>NC_053025.1:34178163-34543517 GCF_003073215.2 Triticum urartu
TGTAGTCGTACTTGATGAAGTGGAACTTGAAGTAGTCTAGGGAATCCACTTGACTAAGGTCTTAGGAGCTTCTTCAAATGCATCAATTTCCTCTTGAAGCTTGTCCTTGCCTTTTTGCTTGTAGTCTTGTGGTGGAAGATCATCTTGAGCTTGTGTCCCCTTAAAATAAGTATCATACTTATCTTGTTGAGGAACAAACTTTGTCTTGGGGTATTGATCTTCTTCCCACTCAACTCCATTGGCATTGAACTTTCGTTCAAAACCAACACCTTGATTCTTCCGGGGCATTCCTTGCTTGCGCACAATTTCCTCGAATTGCTTACTCCCGGCAAGGCTTTTGTACACTCCTTTCTCTATAATTCCCTTCAATAAGCTATTTTCTTGCGCAAGTGTAACTTGGCTAAGAGAATCATTAGTGGAATCAAGAGAACTACTAGAAGCAACAATATTGGATTTAGCATGATCATTGTTACTGCTAGAGGAAGAATCTTTCTTGTTCTTGTTACTAGACTTGACTTGAGGCATGTAAGTGGATAAGAGTAAACGCTTGGCAATGTAAGAAGAATTTTCTTGCGGAGATCATCATTGATTGCTTTTAAGAACTCATGCTCTTGCTCAAGATTGAGCTTTTCAAAGCGTAACTTCTCATGAGCTCTTAAAAGTTCTCGATGATCTTCGAAGATAGTTTCATGAGCTAACTGAAGAGTGTTTAGTTCTTTAGTTAGAGCCTCAATCTTTTCCTTATCATTGTCATGCGTTTTATCTTGATTAGCATGATTAATTGACATTTCATCATAGTATTCATCACTAGAGTTGTCAATAAGCAAATCATCACCTAACAAGTCATCTTCATCACTATTGAAATCAACATACTCGGGGTGTGTTACCTTAGGACCGTTGGCCATGAAGCATCTTCCAATTCCTTCATTTGGTGAGTCAAATATGTCGTAGGAGTTGGTTGACACAAGTGCTAGACTGGCAACACCTTCATCTTGAGTATCTTCGGAGTCGGAGTGATAACTTCTCTCGGAGTGGCTGTCGGAGTCGGAGCCGGATACCCATTCACCAACATGAGCTTGATGTTTTCGTCTTGTGTAGCTCCTTGATGATTTTTCCTTCCTTTCCGAATCCTTGCTTCTCCATGAGTATCTTCGTTCATAACGATCATCTCTACTCCTTCTCTCTCTTGGTGGTGATTCCTTGCTTCTTCTTTTTGGAGAATCTTCTCTTGTAGGGAGCCGTACACTCATTGGAATAGTGTCCGGGTCTTCCACAACTGTAGCAGTTTCGCTCTCGACTAGAAGATCTTTTGTCATTGTAGGACCTTGACTTGAAGCTTCTATTTTTGCTTCTACTCTTGTAGAACTTGTTGAAGTTCTTCACCATTAAGCTCAATTCTTCATTGAAGTCTTGTTTCTCACTTGATGATGTAGGGGCTTCACATGAGGCTTTGTAGGCACCACTTGATTTGTTGTGAAGTTCCTCTTTATCCTTAAGTGACATCTCATGAGCAACAATTCTTCTAATCACCTCCGTTGGCTTGAGATCTTTGTAATTGGGCATCATTTGGATTAATGTGCACACGGTATCATATTTTCCATCCAAGGCTCTTAGAATCTTCTTGATGATGAATCTATCGGTCATCTCTTCACTTCCTAAGCCGGCAATCTCATTTGTGATGAGAGCAAGCCTAGAGTACATTTCAGCGACACCTTCACCATCCTTCATTTTGAACTTGTCAAGTTGACTTTGAAGCACATCCAACTTGGATTCCTTAACGGAGTCGGTACCTTCGTGCATATCAATCAAAGTGTCCCAAATTTCCTTTGCATTCTCAAGACGGCTGATTTTGTTGAATTCTTCGGGGCATAATCCGTTGAAGAGAATATCACAAGCTTGAGCATTGTATTGCAACATCTTCAACTCATCCGCGGTAGCTTCACGGTTTGGTTCTTTCCCATCAAAGAAGTCACCTTGCAAACCAACACACACAATAGCCCAAACGGCGGGGTTATGTCCAAGAATATGCATTTTCATTTTATGCTTCCAACTAGCAAAGTTAGTACCATCAAAGTAAGGACCTCTACGGTGATAATTTCCCTCGCTAGACGCCATACTCTCCTAGGTTGTGAAACCAAGGCTATGACCACCAAAAGCTATGGAGATCAAAGCAAATGGAGACCAAAGCTCTGATACCACTTGTAGGATCGAAAGTATGTCTAGAGGGGGGGTGATTAGACTACTTGACCAAATAAAAACTTAACCTTTTCCCAATTTTAGTTGTTGGCAGATTTTAGCTATTGTAGGACAAGTCAAGCAATCATCACACAATTCAAGCAAGCATGCAAAGAGTATATTGGCAGCGGAAAGTAAAGCATGCAACTTGCAAGAATGTAAAGGGAAGGGTTTGGAGAATTCAAACGCAATTGGAGACACGGATGTTTTTCCCGTGGTTCGGATAGGTGGTGCTATCCTACATCCACGTTGATGGAGACTTCAACCCACGAAGGGTAACGGTTGCGCGAGTCCACGGAGGGCTCCACCCACGAAGGGTAATGGTTGCGCGAGTCCACGGAGGGCTCCACCCACAAAGGGTCCACGAAGAAGCAACCACCCACAAAGGGTCCATGAAGAAGCAACCTTGTCTATCCCACCATGGCCATCGCCCACGAAGGACTTGCCT
This sequence comes from Triticum urartu, assembly GCF_003073215.2. NCBI lineage: Eukaryota > Viridiplantae > Streptophyta > Magnoliopsida > Poales > Poaceae > Triticum > Triticum urartu. The sequence goes on from NC_053025.1 coordinate 34,180,847, forward strand.
CACTAGCGGTAGATCTTCACGAAGTAGGCGATCTCCTTGCCCTTACAAACTCCTTGGTTCAACTCCACAATATTTTCGGAGGCTCCCAAGTAACACCTAGCCAATCTAGGAGACACCACTCTCCAAGAAGTAACAAATGGTGTGTAGGTAATGAACTCCTTGCTCTTGTGCTTCAAATGATAGTCTCCCCAACACTCAACTCTCTCTCATAGGATTTGGATCTTGTGGAAAGAAGATTTGAGTGGAAAGCAACTTGGGGAAGGCTAGAGATCAAGATTCATATGGTAGGAATGGAATATCTTGGTCTCAACACATGAGTCGGTGGTTCTCTCTCAGAACATATGAGTTGGAATTGTGTATGTGTTCTGATGGCTCTCTCCACGAATGAAGAGGAGGTGGAGGGGTATATATAGCCTCCACACAAAATCCAACCGTTACACACAGTTTTCCAATCTCGGTGGGACCGAATCAACAAACTCGGTCGGACCGAAAAGGTAAACCTAGTGACCGTTAGAGATTTTCGGTGGGACTGACATGCAACTCGGTAGGACCGATATGGTTAGCGTTTGGGCATAACGTAATCTCGGTGAGACCGATTACACAAACTCGGTGGGACCGATTTTGGTAATAAGCTAACCAGAGAGTTGGTCAGGCAAACTCGGTGGGACCGATTTGCTCTTTCGGTGAGCCGAAAATTTACAAAAAGGAAACACTGAATTTACATTGCAATCTCGGTGGGACCGATTCGCTCTTTCGGTGAGACCGAAAAGTTACGAAAGGGAAACAGAGAGTTTGCAATCCCATCTCGGTGAGACCGAGATCCCTATCGGTAGAACCAAATTGCTAGGGTTTGGCAGTGGCTTATGACAAGTGAAACTCGGTGGCGCCGGATAGAAAGAATCGGTATGACCGAGTTTGGCTTAGGGTTTAGGTCATATGTGGATATGGGAAAGTAGTTGAGGGTTTTGGAGCATATCACTAAGCACATGAAGCAAGAGGCTCATTAAGCAACACCTCATCCCTCCTTGATAGTATTGGCTTTTCCTAAAGACTCAATGTGATCTTGGATCACTAAAATATAAAATGAAGAGTCTTGAGCTTTTGAGCTTGAGCCAATCCTTTGTACTTAGCATTTTGAGGGTTCCACTTTCACATCCATGCCATGCCAATCATTGAGCTTTCCTGAAATAGTCATCTTGGAATAGCATTAGCTCAATGAGCTATATGTTGTTATGAATTACCAAAACCACCTAGGGATAGTTGCACTTTCACTGGCGCATGTTGGCGGCGGTAGATTTGTACCCCTACACGTTCGAAGACGCCGTGCGCCATCTAGGTCGCATCTTCGCGGTGACAAGCCAGGGGACTTGTTTCATCTGGTTGACATCCTACGGTACGGGAGATTACAAACGGAATGCACAAACCATCATTTGCATCCCTAACGGTACTCCATTATTTTGCAGGGACCAGTCATCCCCCGATCAAAATAAGATCGCCGATCCTGGATGTGCATCTGCATCCGCGATTCAGTCTAACCTGGAACCTTGTAGCTGACTTTGGCATATTGGGATCAACTATCTTAGCAGTCGTTACCCATGGTACCACTGATGTGCAACATGGTCACACAATCTACCACGATCGGACTGTCACCATCTACCCAGGTATTCTATTTTTTAACCCTCTCGCCTTCTCTTTCATTGTTGTACTAGTAGTATACTTTGTAGTACTAGTAGGAGTACTTTTTACCTTGGAGGACGCATATAACTAGCTAGGCCCTTGAAGACTTGAACCCACTAGCTGCCACCATTTTTGTTTTTCCATGTCTTACTATCTCATCCATGTAGCCAAGAGTGGCTATATATAATAAGCCGGTTATTTTACTTGCTCTATACCGGAGTAGTACTATTTGCTGCACAGTATTACTGACCGCCACATTTGAGCACAACATTATTATGCATGGACCTTGACTATGTACGTCACCATGTGTCCAGATCTGGGATGCCGCGTGTACCAGATGAACGGCACCGAGTTCGACCCCCATGATGCTACATGGGTGCCGAGGAACACTCTTGGAGAGTACTCGCTTTTCATAGGGGACAGCTACCCCATTGCGAAGCGGATGCCACCTTCTGTGCACGACACGGAAGGCCTGCCGTTCATAAAGCATGGTTGTGTCTTCAGTGCGCACCGCCGGATGAACGACATGCTGGGACACGCTATCCCTGATTTATGCCACTTCAGCTTGGATGAGTCTCCATCGTGTGGAACCGGAATAGAAAGCTACGACAATGATTCCCGTTGCCCACAGCTATGGATCGTGCCATCCATGAAGAACACCTGGGACTGGAACCTGGAGGAGGACATGTAGCCCATCTATAACGTGTAAGTGGAGTACGGTAATTGTGAACGGTAGCGCTGTGAATATATGTAGCCTAGTCGTGCACAAATTTATCACATGAGTTGGAGATGAACTTGTGTGGCATACTAGCATTTGTCCTTTAGAATTTATTACTAGTAAATGTGTTATGTGTACGTGCAACTTGTGTGGTTGTTGCACGGGCTCCAACACGCTCTTTGAGAAAAAAAAGGTGGCACAGCTTTGGATATACATGACATGGCGGCATCATACAGTAGCATCGTTCGCTATAGTTGTACTAGTACACTCCTACTAGGACGACAACTCCTATAAAACCTTGCGCTTGGCTCTTTGCCTCTTCGGGAGGTTCAACAGTTCGTACTCGTGTGAACCTTGCACTTGGCTCTTCGCCTCTTCGGAAGGTCCAACAATGATGATACTACAGTACAATATGCTTCTGGCAATCTGACACCGATTGAACTGCTGCACGTCCACCGCGAGGGCGAGGGAGAGGCAGAGGGCGCTGTAGTCAAAACCCTCTCCTCGTCCTGCGAACCACCGCGCGCGTGGGCGAGGGAGAGGCATAGTAAGCAAGCTTCTCCTCGTTCGGCGAGTTGACGGGACACATCAAAGCAGTACTAGTACTAGTAGTAGTAGTCCATACTGCGTCCTTTCCGATTAATATGGCTTAATTTGAAACGAGAAAAATACACTAGCGGTCAACGTATGTAACAATACGCTCTTTACGGTCACTATATATAGTTTTGCGGCGATTATACAATCACTAGCTCATCATAGAGCACCATATTGCACCCTACTTACCGGCCACATAGTCGACGTGGCACTTTGTTGATTGGTTAAATTGTCACCTGGTTTCTGGGTCCCACCTGTCAGTTGGCAGAGCAAAGAAATCAGTTAAACAAAACTTTAAGCAGGCGCGACACGAGTCCAACCCTTGCGCGCGAACCGCCCTGGCTGTGTATGTGAGTGCATGCACGTGTCCTCCCTCGGTCTTCCAACAAAGAGTGTACTACATGATGTACATCTACACTTCCAATGCATTTAGCCTTTAATCTAAATCGATATTGATTGACTAATGCACCAACTTGTGCTGTAGGTATAGGCTACATGTCTATCCTTAATTACAACATGCAACGGCCTTCATTTAATCTTCTTATCTCAATGGTCGCATGCACACATAAGTATGCTACTTTTGGGCGTTAATTATGCCCTCGTCAATGTGTAAATCTCTAAATGTATAGTCTTTCACGGACGTAGGGAGTAGGTTGAGAACTTGAGCGTGAGCGTGTGTGTTGCGTCGTGTGCTGTGTGTCGCATGGGTGCGTGAGTGTTGCGTGCGTCCATGTGTACGTGTGAGTGTTGCATGTTGCATGCATGGGGCTTACTCCCTACCATTGACATATTCATATTTCAAGCTTCCTCTGTTCCCTCCATATGGTGATACTCCTTCTGTTCCCAAATAGTACGGAGTAAAAGCCTCCCTCTGTTCCCAAATACGGAGTATTTGTCTTTCTACAGATTTCAACAAGTGACTAGGTACGGAGCAAAATGAGTGAAGTGGGCGTAGAGGCATAGGGATACTGTAGAAAGGAAGTCCTTGCGATCCATTATTCCCCCATCTCGGTCAGAGAGAACTATTCAACTAGTCTTCGCAGTGAAGTGACAATACACGCTGCAGCAGATGGGACACGTAATTAATAAGCTGAACCAGCGTGTTGGTGTTACTAAATCAGCCTTACCCAGTACTGCCATCATGTTTGCCAGTAGAGCACGCTTCCGCAAATACGCCTACGCACCTCTGTCCTCCATTAACTGACATATGGGCCCTGTTGTGGTGGACCCCCATGTCATCGGTGTAACTATGTACACTCCGAAGGACGGTATATCCTGGTAGTAGTACTAGTAGAATTGAGATTGAATGCACTTTCTTCCCCATCTTCCACTCTTCTTCCTCCTCTCTTCTTCTTCCTCCTCTCTTCTTCTTCCTCCTCTCTTCCCCATCACCGGCCGCACACCATTTACCCCCGCTCACTGCTCGCCCGCCCGTGCCATCTTCCTTGGTAGCTCGCATGTACCATATCCCCCCGCTCACTGCTCGGCCACACGAGGAGAAGCTTCTTCGCTCGCCCGCCCGAATCCACTTCCCCGCTGGCTCGCAGGCACCGAAAACCCCAATGGCAGAACCGACTGACACGCAGAGCCGCGATTGGAATTCCCTCCCCAATGTTCTCTTGGAGCAGATCTGTAGTCGTATGGACCTACTCAGCACCGTCCGTCTGGCCGCATGCTCGGTGTCTTTGTACCGTCTACTCGTCTGCAACCGGCCGGCTCTTTTCAAGACACCCTGCTTGCTGATGCCCGATCCTCGCAGGTGGCCCAGACACCGACTTGACGATCCTACGGAGGTTGCCGTGGTGCCCCTCGACATGCTACCCCTACCCGTCCACCTGTCCTTCATGCGCGGTCACTACTGGGCGGGCATGAAGGCCAACTGGATCGTCCTCATCCACCACACCGGTAGTCCATGGCGTCTCGTGGATATCTACACCCAGCGAGAGATCACCCTTCCATCGTTGGATACCACCGCCATCGAGCCTCGTGGCCCGCCGAACACTCCTGCCTACTACGCACGAGACGCGTCAAGCTTTTGGCTCGACCTCTGTTTGCAGAAAGTTGTAATCTGCGAAGTGCCCACACCATCAGAAGACTACATGGATTACAAGCTCATTGTCTTGTTCAACAAGGGATTAGTCTATCTGGAATCCGGTCGCCATACATGGTTATGGCTCATCATCAATCCGGTTGAGGAAACATTTCTGTCTGATGCTATAGTGCACAATGGCATCGTTTACGCGGTCGACGCACAGATTGGCTACCTATACTGGTGGAATCTATCGTCGTGTAATTGTTCTATCTCATCTCATCTTTACCTTATGAATACGACTGCCTGTTCATTTGTTACAAATTTCGAATGCATAGCATGTCTATAACCACATCATTGCTATATGTTCTTCTCATTTCCTAGATTTTTATGACCACACATGTTATTGTTAGAGTTGATATGAGAACAATTGGCATCTAATGATTGTTAGAATACATATTATGAGCATAACATCATGATTGCTATATGTTACTCTTGTTTACAAGATTTTTATAACAACGCATGTTATTGCTTAGAGTTGATATGAGAACAATAGTAGTAAGTGCTATGGTAGAATATGAGTAGGCGCTGTCATAGCTGTTTTCCTCTCATTGTTACATGATGTTTGAACCATGACATATTGCTAGAATATGAAAGCCATTGGCTTATTTTTTAACTTGGGGTATGATTATGACCACGGCATTGCAATTCTCTGTCTATGATATGTGTCACTGTTATAATAATCTTAATTCCACACATACTCTGAACATGATTGTTTATTTTTGTCCTTTTGGTCTCCAATTTGAATTGTTGCAGCAGACGCAAATGCGCTGGCCTTCATGATTCCAGACCTGGAATCATACCAGCCGATGGGTGGTGGTTTATTGCTCGTTCAGCTGACGGCGGTCATTTGATGCTCATTCGCACGTACCAAATTGACCAAACCATTACATCAAACCACACGCAGTACAATGCATGGGGCGTTCATGACATTGATGGCTATGGCTGCTTCGTGTTTGAGAAAGATCCCAGCTCCGTTGGGCCAGGCGTATTCAACTGGAGGCGGGTTTACAGCCTCGGCAACCACTCCTTGTTCCTCGGGCTCAATTATCCGATCATCCAACCAATCATCGATCATATCACCGGCGATGATTACTGTGCTATGCAACTTCCATTCGCGAGGGGGGCTGTGTTTACACATCATACCATGGGTTTCATGAATCACCATATCCAGAGATTCATCGACACAGCTTGTTGCCAGATAATCTTCAGTGTGTGAAAGGCATCAAGCTTCCATGCGATGGATGGCTTTTGCAAACCCGACATGCGGCGATGTGGTTCATGCCAACAACAAATATGCACAACTTGATTCGTGCTGATATCTAGACCGAGCCATGTATTCTGCTGCTGTAGCACGACCCTCTTTTGTTGGATATTAGGTATTGTTGTTAGTTTGAAGCACTCCTCTGGTTTGAAGGATAGATACCTTCCTGGGATCAAGTGCATCCTAACTCACCTGCGTAGGATGTACTGATAATGATGATGGAGATGCTGTGCAGAAGCCATATATATATATATACATAAACACTATTCTGATCACGGGATCAGAATAATATTCTGATCACAACCTGAACTTCCCGAGTAACGCGCCTGACCTTCCCCGTGTGCTAGGTTGAACTTCATCTAAAATATGTCCAAATGGGGCTTGCTATATACCGTTCAAAAGCTATGGACACCAGTATCATGACCCAAGTTAAATTTTTGGCAAAATGTAAGCGGTTTAAGAGCAGTTTTGAAAACCGTTTTTTCTTCGTACAAAAAACGTGAATCGTAATTTCGATCACATTTTTAAACCGTTTGTCGGAATGAGGCAAATAATATGGTGTTGGAAAGCTGCTGCAAAACCGCTCCTTCCACATGTTGAAAGTTTTCTCTAATTCCCTATGGTTAAAGAGTAATTCGGAAAATCATATAATTCCGCAAACGGAACACCCGAGTTCGTATTTTTGATGTCATTTCTAAACGGCTAATCCAATTGAGGCAAATAATATGGCGTTGGAAAGCTTATGAAAATGCGCTACTTTTTCATGTTAAAAGTTTTTTCTAATTTTGAACGGTTTAAAAGTAATTTAGAAAACGGTACAAGTTCCACCGAGTTCATATTTTTGAGCTAATGTTTTAACCGTACGTCCAAATGCAGCAAATGATATGGCGTTGGAAAGCTTGAAGAAATGCGAAAAATAATTGTATATATTAATTCTCCTAATTCATTACGGTTTTATGTCAGTTTTAAAAATGGCTAAAAACATATTTTTGACGTAATTTCTATAAACTTTATCGGAATGGGGCAAATAATATACCGCTGAAAAGCTACGGAAAATGCGAAACTTTTTCATGTTGATGGTTTTCTCTGATTCCTAGCTGTTTTAAGTAATTTCAAAAATAGCGAGATCATTCGTTCTGCCTTTATCGCGAAACAAATTCTTCGAAAATGCACCGCGTGAAGACCTGAACTTCTCGGCATGTCTACTTGAACTTCACTCTGTTTTGCACGTGTTTTTTTTGCTCGTAGATCTCCATCCAGTGCTCGTAGCTCTCCATCCACTCACCGAAATTGAGCAAGTGATATACCGATGGAAAGCTGCTGTAAACACGCAACTTTCCCGTGTTGATCATTTTTTCATACTCGCGACGATTTTAAAAGTTTTTCATCTGATATTCATTCAGTGTAGTAGGTGAACTTCCTGCTGTTTTCACGTTGAACTTCTGTGACGTATTTTTCATTTGTAATTTTCTCATCCATTCGTCAAGTGTTACACAAATGGTATTTCTTTTGTATAAACCACTCTCACAATATTTTTTCTATCTTTCTCCGATGGAGGACTTGAACTTACACAAATGATATTCCTGCCATTTTAAAGTAAATGAGAAAATGACAAGATCATGATTTCTTCTTTCATCGTGAATGGAAATGCATTGCGTGAAGTAGTTGAACTTCTCGGGCATGTCTATTTGAACTTCCCTCTGTTTTTGACGTGTTGTTTTTTGCACTGCATGAAGTAGTTGAACTTCTGGGCATGTCTATTTGAACTTCACTCTGTTTCACTTTATTTGTATTTTTCTTATATGAAATACACACCATGTAGTACGTGAACTTCCGGTTGGTATCACTTTTAACTTGTCCCTGGTTTGAGAGAATTATTTTAAAACAAAAAAACAACATATTTTTTTAATGTATTTTGGACATCTAAATAAACGGTGAACCTCTCTCACGAGAATTTTTTGAATTTTTCCTCGCCGAGCACTTGAACTTCTAGCAACCATTTTTTTCGTTTATGAGTTGTTTTTAAAAGTGCAAAAAATGGCGTTGTGTTTTTTATTTTTTGAACAGGTAAATCCTAGATTTTAATAAACTTCGAACTTCTCTCTGATTTCAATTTGAACTTCACCTTTTTTATTTTGAGTAAAGAATTGTATTCGATTTCATACGGAAAAAAATCTTAGTTTTGTAATAAACATTATATAACTTCTTTGTTATTTCGAACTAAACTTCTTGGTTTATTCGTTAGCAACGGGAAAAATTTAAGTTTTTGTGATAAATATTGAACTGATCCATTTTTTAAATTGAACTTCTTGGTTTATTATTTCGTATCGAGGAAAAATTGAGTTTTTCATATACATTGAACTATCGTATTTTTTTAAAATTAGACTTCTTGGTTTTTTCAATTTGGACTTCTTGGTGTTATTCATTTGTAACGAAAAAATCCTAATTTTGTAATAAACATCGTACAACTTCTTGGATATTTTTGAAATGGACTTCTTGGTTTTTTCGTTAGTAACGGGAAGAATTATGAGAAAAATCTGCATTTTTTATAGACATCGAACTCCACCATTTTTTAAATTTGAACTTCTTAGTTTTATTTGTTAGTAATGGGGAAAAACCTTTTTTGAACTTTCCCGGGCAGACCACTTGAACTTCGAGAAACTAAATATTTAGACTTTGGCTTTTTATTCTTTTTTTCTCATGCGAAATGCACATCATGCAATACGTGAACTTCGGGCTTTTATCATTTTGAATTGCTGTCTGTTTGGCTTTACTAATGGAAAAAAAATCTAAGTTTTTATGGACATCGAACCGCTCTAACTTTTTTTATTTGAACTTCTTTGTGTATCTTTAGAAATGTGAAAATTGAAGTTTTGTTAGGAACATCAAAATTCTTAGTTATTTCAACCTGAACTTATTGGTATATTCTTTAGTAACTAGAAAAATCCGTTATAAATATCAAACTCCTCCGCTTTTTCTAATTGAACTTCTTGGTTTTATTCTCTAGCAACGAGAAAATCAGAAATTTTTATTGATTTTTGTTGGTTTTTCCACCATGAAGTACTCAAGTCTACACCGTTGATTTTTCTCCTCTGGACATCCCGTCTCTTGAGTCTCGACTTTAACCCCCCTCCCTTGAATTATTAAAGTTTTTGTTACATGAAATAAACAATTTTGTTCTTTTTTGTGCCTAAATATGTTTTATTCTCTGAGGTTCTCTCGTAGCTCCCTCTGAACTTCTACACATATGTCATGAATGTTCACTAGTTTTTTTACCTTTTTCTGTTTATTTTTTGAACTCTAGGATTAGTGGGTTTTTTGTTGAACTTCGTTGGTTTTCATTTTTGGACTCGAAGAGGTTGTCATATCAACTACTCCCTCCGTTTCAAAATAGATGACCCAACTTTGTACTAAAGTTAGTACAAAGTTGAGTCATCTATTTTGGAACGGAGGGAGTAATATTTTTATCATTTCTCTTGAGCATCTTTTTATGAACCGCTGGTGTTGACAAAGCAGCAAACTTTGGGCACTCCTCGTTCTTTTATTTTTGAATTCAGCAGCAATAATACTTGAACTTCACTGACTTTTTTTGTGAAGCAACCAAATGCGCAAACCACACAGGGAAGATGGCACATTTTCTTTCATTGTGGACATTTTGTAAAAACACAGGGAGAGCACACAATCACAAAGAGGAAAATAAAGAAGGAAAAATTATGCATTTTTCTTGTTTTTTGCTCATACGTAGAAAATGTGTGTATCCACATTTTTAAATTTTCTATGTTCTTTCTTTTATCTACATGATAGAAAATAGTCTTTTCAATTCGGTGTACTGCACACACACACACATGCAAGACATATCCACATTTTTTGGATGACAACTGAAAAAGGTTTCGGTCTCACAAGCATACACAAATTGAACTTCCATGAATTTCTATACTTTTTACATAAAAACTTTTTTGCGAGAACTTTGATAAACTTTTGCCCATGAGCAATACTACATTAACATCTCCTGTACAAATCTTTTTGTCTTTTACATTAGCGGGTGGAACGTCACAAGCGGATGGCCGTGCACGTTGGTGAATAGGAGAAGGAAGAATGGTGATGCTGGTGAAGGTCGGATTCGGTCGTCGCTGCAGTCCACACGCAACAATAATCTCGGTCGTTTGCAAACACGGGGTCAACGACAAGCGGACTGCAGCGCTCCACACATCTCTCGCGACCGGATGGCCACACCTGCATTGATTTCACAAGGAAAAATAAAGAGTCTCTGATCAGAGCTGCATCGATGAACATGGTTAGGCACTCGCGACACAATCGAGTTTCAGATTTTCAGTTAGAGCATCTCTTGTTGTCTGCTAGACTAGTGTGCAGAGTTTCAGTTTCACAATCTTTGAGCTCGATGCCTACTGATTTAGGCTAACCAACTACTAAAGAATTGTGTAAAAGTAACTAACAGTAGCACCAGTTTCTAGACCAACTATTTTACTGAGCTGAAGTAATATATGGATGCTCAACTAACAGTAGCACTAGTTTCTTCAGAATGCATTTTTCAGAAGCCAAAGCTCACACACCGGAGCGCACACATGAATGGTAAGAAAAAACAGAGCGCACATATATGAGCTCGCAATACTCATCAGAACACAAGAACACCCATATAGTGAGCGCCCACACACACGAGACATCACACTCAGCACACACGCACCAAACACACTAATCTTTTTAGTAATAATACTTCTAAATATCTCCATATAGTGAACTTTTGAATATCTTCATATAACCTACACTCTGACTCTGAAGTATACTTATAGGTTTGACTGTATGAACATTCGGTTATCTACATTCTGAAGCCTGCAGTATACTACTCTAGTTTCTAGAGCAACTTCTGTCATTCGATTATCTAAACTCTAGCTAAAGTTGTTGAATTTCATGCCAAATTACCGATGTAGCTGTAGCAGGGAGGCAAAGCTTCATGGTCAGCTACATGATTTGGCACACGACATGCGGCTAAGTTCGGATTTTGACGACAGGTGCTGCAACCTACAGCAGCTACAAAATATGGAGCAGATACACAAACTGGACAGGAGGGACAATACAGCTGAACTTCAGACATCAAATTCAGAACAATACAAAACAGGAAAGGGGGAAGGAAATGAGCTTTGACTTGGATACCGTTTTTAAGATAGGTTGGAAGGATCCAACTTCAGACATCAAATGAGGCCACTGCCACAAGCATGGCGCCTCGAAGCGGAGCAAGTTGCAAGACGCAGCGAAGTTGCATGGCGTGAGGCGGCGAAGTTGAATGTCCTGGACACTGCGGCTATACAGGCAAGGAATCGCTAGTTCAAATAAATGTACGGGCAAGGAATCCAGCGAGCTCACGTTCCCTACCACGGCGTCCATCACGCGCAGCGGAAGATGGAAGGAGACATGGGAGAAGCTAGGAGGGGCAGTGTTGGTGGCGGGGGAGCCTCGCCGGAGACAGCCACGAGGGGATGAAGGCTGGCGGCGGGAGGTAGCAGCCAAATCGACGGAGGCGAGTGGTGGTTGGCGGCAGTGGAGGTGCGTCAGGGAGCGTTGACCTCGCCGGATCCAGTCCGGTGTGAGGGAAGGTGGATTGCTGGTGGCGCGGGGCCACACGGTGGCTAGGGAGGACGTGTGATGATGGAGCGACGGCAGGAGGTGCGGCGACGCGCACCGGCGCAGGTCGCGCGGGCTGGGATGTGCTGCGACACGGTGACGCAAGTGGCACAGATCGGGAGGGTCCGAGAGGAAGTTCAGGGCTGCGGACAGCTGGGGTTCGGATGGTTGCAGGCGGCGGTGCAGGTGGGAGCTGGACAACGCCGGCGGGGGTGGGTTGCGGGGGTCATGGTGCACGCCGCTGCGCGGGGTAGTGGGTGGATGGGGCAAGTGGATGGAGGCGCGTCGAGGGGAGGCGGTGAGGAGCCGGGACGGCGGCGCGTCAGGTGGGATGGTGCCGCGGCGGTGGTCGGAAGCGGGCCGGCGGCGCGGCGGTTGTGGCAGGGGGCGAGAGCTCGACGCCGCTGGATCGGGGTCGGGGAGGAGGAGGTGGACGAGTGGGCTAGGGTGTGGCGTTTTTCTTTTTTCTTTTCTCCGCGACTTCCGGAGTTCGGGAGGACCTCCGCGCCCCTCTATATAGCGGACCGTGATCAGAATAGTTATTCTAATCCCAGGATTAGAATAGTGTTGTCCTATATATATAAACACTATTCTGATCACGGGATCAGAATGATATTCTGATCACAACCTGAACTGCCTGTGTCGGAGTAAATAGCCATGGGTAGCCTAGCCGGCTTCCCCTGGCCCTTCTGAAAAAATTACGAGCCCGTCCGGCTCTCGAGAATCCAAGACATGGGGCCACCTTCCCCTTGCTGGCTGTCACCCAGGCCGGCTTTCGGAAGGCGGCCCAACTTTAGCCCTCATGAAGAAAGCTTTGGAGAGGACCGACTTCGAGAAGCCGGCCGCAAGAAGGCTGACTCCAAGAAGCCGGCTCCCATAAAGCGGTCGAGACCGTACCCTCAAAGTTTGCATCCACCTAGCGGCGATGAGACGGGGCGTGGCTACAGTGAAGCCTGCCACCCCCGAATCCCGGAGCACGCCTGGCACAGTGCGCCGTACGGAGTGGCCATGACCCGTCCGGCGCGGCACTGTTGCCATGTTGACCCTGATGTCATCCACGACGGGCTACCAGTACGGCCCACGGGCGGTGGGCCCCTTCGGGCAGAGAGACACCCGAAGGCGGCCTGGCCTCCCCCAGTCGGCCCGAGACGGGGCCGGCTCCCCGCAGCCGACTCGCTTCCCCCCTCGAAGAGGACGCCCCATTAAGGAGACAAGACGCGGTATGTCTACAGTGATCGCCCGCAGGACGGCGGCACTGTAGCCACGCTTACCTCGATGAAGCCCTCGTCATCAGGTTGAGGCAACAGTGACCAGCCACCGACAAGACCCTTAGAAGTGGGGCCTGCCTGTCGCCAAGGAGATTGGCAGCCGGCGGGACCCACCAGCCGGCGGGCCCCAGCAGTCGGCACAGAAGCCGGCGAGCGCAGTCACAGACGGCTGGGCCCCGCGCCCAGTCAGATTACCATTGTACCACCGGGGGGTAGGCCTATATAAACCCCCCGGGGCACCCATGCAAAGGGTTCGACCCCCTGCTAGTTCTAGACACCACACGAGGAGAAGAAGCAAGCTAGCCGTGCCCTTCTTCCTCCTCCCACCGAACAGCTCAAGGAGCATTGTGTAGCTACTTGTCCATCTAGTGATCATGCGGAGACCACGCGGAGCAGCAGTAGGGGTGTTATCTCCACGGAGAGCCCCGAAGCTAGGTAAGATTCGCCGGCGTGCATGTCTTCGCCTCATCCCGTTTCCAGGCACCGGCGACGTCTTACTGGCTCCCACAACGATAAGCCACCCGTTGGCATATGTCGCACCTACCACCCGACATTTGGCGCCCACCGTGGGGCCAGGTGCACCGTCGTCCGGAGACCTGTTTTGGACGGGAACCCTCTTCCTCCCCAGCGAGTGTAGCCAGCCCGGCACGCCCGATGGCGCTTGCCACGACGCGCTGCAAGGCGTCACCAGCGTCTGCGCGGTGAGTAGCCTCGCCGATCTCCTCGATGAAACCCTCACCTCCGACGAGCTCGCCTCCATGCGGGCACCGACCACCTCGCCAACCTCCTCGGCCAGCTCCATGTCTCCAGCGAGCCCGCTATGGATCTAGAGTCGGTTGGCTCCACCGACCCGATGCCTGTCGACTCCGACACGGCCTCCTTCGACACCTTCCCTACCAACGTCGCGATCTACAACGACCCGCTTCCTCGGACCGACAGCCGCGATACTGTCACCACCGAGGTGATGGTCATCGGCCACGGCGGCCCGACCGATGAGGGCGCCCACGACGCCCCGCACGCGGCAGCCCAAGACTTGTCCACCCCACTCTCGGCTAATGCCGACGACAAAGCACTGGAGGCACGCCGCCTCGCCCTCCTTGCAGAGGGCCGGAGGCTGGCTTCCGTGAGACGCCTCACAGAGGCCTACCAGCGCGAAGCTGACCGCGCCGCCTTCGGCACGCCGGCCCCGGGCGGGCCAAGCCGGGCCGGCCTTGTCAAGCAACGCGGCGCCGTCATCGCCGACACGCTGGGGGTCGACCGCCCGGTCTATGCCACTCCGCTCGAGAACTTGCGTGCCGCCCAGGAGGCCGTAGACGAGTTGGACGGCTTGGAGGCCGAAGACCTCCCCCACATGACCCGGCGCATCCAGCGGCTGATCGATGCAGCCGCACAGCGGCACGAAGCCGACGCCCGCGCGGGAAGCCCTCCCCCGCGCCGAGATCACGGCGCGACGTCCCAGACACCGACTACGAGCAACACCCGCGCGCGGCGCGAGAAAGAGCCGGCGGCCAGCCGAAGCCGGACCCGAATCTCCATCGAGCGAGATGCGGATGGCCATCCCCGAGCCATGGAATGGCGGGGCAACCCGCCTCCGCCTCGACCCCGTGGAGAGAGATATCCCACCCCGCCACCAGTGGCGCACCCGACTCTCAACGGCCGACTAGGTCGCCGCGAAGGAGTCGGCGAGAACGACGCCCGCCATCGGATCAACCGCCTGGCGCGATCCCTGGCGCTGGAAGAAGAAGACGATGTCGGCCCGCCTTGTTTCGGCCCCCGCATCCGTGACGAGCCTTTCCCCAAAGGGTTCTCGCTCCCAAGAGACACGCCCAAGTACAACGGCTCCGTGGAGCCGGAAGATTGGTTGATCGACTACTCCACGGCGGTCAGCATAGCCAACGGCAACCGGCGCGTTGCCGTGAAGTATGTGCCCCTCATGCTGCAAGGCATGGCGTGGACCTGGCTCAACAGCCTTAAGCCTCTCAGCATCAACAGCTGGCTAGATTTCACCGAAGCTTTCATCCGCAACTTCACCAGCACCTACAAGCGGCCCCCCAAGCCCAGGCAGCTCTCCCTGTGCGTACAGGGCCCGGCCGAGTCCACTCGCGACTACCTCATGCGTTGGGCCGAGCTCCGCAATTCTTGTGAGGGGGTACACGAGGTGCAAGCCATAGAATACTTCATAGCCGGATGTCGAGAAGGCACCCTCCTCAAGCACAAGCTCCTCTGCGACGAGCCGACTACCCTCGACGAGCTTCTGGACATAGCGGACAAGTACGCCACCGACGACTCTTTGATGAAGACCGAGCTTCGGGTAGACGCGTCCGGGAAAGTACTCAACCCGGCGCCCAAGACGCCGGCTGGGGATTCCGGCCGACGCCCACACTCGAACGACCACAAGCGCAAGGGCCCCGCGCCGCCTCCCGCTAGTCGGCAGGTGGCCACAATTGAAGACGTGCCACCCGAAGGGCGGCCTGCGCCCAAGAAACCCAAGGGCGGCAGGCCGGCTTGGCAGCCGGCTTTCTCCTACGAGCAAACTCTCGACGCCCCGTGTAAGTTCCACAGCGGCGCGAAGCCGTCCAACCACACAACCCGGAAGTGCCATTGGCTCACCCGAATCTCCAAAGGCGAGGGGCTCGCGCCGCCTCCGCCTGCCGGCCCGCCGCCTCCGGCCGCTCGGCCTGCAGTCGGAGCTGTGCACGACGAATTCCCCAATGAGCAAGCGACCTACATCGTCTTTACGAGCCAGCCCGAAGACCGGCGCAGCAAACGCCGAGAGCACCAGGAAGTCAGCGTGGTCGCTGCCAACCCTGCCGGACACATGCATTGGTCAGAAAAGCCCATCAGCTGGAGCCGGGCCGACCATCCAGAGGTGATGCCGTCTCCCGGCTCTTATGCGCTGGTCCTGGAAGCCACCCTCACGACGGACAGACGCGCTGCCCGCTTCTCCCGCGTGTTGATAGACGGCGGGAGCAGCATCAACATCCTGTACCGTGACACCCTGGAGAAGCTAAATGTCAAGACGAAGCAGCTCATGCCTACTCGAACAGTGTTTCATGGCATCGTACCCGGCCTGTCCTGCGCCCCCATTGGCAAGATCAAGATTGATGTACTTTTGGGGGACAAGGAGCATTTCCGCCGGGAAGCGATCTGGTTTGAAGTGGTGGACCTGGAGAGCCCTTACCATGCATTGCTTGGCCGACCTGCCTTGGCCAAATTCATGGCAGTTCCCCACTATGCATACCTCAAGATGAAGATACCAAGCACCAAAGGCGTCATCACCGTAGCCAGCGATTACAAGAAGTCCTCTGAGTGCGCAGCAGCCAGCAGCCGGCTGGCCGAGTCCCTTGTGATTGCCGAAGAAAAGAAGATGTTGGACCGAGTCGTGGCCATAGCCGGCAAGCAGTCGGCCGTGTCCCCCGACCCCAAGGAGCACGATGCTCAAGGATCCTTCCAGCCGGCCAAGGAGACGAAGAAGATACCTCTTGACCCCGAGCATCCAGAGAGGTTTGCCGTCATCGGGGCAAGCCTGAACAGCAAATAGGAAGGCGAGCTCGCCGATTTCCTCCGTGAGAATCGGGACATCTTTGCATGGTCCCCCAAGGACATGCCGGGTGTTCCGAGGAAATTCGCCGAGCACAAACTACACGTCCAAGAAGACGCAAAGCCAGTCAAACAACCCCTTCGCCGACTGTCGGAGGAGAAACGCAGGATTGTGGGAGAAGAGATAGCCCGGCTTCTGGCAGCCGGCTTCATTATGGAAGTTTTCTTTCCAGAGTGGCTCGCCAACCCGGTCCTTGTGCTAAAGAAGAATAACAAGTGGCGCATGTGTATAGACTACACGAGCCTCAACAAGGCTTGCCCCAAAGATCCCTTTGCCCTGCCAAGGATTGACCAAGTGATAGATTCCACGGCCGGATGCGAGCTGTTGAGTTTCTTGGATGCTTACTCAGGATATCACCAGATAAAGCTAGATCCGGATGACCGCCTGAAGACCGCCTTCATCACGCCATTTGGAGCCTTCTGCTACCTGACTATGACATTCGGCTTAAGAAATGCCGGTGCCACTTTTCAGCGTTGCATGCAGAAGTGCCTCCTCAAGCAACTCGGCAGAAACGCTCACGTCTACATGGACGACATTGTGGTGAAGACGGAGAAGCGCGACACTTTGCTGGGAGACCTCAAGGAAATGTTTGAGAACCTACGCCGGTTCCAAATCAAGCTCAACCCCGAGAAATGCGTGTTCGGAGTGCCAGCCGGCCAGCTCCTAGGCTTCCTGGTCTCCGAACGCGGCATTGAATGCAACCCGGTGAAGATCAAGGCCATCGAGAGAATGGCGATCCCCACCAAGCTTCGAGACATCCAAAAGTTCACCGGATGCTTGGCCTCCTTGAACCGCTTCATCAGCCGGCTCGGAGAGAAGGCTCTCCCCCTCTACCGCCTCATGAAGAAGAGCACTCACTTCGAGTGGAACGACCAGGCCGACCAAGCTTTTCACGAGCTGAAGAAGATGCTGGCCATGCCGCCCGTCCTGGCGGTGCCGACTGAGAAAGAGCCCATGCTCCTTTACATTGCCGCAACCAGCCGGGTGGTCAGCATCGTCATCGTAGTCCAACGCCCGAAGAAGGCCGAGCCCAGCCGGTTCAGAGGCCGGTGTATTATTTGAGCGAGGTGCTGTCCGCTTCAAAGCAGAACTACCCGCACTACCAGAAGATGTGTTACGGCGTGTACTTCACTGCCAAGAAGCTGAAGCCCTACTTTCAAGAGCACCCCGTCACGGTCGTATGCACCGCCCCGCTGGCCGAGATCATAGGCAGCCGGGACGCATCCGGCCGGGTGGCGAAATGGGCCATCGAGCTGGCCCCTTACACGATCTTCTACCAGCCCCGCACCGCCATCAAGTCCCAAGCACTGGCCGACTTCCTCGTTGACTGGGCCGAGACCCAGTACCTGCCGCCGGCTCCCGACTCCACCCATTGGCGCATGCACTTTGACGGGTCCAAGATGCGCACCGGCTTGGGAGCCGGCATCGTCCTTACCTCTCCCAAAGGCGACAAGCTCAGATACACGCTGCAAATTCACTTTGCCACCTCCAACAACGTGGCCGAGTACGAGGCGCTCATACATGGGCTCCGGCTTGCCAAGGAACTCGGCATCCGCCGGATCCTATGTTATGGCGACTCGGACTTGGTGGTCCAACAATCATCTGGCGACTAGGACGCCAAGGACACAAATATGGCAAGCTACTGCTTCCTGGTCCAACAACTCAGCAGATACTTTGAAGGATGCGAGTTCCTCCACGTACCGCGAGCCGACAACGAGCCAGCCGATGCCCTGACTCGAATAGGCTCCACTCGGCAAGCAATACCAACCGGCGTCGCTCTACAACGCCTCCTCAAGCCGTCCATCAAGCCGTCTCCAGAGTCCGATTCCATCTTCGTGCCGCCTGACCCCAACGCAGCCGGGTCCGGCTCGAAGAACCAAGCGGGCGACCCCGGGACTTCAGTAGTCGGCCCGGGGACTTCGGCAACCGGCTCAGGGACTGCCACACCCGGCTCGGGGACTGCAGTAGCCGGCTCGGGGACTGCAGTAGCCGGCCCAGGGACTGCACCAACACAACAGCCGGCGGCCGACTCCAGCATTTCACCACCCATCCCGCCCGCCCTGGTGGCAGTAGCCACATTGGCAGTAGGAGAAGTCGCGGCTCCATCATGGGCTCAGTCCATCCTCAACTTCCTAGTAAACCAAGATCTGCCGGCTGACGAAGCAGAGGCAAGACAAGTCCAACGTCGGCCGGAGCATACACAATCATCAACACAGAACTAGTCAAGCGCAGTGTCACTGGAGTCCTCCAACGGTGCGTCGAGCAAGAGAAGGGCATTGCAATCCTCAGAGACATTCACCAAGGAGAATGCGGCCACCATGCGGCTTCAAGATCACTAGTCACCAAAGCCTTCCGCCATGGTTTCTTTTGGCCGACTACTTTAGATGACGCCAAGGATTTAGTTAAATATTGCAAAGGGTGCCAACTTTTCAGCTCCAAGCAACACATGCCGGCTTCGGCACTCAAGACCATTCCCCTCACCTGGCCCTTCGCCGTTTGGGGACTGGACATGGTGGGCCCATTCAAGACGGCACGCGGCAGCATGACACATTTGCTCGTCGCCGTGGACAAATTCACCAAGTGGATTGAGGCAAAGCCGATCAAGAAGCTGAATGGGCCGACTGCTGCGACATTCATCGCAGACATAACAACTCGGTACGGCGTGCCACACAACATCATCACCGACAATGGCACGAATTTTGCCAAAGGAGCCTTGGCACATTTCTGCGCAGCCCAAGGTATTTGGCTGGACTTAGCGTCCGTCGCCCACCCGCAGTCAAACGGCCAGGTCGAGCGAGCCAACGGCCTCATCCTCTCCGGCATCAAGCCCCGACTAGTCGTACCTCTGGAGCGTTCAGCCGGCTGTTGGCTCGATGAGCTGCCGGCTGTCCTCTGGAGTCTGCGCACTACACCAAACAAGTCAACCGGCTTCACCCCTTTCTTCCTTGTGTATGGTGCCGAGGCGGTCATCCCAACTGACATCGAGTTCGACTCGCCTCGAGTAACCATGTACACGGAAGCGGAGGCCAAGGAAGCACGAGAAGACGGCGTCGACCTGCTGGAAGAAAGCCGGCTGTTAGCCCTCAGCCGGTCTGTCATCTACCAGCAGGGCCTGCGCCGCTACCACAGCCGGAAGGTCAAGCCAAGATCCTTCCAAGAGGGCGATCTTGTGCTCCGGCTGATCCAGCGAACAGCCGGCCAGCACAAGCTCTCGGCCCCTTGGGAGGGCCCCTTTGTTATCAGCAGAGCCTTAGGCAACGACTCCTACTACCTGATCGACGCGTAGAAGCCGAAGGCACGAAAGAGAGACGACTCTGGCAAGGAGTCGGAACGACCATGGAATGCCAACCTCCTTCAAAGATTTTACAGTTGAAACGCAGTATGTATCACGCTAACTTTTGTATTAAGTACGAGACAATAGGCCCCCCGAGGAGGGCTCGGGGACTGCCATCTCTTATCTATGAATGAAAAGTATCATGCTTATGACTTTGTCATTTCATTTACTTATCCCGTCCGGCACCGGGTTCGACTAGTCGGCCCGGGGACTGGCCGACTGGAGTTATATTAGAAACCCTACCCGTGGTGAGACAAGTAGTGTGCCGACACCCAGGCTTAGCTCTTGCCAAAGTCGCAGTTCGAAGAACCGGCTCTCCGACTGGCAAGAGTCAAAAGCAGGAAAGGATGCCCACACGAAAAATGGCCAGGGACCAACGGACTAATATAATGAAAGCCGGTTCGCCGCCTAGCACCGACCGACTACCAAAGTAGCCGGCCGGCCGGTTTCCATTCACTTCACTTCAATCCAAGAAAGCTCAAGTACTTGCCTCCCCAAAGAGGGAAGGAGGCAAAGGAAAAAGCCTAAGGATAAAAAGCATACACAAATGGAAACCAAACATGCACATAATAATATTTACATAAAAGACCTCCAAGAGGCTAGCATTCAACATAGTTTGGATACACCCCCAGTGGGTGGAACTGCGAAAACTTAATGAAGATTGTTCAAAAGACAACAAGCAGGAAAAATAAGGACGGCGGGTCAAGCCGGCGGAGCGACCGACGAGCCGGGCTGGTTGGCGGAGGCGGTTGTGCCGGCTGAAGGAGCGGCCGGCTGGCGAACCTCGGTTTGGTCACCGCCTCCCGCGGAGGGCGCGCTTCCACGCGCCTCGTTGCTGGAGGCACGATCGGCCTGAGGTCGGCCGGTTGTTCCACCAGCCGGCTCGACGTCTTCGCCATCCTCATCTTCGTCACCCTCGCCCTCATTGCTGGAGGCGATCTCCTCTACCGAGTCCTCGCCCACCGCCGGGTTCAGCCCAACCACTCCTCCGGCTGGGCAACACCGTCATCATCGATTTCGGGTGCAAAAACGCTGATGTCGGTGCACTCGGTGATCATCGAAGCACGCTGGGCGATAGCCGGCCTCACCTCCTCCAGCTCCGCGTCGGCCTCCATCCGCCAAGTGCGCAGCTGGTCCAGGCTCAACCCTGGGTACCAAGCCCGAACGAACTCCAACACCCGCCCGGCTCCGAGGCGGGCCGCCGACGCCTTCCAAGCCTCAAAGCGACCGACTGCGACCTCCAGCCAGTCGGCAGTCCGACTTGGGGTGCGGGGGATCGTCTCGCCGAACCAGAGGGCGGCCAACACTTGCGCCCCGGCACGTTGGAGCCGGCGAAGCATCCAATGAGCCGGCTGCAACCGCGCCTGGACAGCCAAGAGCTGCTCCTCAAGCGTCCGGTTCACATCCAGCGCGATGTTGGCCCCCGCCTGACGGCGCGCCTCGCGATGGGCTTCGATGCTTTGGGCGGCAAAGGCGGAGTAGCCGGGAAAGTAGTCTGCACAAGGAAATAGGCAGCAGCACAAGTTAGAACAAGAGCCAGACGCCAAGGGGCAGGAGAGGAGCGAGGAAGGCGGCTTACCGTCGATCAAGTCCTCGATGCGGCCGAAGCCCTCATCCAGTGCTCGCCGGGTCTCAGCCCAGCTCGCCGCCTCGGTCTCAAACTCTGCCTTCAGGGCAGCCTCGCTGTCCTGCGCTTGCTGCAGGGCCGCCTTGTGGCTCTTCTCCTGGTCAGCCAGCTTCTTGGCCAGGCGGTCACGCTCCTGGACCAAGACAGCGTACTCGGCGTCCTTGGTATGAAGGGCGGCCTGCGCTTCGCCGAGCTCCTTCCTCAAGTCGGCGTTGGCCCCTGAAGACAAAGAAAAAGACAAACCAATAAGGAAAAGTCGTCAAGAAAGATCCGACCCGACTGCGCAGCAGTCGGCCCGAATCTTGGGGACTACACCCAGTGGGTGCGCTGACGCGCCCCCACAGGAGATGGACAAAATCAAGTACTTACTTCGGCTGTCGGCCAGGTCGTCGGTCCTTCGAATCAACTCCCGAGCCTGGGAGTTGAAGGCGGCAGCACGGGAGTTATGATATTCCTAAAAGATTCAGACAAGAAGCAAAGATAAGGTGGTCGTCAAGAAAGATTCGACCCGACTGCGCAGCAGTCGGCCCGAATCTCGGGGACTACACCCAGTGGGTGCGCTGACGCGCCCCCACGGAAGAAATCAAGAGATCAAAGCGGCCAAGAATGAAGGACTCACCCGGATGGCGGCTCGCATCGACAGGAACTCCTGGGTGAACTGCTGCAGCAAGGCGGCCTGGGCTTGAAGTCGGCTCCGGACCCCTTGAGCCGCCACATTCAGCTCGCCAGTCCCCCCGCTGGGAGTCCACTCGGACGTGGCGGTGCTGGCCGCCTCCAGATCCTCCGCCGACTGGCCTGCGCCCGCGACTCGGCGCGACTCCGACGGAGCGGCGCCTCCCCCTGCGCGCCGACGCGTCACCGGCCGCACCTCGAGTCCGGCTCCGCCCTCCGGCTCACCCCCGGCTGGCTTCCCTGGCGCCGCTGACGATTGGCCGCCTTGGCCCGCCCCGGTTGGCGCTGCCGGCGGCGCTCTCCCCGCGAAGACCACGGGGTCCTCCCTCCTCTCCATCAGCGGCGGGTCTTGGACGATTTCCTCCGCCAAGGGCAATGGGGTGTCAGGGGCCATGGCTCGGAGGGGAATGGCGAGCAGCGGAGGCTGGTTGCGCGAACCCTCCGCCTCCGTCCCCACGGTCGCCGCCTCCGCCTGGGCCTTGGCTGCTGCGTCGGCCTGCTCCCTCGCCGCCTGGGCGGCCGCTTTTTCCGCCGCCTCACGCTCCTCCCGCGCCTCGCGGGCGTTCCGCTCCGTGGCTTCCCTGAGGTCGGCGCGGGGGTCCACGCGGCGGGAGCTCGAAGACCCTCCAGCCGGCCCCACTACGGAGCCGCTAGGACCCCGCTCAAGGGAAAGCGGCGCCCTGTCCAGCAAGCGGGTTAGGGTTAAGAAGAATTTTCGAACAAGAGAGAACGATGAAAAGCCTGCGGCAGGGCAATTGACGACTTACACTGAGACCGCCTGAGGCTGCTTCACCGCCTTGCGGAAGCGGGCCGCTTTCGCAGCCGCCTCATCTCGCTTGGTCACTGCGGTGGAGGCTTTGGACTTCTTCGGCCGACTGCCGAAGAGGCCTGAAGCGGCCCGGCGCTTCTGTGCACCGCCGCCGGCAGCCGGCGCGATGGACGAGCCCGCGCCCTGATGGTCGGCCGCTGGCTGGCGACGCGGGGCGACTTCGGCTTCGAAATCATCCGGCCAGTCCTCGAAGCTGGCGGTGAGCCTTGTGCCCCTGGGCTCGGCGTCGTCCCCCACGACGGCGTCTTCCATGGCGGCCGCCCCCAAGTCCGGGTCGTCGACGTCGTCCGCCGTGCGGTCGGGGGCGTACTGGCGTTCTATCCCGGCTGCCCCGGTCGTCGGCAGGAGAAGAGGGTTCTGCTAAGAAGAACCGACCGATCAGAAGCCGGCCATCATAAAGCCGGCTACCAACGAAAATAAGAAAGAGAAGAAAGCTTACCACGGGCGGAGGGTTGGCGCGAGAATACGGCGCCTTGCCGTATCGCCAGTCCTCGGCGAGCTTGCAATTGGAGATATAATTTACCATATACGACACCTCCGCATGAGGCATCTCCCTGGTGCTCGGCCGGCTTGGATCGAAGCGGCCACTCATTTGACACATCATGTGGGGCCGGCTTTGGACAGTAGATATCCGGCGCTCCACGAAGGCGGCCACCAAGTCGGCCCTGCTCAGGCCTTCCGACTGGATCATCACCCGAAGCCGGGAGACGGCAGCATTCCCGGCCTGAGATAGTGACCGGGACCGGAAACTCCATGAGGGCTGCCTCCCAGCCGGCGGGCCGGCTACGTAAGCCGGCAGGTTGACGTGGTCTCCTTGCTCGGCGACGTTCTTCACGTAGAAGTATGACTTCTGCAAGATCTTCACCGACTGGATCAGGGGGATGGGCGGAAACGGGTTGTTCTCACCCGCCCTCCTCATGGCGATGAAGGCCCCGCAGGGGGCGGGCACGCCTGCGACGACGGTGCCGAGTTTGCTCTGGAAGAATTCCCCCCAGAGCTCCAGCGTGGGGAGCAGCCCCAAGAAACCTTCGCAGAGAGAGACGAAGGCCGACAGCAGCATCACCGCATTGGGCGTGAGGTGATGCGGCTGAAGGTTGTAGAACTCGAGGAAGGAGCGCAGAAATCTGCTCGCCGGAAGGCCGAAGCCGCGTAGGAAGTGCGAGCGGAAGACGACCCACTCGCCCTCCTCCGGTGCCGGCGAGATCTCCATCTCCGGCACCAGGCGGACCCGCATGAGGTTGGCATCGGGCAGGCGTCGAGTCTGGCGGAGGAACGCAACATGGTCCTCATGGACGTTGGAGCCATCCCATGAGCTCGACAGCGCCATGGGAGGAAGACGATGTGGTGGCACGGCGGCGCTGAGACGGGAAGCTGCGGCGGCAACGAGAGGAAGAAAGGAGGACGAGAAGGGGCGGAGCGAGAGAGAGCGTGCGAACCTCTGTCTCTCCCCCTCCTCCTCCTACTTATAGGCTCGTATGGTGGAGCCGAGGAGGCACGGCATGGGGAAATGCGGGGATCGATCGTGCCCACTCCCCCACGTCCCGCGTTTATTACGCCCTAACGGCGAAATAAAATCGCCACGGGAATGCGAGCGGTCCACCTGGGCCGCAGAAGATCAGCGTTCGGGCCGAGGCCTAGGAGTGGTGGGCCCGGGCCTGCGGCGGCGTCCCGTCGCGCGCGTACAACGGCAGGGTCTCGCTACCACATGGCCCGCGGGAAGGCCCACGGTCAGCACGCGGGTCGACCACTTTCCCGCCTGCAAAACGCAGGGCTCCCCGAAATCGGCATACATCAGCAAAGCCGGCTCTTCAGGATAGGAAGCTGACCAAGCTTCTCGTCCCTCTGTCCGCCTCGAAGCTCGATCAGCTTCAGGGACTACTGTCAGAGTAAATAGCCATGGGTAGCCTAGCCGGCTTCCCCTGGCCCTTCTGAAAAAATTACGAGCCCGTCCGGCTCTCGAGAATCCAAGACATGGGGCCACCTTCCCCTTGCTGGCTGTCACCCAGGCCGGCTTTCGGAAGGCGGCCCGACTTTAGCCCTCATGAAGAAAGCTTTGGAGAGGACCGACTTCGAGAAGCCGGCCGCAAGAAGGCCGACTCCAAGAAGCCGGCTCCCATAAAGCGGTTGAGAGCGTACCCTCAAAGTTTGCATCCACCTAGCGGCGATGAGACGGGGCGTGGCTACAGTGAAGCCTGCCACCCCCGAATCCCGGAGCACGCCTCGCACAGTGCGCCGTACGGAGTGGCCATGACCCGTCCGGCGCGGCACTGTTGCCATGTTGACCCTGATGTCATCCACGACGGGCTACCAGTACGGCCCACGGGCGGTGGGCCCCTTCGGGCAGAGAGACACCCGAAGGCGGCCTGGCCTCCCCCAGTCGGCCCGAGACGGGGCCGGCTCCCCGCAGCCGACTCGCTTCCCCCCTCGAAGAGGACGCCCCATTAAGGAGACAAGACGCGGTATGTCTACAGTGATTGCCCGCAGGACGGCGGCACTGTAGCCACGCTTACCTCGACGAAGCCCTCGTCATCAGGTTGAGGCAACAGTGACCAGCCACCGACAAGACCCTTGGCAGTGGGGCCTGCCTGTCACCAAGGAGATTGGCAGCCGGCGGGACCCGCCAGCCGGCGGGACCCAGCAGTCGGCACAGAAGCCGGCGAGCGTAGTCACAGACGGCTGGGCCCTGCGCCCATTCGGATTACCATTGTACCCCCGGGGGGTAGGCCTATATGGACAATGTTTTATTACCAGCATTAACACTTATATGGGAATCAACATGGTTTGCCTACGGTAATTCTTCTCCCTTTGGATGATGCTTCACGGCCGCCGGGGGGGGGGGGCAACAACACAAATAGTCAACGGCATCATTTGGAAGCTCACTTTGGACTCGTGTTGCAATGCACAATTTAAAGACATTGTTTCCACGGTCATGAAACCTCTCTCCCCCCTCAACTCAATTTTTTTCTATCATTCAACTTCAGTTACAGAGTTTGGACCAGCGGCGCGTTAAAATAAATGGTTGGCCAAATTATGGCATTTGTCAGCTCTATAGGAGTGGAAGAAACAACCACTCATCTACTTTTCAAATGTCTACAAATTAGTTGGCAACATCACTTGAATCTCAGTAAGCGGCAACTACCCCACGACCTCATCTAATCCTGGAGCAACTGCACCCCCCCCCCCACCACCCCTCCCCTACATGCTACAGGATCTTCGTCACCACAGTAGAGTTTAACCACCAAATTCGGGATGTATTGACATGGTTCCTCTACGGCTAGGACGTAAGACCCGCACGAAGTGTTTTTTACGTGACTCCAGTTTGATGCAGAGTTTGGACCATCGATCGCCTTCAAGGAAAGGGTTGGTCAAATTGTGGCCTTTGTCAGTTTTATAAGAGCTGAAAACAACCACTCGTCTTATTTTCAAATGTCTCAGCACGTATTTGGGGTTTGCTCTGAGACCGAGTTGGCCTAATTCACATGAACATCAAGTTTTAGCACATTTTCCTCCCGTCACGCATTATTCATGCCTGTGTGTTGGGAGTTATGGAACGAAAGAAGTCTGCGGGTTATCAGTATTATTACTGGTTACTAGTAGAACGCCCGTGTGTTGCTCTGGGCTTTTGAAACTGAATTACGATGTTAATAACGGATTCTACGGCCGTGTGTTGCTACGGGCTTTTGAAAATAAGTTAAGATGCTAATGATGGAGCTAGCTAAAATAACCGAGAACAATGTCATCTCAGCTAACACAACAATCAGCTAACACACTTCATACTCTCAAATCCTCCACAAATGTCCACGGACGCGCCCGGTCAATGACCGAATAGGAGAGAGAAGGAAAAAAGGTGTCCCAACCACATCCCTTATATCATCCCTAATGTCCTATACGTCCGGGTTGTCCGCAAACCCTCTATTGACACCATATATGGAGAGGATATGTGGGCTCGCGGACACGGTCCATCTTTCTTTTTTTTTCTTTCTTCCTCTTCATCTCCACCAATAACATGCAAGTGAGGGAGAAAATGTGGAACATGAGTGCATGCACAGACAAAAAATGGCTCAAAACGGACACAATCAGACACTGATCGGGCACATCCGTGGATGTCTCGGGGGTGGATTTGGTAAATCCAGCTATAGATGCTCTCTTATTGACAACAAAATAAAATATGTTTTTTATTCCATAACATCATGAATAACATCCAACGGATACCTAACCCAAGTTTTATATATAACTTATTCGCACAACCCTCCTCCGCTAGCCAATGAGTGGATCCATAAGCCAAGCATCTCACGCATGCCACCATGTACCCCTCCCTTGATCGCATGCACTTCTTTAGCTCAGTGATAGGGCTATAGATTGAACTATCAATTTCTGAGCTTCTTAACTTAGAAGCCACCGTTTCTTGAGTCTATCTTCAGGATAAGCTTTGCCACGTCCAGTTCACGTGTAAGCTAAGCAGCTGTAACACCCCGGATGTAATTTACCTTATCTGTATCCAAACTCTTGCCGTTTCCGACACTAAGTTATTTTATTTCCTCGTTGTCGGGTTTTTGTCTCCATGTGTTGTTGTCTTTGTCATGCATCTCATATCATGTCATCATATGCATTGCATTTGCATACGTGTTCGTCTCATGCATTCGAGCATTTTCCCCGTTGTCTGTTTTGCATTCCGGCGCTCCTATGTCCTCCAGTGGTCCTTTCTACCTCTTTTCGCGTGCGGGTGTTAAACATTTTCGGATTGGACCGATACTTGTCATGCGGCCTTGGTTTACTACCGTTAGACCGCCTGTCAAGTTTCGTGCTATTTGGACTTCGTTTGATACTCCAACGGTTAACCGAGGGACCGAGAAGGCCTCGTGTGTGTTGCAGCCCAACATCTCTCCAAACTGGCCCAAAACCCACCTAAACTCCTTCCATCATCTAGAGCGTTCGATCACGATTGCGTGGCCGAAAACCGCACCTCATTTGGAGCTTCCTAGCTCCCTCTACCTATAAAATAGCATCTCCCTCAAAAATTCGCGGATCATTCTACCCTTAACCTAGCTCCTCTTCCACCGCGCCGCGCCGGACACATCCGGTCCGGCCGGACAAATTCGCCGCCGCCCCCCGCGACGAACCAGGGCGCGCCACGTGTCCCGGGCGGGTCCCCAGTTCGCCGCCTCGCCCGCGCCGGCCCGCCTGGCCCGCGCGTGGCCCTCCCCGCCGCCGAGTCGGGCCCGAGCGCCCCGCGCCTCCTCGCCTCTTCCCCGCCGCCGCGCCGCCGCCTCGCCTAACTTCGGCCACCGCCCGCCATTGTCGACGACGCCGTTGACCTCGACGGACTCCACCGCGGCGCCCCGCGTCCGCCGTCCTTCTCCTCGAGCCGGCGCCGCCCGAGGCCGACTCCGGCGCGCCGTCCCCCGGCGAGCTACTTCCTCGGCAAGTCCGGCGACGAGCCACTGTTCCGGCGAACTCCGGCGACCCCCTCCGTTCAACCTCGAAGTGCGTGCATGCTACAGTGCCGGCCCGATCTGGATCTGAGATCCGTTTGCCTAGGTTGACTTTTTCTCCTCTAACCCTAATTTTCTTGCCTACTTTGACATGTCATAACTCTGCATCCGCAGCTCCGATTCGTGCGTGTAGCATATCAAAATGTTCGCCTCGACGAGTACATCATTTCATCTCATTGCATCATTTTCATTTGAGCTCATCTTGATGCCCGAAATGCTGTTGGAAGAGGGCTATGTGAGGAATATTTCAGATCTGTTTCAGCAAATGGCCTTTTGTCATTTTTGCCATGATTAATGTGTGCATGCTATGATCCTGAGCTCTACATGTGTTTTGCAGAATGCCATGTTATCTTTACAGGGGTGCTTGCCATGTATTTTTGTGATCTTTGTGGTGACTAGCACAAGCATGCAAAGTAGCGTAATCGTTGATGCTGATTTCAGGGACTTAGTATTTCAAGTCATTGTCCTGTTTTTGTCTTTATGCCATATGTTCATATTGTTTCCTAGTGATCCGTGCCTCTTTTGAGGATGATCAGTAAGGATGTTTTATTAATATTATGGTGCTCTATCCATCCTTGTCTTTGTTTGCATTTATTGAGCACCCTAGCTTGAGTCAATCGAGCTCTACTTTTGCTATAAAATGATCCTGGCAGATTGTTGACATGTTTAGCGATTTTGCCGAGAATGTTGCTATTGATCCGTGCATGCTATGTTGTTGTTCTTGCCATGTCTAGCTTCTATGCCATGTCTTCTTGATGGGTGTATGCTTAGTTTGTCATGACATGCTCTGTAGTGAGTGCATCGAGCTCGTAAACATGCCTACTCGTTAACTGTTTTGCATGCTCCAGTTTTTCACTAAGTCTGAATCTGTTTATGTTTTTGCCATGTTCACATGCTTGCAATTGTATTTTCTGATCCCTTTTGACTCAAGGTCACTAAGGGACTTTTGTTAAGTGCTTTGAGTAGCTTCATGCCATGCCTTGATTTGCCATGTTAAGTTCCTGTAGCATGTATTTTTCATGCTCTTAAGATTGCTTCCTGATGATAAATTCCAGACTTGTATTAATTTCACTAAGTCTGAAACCTGTTATCATTTGCAATTTTTCCATGCTTGTTTGAACCTGTTAATAGATGAATTAGCCGTAGCTCAGTGTTCATCTTTTTTCAAGCATCATGAGTGAATCACTGCCATGTATTTTTTTGTTATGTTTGAGTGCTGTAGCATATTTATCTTGATGCATTTAGATGGCTACTTGCTGATTATCGCAGACCGGTGCCATATTTGTTTTGCTTGCCATTTCCAAACCGTGCATCCGATTCCGGTGATCTTTATATCGATTTCAGCCGAAATCACCTCACCTTTTCAGTGGCACTCTTGTATTTCCAAGTTGAGGCCAGGTTCAATCATTCCTTTGCAAATCTTGTATATGCATCACATATCGCATCCCGCATATCATATCATGTTTGCATCATATTGCTTGAGCATTGCACGTGGTTGATTGTGCTCCTTTTTGCTTGTTGTTCTTGTTTGGGTAGAGCCGGGAGACGAGTTCGTGAACGAGGAGCCCGTTGAGTTCGCTTACGAGGATCAAGGCAACTCTGAGTACTTTGCAGGCAAGATGACCATACCCTCGAAATCACTTCTATCTTTGCTTGCTAGATGCTCGCTCTTTTGCTATGCCTATGCTACGATACCTACCACTTGCTATCATGCCTCCCAAATTGCCATGTCAAACCTCTAACCCATCATGTCCTAGCAAACCGTTGTTTGACTATGTTACCGCTTTGCTCGGCCCCTCTTATAGCGTTGCTAGTTGCAGGTGAAGATTGGAGATCGTTCCTTATTGGAACTTGTTATCGTTGGGATATCACAATATTATCTTGTTTATCTTAATGCACCTATATACTTGGTAAAGGGTGGAAGGCTCGGTCTTATGCCTGGTGTTTTGTTCCACTCTTGCCGCCCTAGTTTCCGTCATATCGGTGTTATGTTCCCGGATTTTACGTTCCTAACACGATTGGGTTATAATGGGAACCCCTTGACAGTTCGCCTTGAATAAAACTCCTCCAGCAAGGCCCGACCTTGGTTTTACCATTCGCCACCTAGCCTTTTTCCCTTGGGTTTCGCGGACTCAAGGGTCATCTTTATTTTAAACCCCCGGGCCAGTGCTCTCTAAGTGTTGGTCCAACCCAGAGCATCATGCGGGGCCGTCCCTTGGCAATTTGGGTTACGTTGGCTCCCGTACGCTTAGCTTATCCGGTGTGCCCTGAGAACGAGATATGTGCAGCTCCTATCGGGATTTGTCGGCACAGCAGGTGGTCTTGCTGGACTTGTTTTACCATTGTTGAGGATGTCTTGTAACCGGGATGCCGAGGCTGATCGGATTGTCTTGGGAGAAGGAATATCCTTCGTTGACCGTGAGAGCTTGTGATGGGCTAAGTTGGGACTCCCCTGTAGGGATTTGAACTTTCGAAAGCCGTGCCCGCGGTTATGGGCAGATGGAAATTTGTTAATGTTCGATTGTAGATAACATGAAACTTAATTTAATTAAAATGCACCAACCGCGTGTGTAACCGTGATGGTCTCTTCTCGGCGGAGTCCGGGAAGTGAACACGGTGTTGGAGTAATGCTTGACGTAGGTTGTTCTAGGATCACTTCTTGATCATAGTTGTTCGACCGTGCTTTTGCCTTCTCTTCTCGCTCTCTTTTGCGAATATGTTAGCCACCATATATGCTAGTCGCTTGCTGCAGCTCCACATCATACCTTTACCTTACCTATAAGCTTAAATAGTCTTAATCGCGAGGGTGCAAGATTGCTGAGTCCCCGTGACTCACAGTTTACTTCCAAACCAGATGCAAGGACCGATGATACCGTTCCAGACGATGCGCTTGAGCTCAAGTGGGAGTTCGATGAAGACTCTCGTCGTTACTATGTGTCTTTCCCAGATGATCAGTAGTGGTGCCCAGTTGGGGCGATCGGGGACCGTGTCGCATTTGGGGGTTGATCTTTATTTTGGTACCGTAGTCGGACCATGAGTGTATTGGATGAATGTAATGACTTATTTATGTATTGTGTGACGTGGCGAGTGTAAGCCAACTATATAACTTTCCCCTTTATTTATTTACATGGGTTGTTGTGAAGATTACCTCACTTGCGACATTGCTTTCAATGCGGTTATGCCTCTAAGCCGTGCTTCGACACGTAGGAGATATAGCTGCATCGAGGGCGTTACAGCAGCCCATCGACACGTCTAGAGTTAAGCAAATTCAGTGTCCATGGTGAAGGAGAAAAAATGGCATGTGCCCCCACCCGGAAAAAATATTTTTGAACCAACTAGTAGTTAAATGGTTAGGATAGTGGTGGTACCGACCATGTGTGAGTGCATGTGTGTATTGATGGTGTGCATACTGTTAGCCATATTTCTTTAAACTTCTATCAAGACACAGAAATTCAAATACAAACACATCAAAAAAATCTGGAGTTCGTGGGCTTTTCTTATTCCCCGCCGGTCGGTTTTTCATGGGGAGTATTAATGCACACTTCCTAATATCTCAACGTTCCAACCTTGTAGACATGAGATTGTCCAAAAACGTTTTTTTTACCATTATCACTTAGTTACCTGGAAAAAGATGCCATTTTTTTTACAGAATTATGGAATGGTTTTTTAAACACTTAATTATACTATTTTCATTATGAATAATGCATTTGTATGTCAAGTCGTACAAGTTCGATTGCACACCCGCGGAACATCCAATGAATTCTCAAGATTCAGTTGCACACCAATCATGACAGGACCCTAAAATAATCAAAGAGACATCATGCTTGGTTGTTGGCCCACATAAACTCGCAACATTCAAATACACCAGACGACCTTCCATTATGAAAATTTGGTAGTAGAGGTGAACATATACAAGGCTATAAATCAAAACGAACAGATCGACTATGATACAAATAAAATGTAAGAAGCTGGCAACATTCACTGCTAGGAAACTGTACAGTGCTACCCATCTTCAAGTTGTTCCCCCTCCCTGCATCCCTACACCGGATCCGGCTTGCCTGCTCCCTCCCCATGCTCTCATCTGTGCTCCCACTTCATTTTACGGCTGTCTTTTTTCCTTTTTTTTCTTTCTAATCTAATAATCTCCCCCTGATTTTAAGGGGGTAAGGCCAGGCCTTATTTTGTTCTAATCAAATCAAGCCACGTATGCGGGAGCACGAATAGAAGCACGTGCAGGGAGCAGGCAAGTCTCGTCCACCCACACCACCTCCATTTGTTCATGTTAATTACAGCACAAGGTGGATGGATCGATGCAAGTGTTCACATACACCGTCATGCATCAATTGGAGATCGGGAATAGAACGGAATATAACAAAATAAAGATTGTGAGAGAAACTAATTAGATGGGTTTTATGTTTCATGAATGTGCCATGTCCAGCTAACATGTTAATTCCATTTTTTCCATCATTTCATTTTCATATAGCGACCAAGATGATTTTGCTTATCCATTGCCACATATTATTTCCATCCCCACCCTCGAGCAAAAAATTATCTCTTCTTTCGTCATTTATCTTCTTTTGCCGCTTTGTTTTTCATTATGCTCGTCAAACAAGAATTGCCTTGCCATATACCCTTACATATTCTTGCAAGTGGAATTGTTATGGTACCATATCAACGTAAGTTAACCATTTCCAATTCTAAACACCCATGGAAGAACTTTCGCCTACAGGAAACGCCAAACTAATTAAGTAAAAAAATACCATACCATATTCGAACGGATAAGAATTACCTGTTAGGCTAAAATTACAGAGAGCATAACTTCTCCCTCGATTCCAAGTTAATTGAAATCCAAAGCAAAGTAAAACTATGTATAATGCCCAGATTTGCTACTTAAGACCTATATATGCTGACAAAGAAAATATCATTCTTTGTGCTCTATTTATTACATATAGAATAGTAGAAAAAAATATTTGATTCAGAATTAACTGGTTCAGAATTACAAGATCTTACACAAAGTAAATATCATTCTTTGTGTAATCAAACTATTTGATTCAGAATTACAAGATCATAGGCATTTAATTACAGAACCAATCTGGTTGTGTTGACTATTACTCCCTCCGTATGAAAATACAAGACATTTTTGCAATTCAATTGAACTGAAGAATACGTCTTATATTTTGGTACCGAGGAGTATATCTGATCACTTTTGCAACCAAGATCTTCCTAATATACTTTTGCAACCAAGATCTTCCAGATATAAGCACACACACTTTAAACCAGATCCGCACACCAAATGAAACAACCATTTCTCCCTTTTTCATTCTTCTAGAAATCCAGCAATGGAATTATGATATAAACTGCTCTGTTACCTTTAGATGTAGGGTCCTCCATGAATTAACTACAAAAGAACGACAAGAGAAAATAATTAGATTTTAGTACATGTCATCTCCAAACCTGCATAAAGCATGAAAATTATTAATTGTACCCAAGAAAAATGTGGGAACATCCTGAACTAAGTAGTAATTAACTATAAATCTAACACCTGGAAGGGTTCTGGTTATATAAAAAGTTACACTCTTATACAATGAGAGCAGATGGGAGCGGGTTTCACATTACATATTTCAGTGGCACGAGAATTATGCAACAAACTGAAACTCTTAAGTAGGTAACTGGGCATAGAGTGCATGAAATAAGAAAGACACATGGCCTTCATTAGTATTCATATATTTCGTGTGTATTTGTTGCATATGAATTGGGTATATTATTTCCGGCTCTAAGATAAAAACCTATTAAGGATAAGTCATAAGGACGAAAACGAAATGTCATAAATTACTGTTTAGGATATGCAACTTACGGCAGAGAATTATTTCAACTACCAAGTTTGGTTCCAGTTCCATCCTGCAGCACGAGAAGAGGCAAACAAAAATTGCGTATCAGTAACCATGTGAGAGAGTAGGTATACTTTTTTAAGATTAAACATTATAACAATAACATCAATGACTTTTAATGCATCCCACATTTCTTGTGCTGACAATTGATCTGTGTTTATTCCCAATAACACGTTATAGTTAAGAAACTGATCTAATTAGTTGAACATGTGTCCCCTTTGCACACAATCACAAATTCACAATATAGTAAAACCGCAGCAGGCAACACCACGTTAACAAACAGCTGATTTGATTTTGAATCATCTCTACTGAAAATACCATGCAGGTATGCACCAGGTCATAAGCCAATCTTCCTACTGTAAACAAACTCCTCCTCCTCCCTGGGCCTCTTGCTCGTCATGCGTGAGGCCGTGCAGCTCATCGAGCTCTTCTCCTGCACATACAGTTTAAGCTTCAGTTCAGACAACATGTCGAGTTCACATGTGCAGAGTACATACAAGTGGGTACAGGCTCTTGGGGATCTTGTTCGGACGAGGAAGAGGGCGGCCCCTGTTGAGTATCTCTATCCTCCTCTCACCACAAAGCAAAACTCCAAAAAACACAGAAAAAGGGAGGGACCAAAAAATTCTCACTCACTGAAGTCTCTTAGCTAATTATTAGAGAAACTAAAAAAGGCCCAAAGGAGATGTCCATTAAAACACAAGCACGTACCCCCCCCCCCCCCCCCCCCCCCCCCCCCCCCCCCCCCCCCCCCCCCCCCACCACCACCACCACCCCTCCCCTACAGGCTACAGGATCTTTGTCACCACGGTAGAGTTTAACCACCAAATTCGAGATGTATTGACGTGGTTCCTCTACGGCTAGGACGTCAGACCTGCACGAAGTGTTTTTTACGTGACTCCACTTCGATGCAGAGTTTGGACCACCGATCGCCTTTAAGGAAAGGGTTGGCTAAATTGTGGCCTTTGTCAGTTTTATAAGAGCCGAATACAACCACTCGTCTTCTTTTCAAATGTCTCAGCGCGTATTTGGCCTAATTCACATGGACATCGAGTTTTAGCACATTTTCCTCTCGTCACACATTATTCATGCCTGTGTGTTGGGAGTTATGGACCGAAAGAAGTCTGCCGGTTATCAGGATTATTACTTTTTTTTGAAAGACAGCAGGAGAGCTGCTGTGATTCCATTAAGAAGAAGAAAGGCCGATGGCCGAAAACAACGTCAGGTCGGAGACCAAGTGAGAAAAATAAAAATACAACCGTTGTTGGCTTTGCCATACAACATCGCGACGAGTTTATAAATAGTGCTCAGCCTGGGTCAAATGGGATTGGGCATCCAGCGAGTTTCCAGATTGCTGCTTCATCCCTAATTCGGTTGACCAGCGTTGGCAGCGGTAGTTCTTGCTGGTGGAAAATTCGTCGGTTTCGCTCGAGCCAAAATTCCCAGCAGATTAGCATTGCCAGCGCCTGCGTACCTCTTCTACGCGTTGTATCAGTGTCCTGGGGTGTAAGCTCTTGTAGCCATTCATGGAGCGTTGCATCCACGCTCCACTGAGAAGACTTAAAAGAAGGAATGTTTGCAGTCGTGGCCATATAGTCCCAGACTCGTCTGGACCATGAGCACTCTGAGAATAGGTGTGCGGCCGTTTCAAGGCAGCGCATGCAGAGAGGGCAAAAATAGTTATTGTCCCAACCTCTCAACAATAGCACGTCCGCCGTAAGAATCTTGCGCTGCAAGGCCATCCATAGGAAGATCTTGCATTTGGCAGGAGCCCATCCACGCCAGACACTGTTGTATATAGGAGATTTGATCATTCCTTCAAACTGGAGGAGGTAGGCCGATCTGGCGGAGTAAGCACCATCATTTGTTAACTTCCAGGTAATGTGGTCTTCTACAAGTGGGTTAAGCTCTGTATGGTCAAGCAAACTAGATAGGTTGATGAGTTCTTGGATCATATCATCTTTCCAGTTTCGCTCCAGATCATGCAGCCAATTGTTCGTTGATAGTGCGTCATAGACAGTGCGTTCTTTTCGAGAGGCCGCGCTGAATAGAGCGGGAGCAATGTCCCTGGGCACCATGCCATTCAGTCAGGCATCTTTCCAAAAAAGCGCAGTCTTCCCATCTCCAATTGTCACTCTCGTAGCACTTGCAAATAGCGCGAAGTCTTCGTCGTCACAGGGTCCGTACGTGCCAATTATTGGGATCTTAGCAGCGGTCCATCTTAGCCAAATCCATCTCATCCGGAGAGCTCGTGCGAATTTTTCCATGTCCTGGAGTCCAAGGCTTCCTAAGTGTTTCGGGCGACATACCATATCCCAGCGCACTCTGCATTGGCCACCATTGCATTTCTCCTCAGCGCACCAGAACCAAGCCCGTGTTCGCTGAGCGAACCATTTTAGAAGCCATTTTGGGGGTTTTTGCGAAGAGAACATGTACACTGGCAAGGACTGTAGGACTGCTCTTGCAAGAAGTAATCTGTCCCCTTTAGACATCAGCTTTCCCTTCCAACCAGCCATCCTGGAATCGAGCTTGGTCATTATGTTGATGTAGTGAATCTTCTGAAGTTTTCTAATGGATAGAGTCACCCCGAGGAAGGTACAGGGGAACGTGCCCGTGGGCACGCCCAGCGGCAGCAGCACGTGCTCCAGGTCCACTTCATCGCAACGTATTGGCAAGGCAACACTCTTTGCGAAATTAGTCCACAGACCTGTTACCTTTTGGAAGATGTCCAGAATGTGTCTCACCATCCTCATATCATCCTGCGAAGGGTTGACAAAGAGCGCCAGGTCATCCGCATATAATGAGGTTCTCATTGTGGCCGCTCGCCCTCGCAGCTTCGAGAGCAGCCCATGCTCGGTTGCCAGGTCAAAAATTCGGTGCAAGGGCTCCATTGCGAGGATGAATAGGAAAGGGGACAGCGGGTCACCCTGGCGAGCGCCGCACTTGTGCCAAATTCTTACTGATGGTATGCCATTAACCATAACCATAGAAGAAGAGGATGATAAGATAAGGGCAATCCATTCACGCCATCGCGCCCCAAATCCCATGGCTCGTAGGCAGTCCAAAATGTAAGGCCAGGAAATGGAGTCAAAGGCCTTCGCCAGATCGAGCTTTAGCAGTATCGCCGGGAGATGAGCCCGGTGGAAGTGCTTCGCAAGGTGTTGGACATAGATGAAGTTTTCCTGGATGCAACGATCATTAATGAACGCGCTCTGGCATTTAGAGATGAGAGCTGGCAGCCACGGTGCTAATCTTCTTGAGAGGACCTTCATGATGATCTTCATAAGACTGTGAATTAAGCTGATGGGACGGTAGTCGCCGATCCCCATCGGGTCCTTCTTCTTTGGAATCAGTACAATCAGCGCATCATTTATCTTATGGAGCGATCGAGCATTGAGATTGAACAGTCGCTGGAAGACACACAGAAGGTCGTCTTTGATTGTGTCCCAACAAACACGGTAAAATGCTCCCGAGAACCCATCGGGCCCCGGAGCTTTGTCCGCTGGCATGTCCCAGATCGCCTCCTTTATTTCCTCCAAGGAAAAATTTTGTTCTAGATCTTGCAGATTTGTTGGGTTAAATTTGAGGAAATCCCAACAGAATGCCGATGATGTTTCACTCGGAGTGCCCAGAACCGTCCTGAAATGCTATGCCCTCCTGGTCACTAAGCAGCACACCATTGGAGTTTAGCATGGAGTGGATAGCATTCCTCTTTGCCCGAGAATTAGCCTTGATGAAGAACATCTTGGAACTGGACATAGAATCCTTTAGCCAAGATACTTTAACTCTTTGGCGTTGCTTAATTCTGAGCAGGACTGCAAGGCCAAGACATCGAGACTTCAGAAGTGAACGAATTGCTGACTCATGATTAGTCAAGGATCTCTCATCTTGAGCAGATTCTAATCGCAGAATAAGCTCCTGCGCTGCCGCGAACAGGAGTTGTAGGTTTCCAATTTTTGTCCTGCTCCAGACAGTAAGCGCACGCGCAATGGTCCTAAGCTTAATATTAAACGAGCTAATCGGATCATTAGATCCTTGCACACTATTCCAAGCCACAGTCACCACCTCCTGGAACCCATGGATGTGTTGCCAATATAACTCAAACTGGAACCTTCTCTGTTTTTTTATCATCCCCTCATTCACTAGGAGCAGCGGGCAATGATCCGAAATGGAAGAAGACTGAGGGAGAAGTTTAGCTGCCCGAAATTTGAGCTCCCAATCCACAGTGCAGAATGCACGGTCCAGACGGACCAACGTTGGCGGAGATTGTTCGTTGGACCAAGTGTACCGCCGTCCGATCAGGTCAACCTCGGCGGAGATTGTTCGTCAGACTTGAGGTGTGCAGGGCATTCCGAAAGCGAAGCATCCATCGCCGATCCACGTTAGGATTGTTCTTGTCTGCCGCCGAGGTTATGAGGTTAAAGTCGCCTAAGACTAGCCATGGGGTGCTTACTGAATTAGCTATCTCCTGCAGCTCTAACAGGAAGCTGGCTCTCCTTTGATCATCATGAGGTCCATACACAGTGGAGATTGTCCATGGGCATCCATACAGAGGTTTAACAAGGGCCGTGATGGAGAATTCCTTAAGCACTACATCAGAGATGGTGTGCCTCCTCTTGTACCTTGGGCAGGCAGCGCAACTGCGCCTTGAAGCAACGTTCCCCCTAGCTCCTTCCTGTCCTCCTCAGAAAAGGAGCACATGGACATCCCAAGGTCCCCAAAGGAGCTGAATACAGCCTCGGTAGATGCGTGCCAAGCTGCAGTGGCGGACTCACAACCCAGCCCGTGGTTCTGTCCAGAAGCAGCAGAGGGGAAAGGTTGGAGTGTCGCTGCAAGTAAGGCGCAGCACCGCTTGCCTCACCGATCTCAAAGTTCTTCCAGCAGCCTGAAACAGCTAAGCCTGAAGGCAGCCCTGGCACCGAAGCAGCATGCGTGAAGGAGGGGGCTTGGAACTGCAGTTGTGGGGAGGCCATCGAGACAGGCGCATCACGGGCAGCAGAGAGAGCAGGCTGGTCTCCCCGCACTGGACTAACTGGTTGGGCCGAACAGCGTGCCGCAGAACGGTGGACAGAGCCAGCCGGGACGGCGGAGTAGGAGCCTGAAGATGCCTGCCGGCGGGGGGAGGGCGGAGGGCTCGGATGGCTTGCGAGCGGGCGGGGGTGGTGGCTGGGGGAGGGAAGCAGAGCAAGTACGCGCAAAGTGGCCAATGCCCTTGCACCGGATGCAGCGGAGAGGTTCACGGCAGTCAGCAAGGCGATGGCGCTTTGACAGGCAGCGAAAACATTTGCCGCGGAGTCTAGCCTTAAACGCGAGATGCTGCTTCAAAGCCATGGGATCAGAGGGCGGAGCACGCCGGCCCTGTCGCCCCTGCCGCGGATCTCCCAAAACGGGGGCCTGCGGATTGCGCTTCTCCTTCCTGGAGCGCACTTGTTGCCATCCAAGGGAGCTATCCTCGGCAGCAGCATCGCCGGATCCAGTAGCAGGCTGCTGCCCAGCCGCGGCAGGCAGAGCGGCATCAGGCAGCAACCCACCCTCTGGTGCCACAATAATGGAATGGAGGCGAGGCGCGGCGCAGCAACCCACCGAGGAGGGCGCAACCCACCGAGGAGGGCGCAGCCCAACCGTCAGGCGCGACGATCAGCGAGCGCAGCCTGGGCTGTGCGGCCGGAGCCGAAGCAGGGCAAGATTCCACTGCCGCGGGCGGGATACGGCTTTGAATCGTACCCAAAATGGTGGCCGAGGGGAGATCTGGAGAGGGGATCTCCACCAGGTCCGCATCTTTACGCAGGCAAGGGGACGCCGAGGATAGGCCGGCCGGCGGGGATGCCAGTAGCTGCAGGAGAGATGCAGCATCGGCAGGGGAGCGGTGGTTGGGGCTTGAAGGTGGATCTTGGGCTCCGGCCGCCGTGGATCTTGTTCTCGCGGAGGAGAGGGGTGGGTGCATAGCGAGGCGAAAATCATCAGGATTATTACTGGTTACTAATAAAATTCGAATTGAACTGGCAGGGGGGTGCCATGCGCAGTTGGTGCAGTCACGAGTGTACGTGCCTCAACTGCCCGCGCCAAGCGCCGCCCTCGACTTGGCGGCGACATCCTCCAGCGCCCGGCGGGACGAACCATCCGGCGACCACGCGCGTGCCGCCGCTCGCTGCAGGTCCTCGGCCCGGCGCCGCACGACGAGTCCATTCTCCCCCTCCATGAGCTCGTTCACCGCGGCCGCGACTTCCTCGCGCGCCACGGCGCCGCCGTCCTCTCGCGCCCTCGGCCGCAGCGCCACCCCGAGGGCCCCTTCCAGCAGAGCGGCGTTCATCCTCTGCTCCGCGTAAAGCGGCCACGCGACCATCGGCACGCCGGACGCCGCGCTCTCCAGCGCCGAGTTCCACCCGCAGTGCGACACGAAGATCGCCGTCGCCGGGTGGGACAGGACGCGCACCTGCGGCACCCAGGCCGGCACGGCGAGGCCCCTGCCCCTCGTCCTCTCCAGGAAGCCCTCGGGAAGCCACGCCAACGGGTCGTCGTCGTCGTCGCCGGTCCCGAAGACACACGTGCGGCCATCCAGGCTCGGCATCCGCACCACCCAGAGGAACCTCTGGCTGCTCGCCTCTAGCCCGGCGGCGAGCTCGGCCGTCTGCTCCACAGACAGCGCTCCGCCGCTTCCGAACGCGACGTACACCACCGACCTTGCCGGCTGGCGGTCCAGCCACTCTAGGATGGCCGACGCGCCGGTTTCCTCGTCGGAGTTTGACCGGACGAACGGCCCCACGGGGAACGCCGGTGGGAACGTGCCTTGCTCCGCCGCCTGCCTGAACTCTTCCACCATGGCAGGTTCCATCTCGTAGAAGGTGTTCATCAACAAACCGTCGGCACGGCGGTATCGCCGGCCTCCCCGGAGCAGTTGCGCGTAAGCCAGCCCGTTACAGTCGCGATACGGGACCGGAAGCTCTGCGCGGCGCAGCGACAAGCCCCCGGGGATCTCGAGAGGCTCCGGGAGGTTGCGGTATTCGCCAGGGGCCGCGTCGTCGTGGAGCTCCACGATGCGGCGCATCAGGTAGATCATGGTGAGGCTGCTGGGGACGAAGACGTAGCACGGGACGCCGAGCTCGACGGCGAGGGGCAGCGCCGCGGAGCAGAAGAAATCCGGCACCAGCGCGGCGAGCGGGGTGGTGGAGCCCATGGAGCGGAGCAGGGTGCCGAGGCTTGGGAGGGAGCGCTGAATAAGCTCCACGAGCAGGCTGCCGCGGAGGGCGTCGGCGGGGAGGTCGTCGATCTTGACGGCAGGGAGCGCAACGGTGGAGACGGAGTCAAGGATGCCGCTGGGGAGGGCTTCTGAGTCGGAGAGGCCGCTGAAGGTGACGATCGTGGCTGCGAAGCCGTGGTGCTCCACGAGCCGCCGCGCAAGCTCGGCCAGCGGTATGAGGTGGCCGGCGCCGGGACTGGCCAGCAGCACGACGTGCGGCCTCGCCGCGGATGGGGCTGGCGCGGAGCCGGCGTTCGTGAACGACCCCATCGTTAGTACTACTTAGTAGCACCGGTGGCAAGATGTGAGCGACCGGTTTGTTAATCACACAAGCATCTGGTCTAGTTAAACATGAGCCGCATGTGATGTGCATGTAATTATACTTAGCGAACAAAGGAACAAAGGGGCTCCCAAGGCATCAACAAATAATTTGAAATTTCACCTTAAACAAATGGTTTAAGAAAAAGTAAAAAAAACTGATTTTTTTTTGAAACAAACTTGATCTAGTGTTACAGTCCCTCTTGTCCTTTTTACTCCGCATATTAAATTTGTGTCAAGTCAAACTTTATAAACTTTGACCAAATTTGTATTAAAAAATATCAACATTTACAATACCAAATATATATACTACACTTCATAATGAATCTAACAATATTGATTTGGCATTGTGAATGTCGATATATTTTTCTATAAGTTTGGTCAAAATAGAGA
The DNA here is from genome assembly GCF_003073215.2 of Triticum urartu. Classification (NCBI taxonomy): domain Eukaryota; kingdom Viridiplantae; phylum Streptophyta; class Magnoliopsida; order Poales; family Poaceae; genus Triticum; species Triticum urartu. Next base: position 34,223,485 of record NC_053025.1, read on the forward strand.
TATTTTGACTTCAGACAAAACTTATATAAGACTAAAAAGGACTGAATGGTGTACTTGTATAAAAGGTCCCCGCGAAGGAATAACTTCAGTCGACTTCGGGGCAAAAAAAGGAAACAAAATTGTGAGTACAAAAAGAGTGAATAGTAATGTTTATGTACTGTCGGATCTGTCGCCAGCCTGGAGGGGTCCGCCAGCTTCGGCCGGATCTGTCGTCGGGAGGACATCTGGTGGCACAGGGTGGTGGAGTGGGTCCTTCTAGGCTCCCTGGTGGGTGGTATGCGGCGGTGTGCGTTGTGCATCTTGCATGGTGTGATGAAGGCAGTGCGGCGTGGTGGTGGTGGCCTCCTTCTCTTGGGTTTGGACCGATGGGTAGGTTCAGATCTAGGGTTCGTGCTCACGTTGGCCAATTCGGGGCCCGGGGCGGATCAGAGCTTGTGCTCCATGTAGGAGAGGTCGGGCTTGACCTGGGATGTGCTCGTGAGTGGTGCTCGTGCTCCTCTCGTGGGTATGGTGCTCGGTGGTGGTGGTCGTGTTATCGTTGTGTCGATGCGCGGATCGGCGCCGGTGACGACGGACATGGCGTCGTGTAAGCTCGCCTGACCAAGGGCTTGGCTCGCTAGCGGCCATCGCCAGCTTCAGAGTCATGTCCCCCAGTCCACCGGGTGGCTGGGGACGCAGGGTGGGTGCCTCCTATGATGTAAACGCCTACCTAGACTCAGGGACTGATGCCGGGCTAGGAGTGGATGGAGTGTTGTCGCTCTTCCTAACGTGGTTCGGTGAGTTGTGATGTGAGTGGCATACGATATCTCGCGACAAGGATACCGGGGCGGCGGTCCCGGATGGTGGTTTGGATGGTTGCTCTTCGGCGGGCATTATTGCGGTGGTGGCGGCGCTCCTCTCGTGTTGTGTGGGCATCAGGAGGTGTTGCAGCGGGTAGCCCGGGCGTGTCCTCTCTTGGAAGGGCGGTGCTCCGATCCGGATTTGGGGATCTGGCATTGTCACGTTCCTCCTGGCGGCCTCGTGGTGGCACAGTTGAGTTGCGGAGCGAAAGCTCTGTGCCTTGGCGCCAGTGACGGCGACACCCGTGGGTGATGCGTTCTTCTTGAAGACGTCGTTGTGGGTTCTTCTTTCCGTGTCAGGGCTCCAGATGAGGATCTTTGTTTGGTGTGTACTCGACAACAGCGACGCTCTGCGTCATTCTCCCTCTTAAGGGTGTTGTCGTGGAGCTTAGGTGTGATAGGTCGTAGCATGGTGATGTTTAGGTCTTCCGGTGCTCGTTGTTGGTAGCGTAGTCGCGTGCGTTCTGCGTGTGTCGGTTATCTCAGGATCGGCTTTATAAGAAGGCTACCTCACCATCTTATATCGTTCAGCCCTCTACTTTTTCGGGTGTTGCTTTTATATATAAAGCGAGATGAAAGCCTATTTTGAGAATGTTGATGTACGGTTGATTCTTTTCTCATCAGAATACGATGAAAGGCATTCATTCACGATTTTTTCCACATGGGTACTGTATGTGATCGTATTTGTCTTCAAAAGTTTGAAGAATTTTATTAGGTACTTTGCAATTTTTAATTATTACTCTCTCTGTAATACTTGTCAAAAAAATAGACGTATTTAAACATATCTTAATCATATCTTAGTTATAGATACATTTATTTTTAGCCATTTCCTTGACAAGTATTTTCGAATGAATGGAGTAGTTCTCAATTAGGCTCCATTGACACCAGAGACCCAAAATCCGCGCCAACAAAGGGACGAACAATTCATGGTCCTTGGAATAAAATTGCCAGTCGCCTTTTACTCAATTGTTCGATCTGTAGCCAATGGAGCAGCATCATTCTTCTTCCTTTAGCTTTCTTTTTTTCTCTCTGGCAGCACCACCCTTCTGTCGCCACCACCAACAGCTCCTGCAACGGGCGGTGTTGCCACATCCAACTCGCTGCCCGACCTACCATGACCGTTCCCTTCGCCGTACCAACATCGCCCCGGTCGGATCTTGTGGGATTCGATTGATGGTGGTCTTTGGTTGATGTGTTTGAATCCAGTTTTTTGTTCATGTGTTCACATGTTTAATTCTTTTGATTTACGGCTCTTCACTAGCGATAGTTGCTGCTCTTGTGTGCTGGTTTTATGGGGTCTTACTCCGACGACTTTTTAATTGTATATTACAACAACGTTTGCTGGCTCCGGTAAGAAAGATAAAATGACGGTGACGCATCTTCGATTTGCTATAGTGCTTGCATTCGTCGTTAGATGATTTATATGGACCTAGTTGTTCTTTTGCTACCTTCAATGTCCTTTGGCATCTCCAACGCCGACCTTCAAATCACCCGCATCCGTCTGAATCGCGCTGTCTAGACCGTGGAAGCCACCCAACGCATATTTGTATTGGTCCACGACGCGGTCCAGATGATACTTTCTCTTATAAATCAAAGACAAACATGTGAAGCTTTGCGGCTTTCGGGCAGCACACACGCCCACTTCTAATCACATAGGCCTTCAGACATCATTTTGCATGTAGTGTCAGACGAGATCCCTAGTGGAGATGTTCGAATAAATTAAACGTTAAGCTAAAAAAGAAGAATCTGACTGATGCGGCTGAAAAGATTCAGTAAATAGCGACCGCGATAAAGAAATCAATCCGTCAATGTCTTTTTAGATTTTACACGTAGATAGATTGAATAAATAAACGGAAGAAATGCCTACACATGGTTATCACGACTCGGAGTGGAAGACCACTTTATATGCGGTAAAATTATTCTTTGTTTCACTGTCACGTGAGCGGCCGAGCCAATTCTTAGCCTGTGACTATCAACGACGTGCAGTACGATGTGAGGCACTGTTCAACGACCCCATCGATCGCTAGCCTAACTGTGCTGCTCCAATGGCACCGTGGGCGCGGCCGGTTGTTGCACGACACCTCGTCCCTTCAGCATCCGATCAGCCTGTCAATGTCTTTCTTCCCAGTTTTCCAACAAAGTATAGTAGAGAAAACGTCACTGTTAAAGTACTTGTGGAAATAATCTCGGGCGGGGATGGTGGAGACGTGCGCTACGGTTAGCACCGGAGCCTTGTCTTGAAGCACCTTTTGGCTTTTTTTCCCACCCTGCATCCTCGAGCGGGTCTTGCCCGGTGGCACCAGAGACCGAGGTGCCGATGAGTCGCCCTCTCCGGGGGTGTCTTTGTCGTCACTTGTCAAGGTTGACCTCGTCATCATCGTTAAGGTAGATCTTGAGGGCGGCACCTCGACCGCGCTTGGTGGTCTTCGAGGTGTCCTCAGACCGGAGCGGCACCCGCCTCGCAGGCTGGGGATCTTCCAGTCGTGAGGCCGGCTGCCCACGCCCTTCATGCCTACCACGATGAGCAAATTGTCAATGACATAGAAGCAAGTATCATCATTAGATGAAAGAAAGGCCCCCCCCCCCCCCCCCCCCCCCCCCACACACCCCTACCTCTCACACACACAAAAAATCAGTAGATGAAAGGAATAAAGAGAAGTGCTTACCCCTGCATTGGCGTGATGCTGGAAAATCCTGCATCGTGCGGCTTGTTCGGGAAGTTGGCGACCTTGCCCTTGAACATCAACGAGAACATTTCCCTTAGGGTGGTCCGAGTGGCGTCCTCCACGTCATCGTACTACCACATCGATAAACCATGTCTTGGAGCGGCTTAGAACCATGAGCTTGACATCCACCAACCTCGTACCTTCGTCGGATAGCTTGACTATTTTCTCGGCAAGCCTGGTAAGCATGGCAGACTCCTGCAGAGCACAACTCTTTGGCTTCCATGAGTGCTCCTGAGTAGGACTGGGGGGGGGGGGAGGGTGACGATCCCGGTCCAGGTTGGATCTTCAAGTCCTACATCTGGTATTATAACAATTCCTCCTGCCAGATTTTGTAAATCTTGACGAAATCCCCTTCCAAGTGCTAAACCCGATGATTTTGCCGATGTTGGCGCCACCGCATTCGCACATCTCATTGACGTTGGTCTGTGGCTTGATGCAAAAAATTGCGCCACAAACCGAGGTGCAGAAAGAAGCAAAGAAAATCCTACCTAGAGTGATGAAGCCTTGCCCTTTATTTCATCAACAACCACCTCCTTGTCCTTGGAGGTCCCCGAAGCAGCCTGGTTGATCTGGATTATGAACAATATGAATGAAGGTCAATTAAAGGACAAGTGCGACATACATATGCGTAAGATCAATGAGGAATGGAGAATTGTTTGACCACCATTACCATACATGTTGATCAAAGATCATCATTCACTCATCCCACCCACCTACTCCAAAGTCCCTATTTATCCACCACCACACTCCACTACCTCTTCCAACCATCTCTGTCTTTCTCTCTCTCTCTCTTGTATTGTCTCATCTTCCACGACTTCATCTCTCTGTCTCACCACCTTTTCATCGCCATGAACTCCAGTCTCAGCACCTTCCCCAACGACATTGGATGTTGGACATTCCTCCTTGGGTGCTTGCTCGATGACTGCACCAAGTTCGCGAAGACCATGGAGGTGTGCACTCAGTTCAACAACATTGACGACATGCATAAAGAGGCAGACATTACGGTGATGAAGGCCACGGCGGAGGAGTTGAAGATGCTCATACATGACCCAACCAAAGGCGTTATATCAGTGGGCATACTGCGCTAGGAGATGGATCATGCCGAGTGGGATGATCCTGGTCAAAGATCCAGGTGGGCTAAGTGCAGGTTTGTTAGGGCTCTTCATGACCAACCGGCCATTGTGGTGGCACCGACCACCATCATTCTGGAGGACGATGAGTAGGAGGAGATGAAGGAAATATGCCCTAGAGGCAATAATAAAGTTGTTATTTTATATTTCCTTATATCATGATAAACGTTTATTATTCATGCTAGAATTGTATTAACCGGAAACTTGATACATGTGTGGATACATAGACAAAACATTGTGTCCCTTGTAAGCCTCTACTAGACTAGATCGTTGATCAAAGATGGTTAAGTTTCCTAACCATAGACATGTGTTGTCATTTGATTAATGGGATCACATCATTAGGAGAATGATGTGATGGACAAGACCCATCTGTTAGCTTAGCATATTGATCGTTCAGTTTTATTTCTATTGCTTTCTTCATGCCAAATACATATTCCTTCGACTATGAGATTATGCAACTCCCGGATACCGGAGGAATACCTTGTGTGCTATCAAACGTCACAACATAACTGGGTGATTATAAAGATGCTCTACAGGTATCTTTGAAGGTGTTTGTTGGGTTGGCATAGATCGAGATTAGGATTTGTCACTCCGAGTATCGTAATTATATATGAATTATTTATTACTAAACAGAACCAAAAAGCAATAAACAAAAATAAAATTGGGTTGCCTCCCAACAAGCACTATCGTTTAACGCCCCTAGCTAGGCATAAAAACAAGAATAGATCTGGGTATTATCATCTTTGGTATGCAATCCATAAGTGGCTCTCATAATAGATTCATAAGGTAGTTTAATTTTATTTCTAGGAAAGTGTTCCATGCCCTTCCTTAACGGAAATTGGAATCTAATATTCCCTTCTTTCATATCAATAATTGCACCAATCGTTCTAAGGAAAGGCCTACCAAGAATAATAGGACATGTAGGATTGCAATCAATATCAAGAACAATGAAATCTATGGGCACATAATGTTGGGGATCGTAGCAGAAATTTAAAATTTTCTATGCATCACCAAGATCAATCAATGGAGTAATCTAGCAGCGAGGGGAAGGGGAGTGCATCTACATACCCTTGTAGATCGCTAAGCGGAAGCGTTACTAGAACGCGGATGAGGTAGTCGTACTCGTAGCGATTCAGATCGCGGTTGATTCCGATCTAAGCGCCGAACAACGGCGCCTCCGCGTTCAACACACATGCAGCCCGGTGACGTCTCCCGCGCCTTGATCCATCAAGGAGAGAGGGAGAGGTTGGGGAAGACTCCGTCCAGCAGCAGCACGACGGCGTGGTGGTGGTGGAGGAGCGCAGTACTCTTGCAGGGCTTCGCCAAGCACTACGAGAGACGAGGAGGGAGAGAGGTAGGGCTGCACCTTGGGAGAGAGAGACTCATGTGTTGGGCAGCCCCAAAACCTCCACTATATATAGGGGCAAGGGCAAGGGGAGGCGCCCTAGGGTTTCCCCTAGGGGGGCGGCGGCCAGGGCAGATGGGATCTCCCCCTTGGGTGACTTGGCCCCCAAGCCAGGAGGTGGGAACCCTAGATGGGGCGCCCCAAACCCCCTGGTCACATGGGAATAGGTGAGGGGGGCGCACAACTCCTTAGTGGGCTGGTTTGCCCCCTTCCCTTGGCCCATGAAGCCCCCAACACTTGCCGGGGCTCCCGAAACACCTTTCGGTCATGCTGGTCATCACCCGGTACCTCCGGAACACTTCCGGACTCCAAAACCCTTCGTCCAATATATCAATCTTCACCTTCGGACCATTTCGGAACTCCTCGTGACGTCCGGGATCTCATCCGGGACTCCGAACAACATTCGGTAACCGCGTACATACTTTTCCTATAACCCTAGCGTCATCGAACCTTAAGTGTGTAGACCCTACGGGCTCGGGAATAATGCAGACATGACCGAGACATCTCTCTGGTCAATAACCAACAGAGGGATCCGGATACCCATGTTGTCTCCGACATGTTCCATGATGATCTCATCAGATGAACCACGATGTCAAGGATTCAGTCAATCCCGTATACAATTCCCTTTGTCTACCGGTATAGTACTTGCCCGAGATTCGATCGTCGGTATCCCGATACCTTGTTCAATCTCGTTACCGGCAAGTCTCTTTACTCGTTCTATAACACATCATCCCGTGATCAACTCCTTGGTCACATTGTGCACATTATGATGATGTCCTACCGAGTGGGCCCAGAGATACCTCTCCGTTTACACGGAGTGACAAATCCCAGTCTCGATTCGTGCCAACCCAACAGACACTTTCGGAGATACCTGTAGTGTACCTTTATAGCCACCCAGTTACGTTGTGACGTTTGGCACACCCAAAGCACTCCTACGGTATCTGGGAGTTGCACAATCTCATGGTCTAAGGAAATGATACTTGACATTAGAAAAGCTTTAGCATACGAACTACATGATCTTGTGCTAGGCTTAGGATTGGGTCTTTGTCCATCACATCATTCTCCTAATGATGTGATCCCGTTATCAATGACATCCAATGTCCATGGTCAGGAAACCGTAACCATCTATTGATCAACGAGCTAGTCAACTAGAGGCTTACTAGGGACATGGTGTTGTCTATGTATCCACACATGTATCTGAGTTTCCTATCAATACAATTCTAGCATGGATAATAAACGATTATCATGAACAAGGAAATATAATAATAACTAATTTATTATTGCCTCTAGGGCATATTTCCAACAGTCTCCCACTTGCACTAGAGTCAATAATCCAGTTCACATCGATATGTGATTAACACTCAAGGTCACATCCCCATGTGACTAACACCCAAAGAGTTTACTAGAGTCAATAATCTAGTTCACATTACCATGTGATTAACACTCGATGAGTTCTGGGTTTGAACATGTTATGCTTGTGAGAGATGTTATAGTCAACGGGTCTGAATCTTTCAGATCCGTATGTACTTCGCAAATCTCTATGTCATCTTGTAGATGCAGCTACTACGCTATATTTGGAGCCATTTCAAATAACTGTTCTACTTGGAGCTATTCTAAAATGTTGCTCCATTATACGTATCCGGTATCTCTACTCAGAGCTATCTGGATAGGTGTTAAGCTTCATCGACGTAAATCTTACGTCGAACTCTTTATCACCTCCATAACCGAGAAACATATCCTTATTCCTCTAAGGATAATTTAGACCGCTATCTGGTGATCTACTCCTAGATTACCTTTGTACCCTCTTGCCAGACACTTTCGGAGATACCCGTAGTGCACCTTTATAGCCACCCAGTTATGTTGTGGCGTTTGGTACACCCAAAGCATTCCTACGGTATCCGGAGTTGCACAATCTCATGGTCTAAGGAAATGATACTTGACATTAGAAAAGCTATAGCAGACGAACTATACGATCTTGTGCTAGGCTTAGGATTGGGTCTTGTCCATCACATCATTCTCCTAATGATGTGATCCCGTTATCAATGACATCCAATGTCCATGGTCAGGAAACCATGACCATCTACTGATCAACGAGCTAGTCAACTAGAGGCTTACTAGGGACATGTTGTGGTCTATGTATTCACACATGTATTACGGTTTCCGGTTAATACAATTATAGCATGAACAATAGACAATTATCATGAACAAGGAAATACAATAATAACCATTTTATTATTGCCTCTAGGGCATATTTCCAACAGTCTCCCACTTGCACTAGAGTCAATAATCTAGTTCACATCACTATGTCATTGTAATGAATCCAACACCCATGGGGTTTGTTCATATATCGCTTGTGAGAGAGGTTTATTAGTCAATGGGCCTGAACCTTTCAGATCCATGTGTGCTTTACAAATCTCTATGTCATCTTGTAGATGCAGCTACCACACACTACAAGGAGCTATTCTAAATAACTGCTCTACTATACGAATCCGGTTTACTACTCAGAGTCATCCAGATTAGAGTCAAAGTTTGCATCGACGTAACCCTTTACGACGAACTCTTTTACCACCTCCATAATCAAGAAAATTCCTTAGTCCACTAGTTACTAAGGATAAGTTCGACCGCTGTCATGTGATCCATTCCTGGATCACTCTTGTACCCCTTGACTGACTCATGGCAAGGCACACTTCAGGTGTGGTACACAACATAGCATACTGTAGAGCCTATGTCTAAAGCATCGGGGACGACCTTCGTCCTTTCTCTCTCTTCTGCCGTGGTCAGGTCTTGAGTCTTACTCAATATTCACACCTTGTAACACAACTAAGAACTCCTTCTTTGCTGATCTATTTTGAACTCCTTCAAAATCTTGTCATGGTATGTATTCATTCGAAAGTACTATTAAGCGTTTTTTATCTATCCTTATAGATCTTGATGCTCAATGTTCAAGTAGCTTAACCCGGATTTTCCATTGAAAAACACTTTTCAAATAACCCTGCATGCTTTCCAGAAATTCTACATCATTTTTGATCAAGAATATGTTAACAACATATACTCATCAAAAATTCTATAATGCTCCCACTCACTTCTTTGGAAATACAAGTTTCTCATAAACTTTATATAAACCCAAAATCTTTGATCATCTCATCAAAGCGTACATTCCAACTCTGAGATGCTTACTCCAGTCCTTAGAAGGATTGCTGGAGCTTTGCATACTTGTTAGCATCTTTCAGGATTGACAAAACCTTCTGGTTGTATCACATACAACCTTTCCTCAAGAAAAATGTCGAGGAAACAATGTTTTTACATCCTATCTGCAAGATTTCATAAATAATGCAGTAACTGCTAACATAATTCCAACAGACTCTTAGCATCGCTACGAGTGAGAAAGTCTCATCGTAGTCAACTCCTTGAACTTGTCGGGAAACATCTTAACGACAAGTCGAGCTTTCTTAATGGTGACACGTACCATCATTGTCTGCCTTCCTTTTAAAATCCATCTGCACCCAACAGCCTTACAACCATCAAGTGGTTCTTTCAAAGTCTATACTTTCTTTTATACATGGATTCTCTCTCGGATTTTATGGCCTCGAGCCATTCTTCGGAATCTGGGCCCACCATCACTTCTCCATAGCTCATAGGTTCATTGTTGTCTAGCAACATGACTTCCAAGACAGGATTACGTACCACTCTGAAGTAGTATGCATCCTTGTCGACCTATGAGGTTTGGTAGTGACTTGATACGAATTTTCATTATCACTATCATAAGCTTCCACTTAAATTGGTGTAGGTGCCACAGGAACAACTTCCTGTGCCCTGCTACACACTAGTTGAAGTGACGGTTCAATAACCTCATCAAGTCTCCACCATCCTCCCACTCAATTCTTTCGAGAGAAACTTTTCCTCGAGAAAGGACCCGTTTCTAGAAACAATCACTTTTGCTTCCGGATCTGAAATAGGAGGTATACCCAACTATTTTTGGGTATTCTATGAAGATGCATTTATCCGCTTTGGGTTCGAGCTTATCAGCCTGAAACTTTTTCACATAAGCATCGCAGCCCCAAGCTTTTAAGAAACGACAGCTTAGGTTTCTCTAAACCATAGTTCATATGGTGTCGTCTCAACGGAATTGTGTGGTGCCCTATTTAAAGTGAGTGCGGTTGTCTCTAATGCCTAACCCATAAACGATAGTGGTAATTCAATAAGAGACATCATGGTATGCACCATATCCAATAGGGTGCAGTTGTGATGTTCGGACACACCATCACACTATGGTGGTCCAGGTGGTATTAGTTGTGAAACAATTTCCACAATGTATTAATTGTGTGCCAAACTCGTAACTCAGATATTCATCTCTATGATCATATCATAGACATTTTATCATCTTGTCATGACGATCTTCAACTTCACTCTGAAATCACTTAAACCTTTCAATAATTCAGACTTGTGTTTCATCAAGTAAATATACTCAGCATCTACTCAAATCATCTGTGAAGTAAGAACATAACGATATCCACTGCGTGCCTCAGCACTCATTGGACTGCACACATCAAAATGTATTACTTCCAACAAGTTGCTTTCTTGCTCCATCTTACTGAAAACGAGGCATTTCAGTCATCTTGCCCATGTGGTATGATTTGCATGTCTCAAGTGATTCAAAATCAAGTGAGTCCAAACGATCCATCTGTATGGAGTTTCTTCATGCATATCTACCAATAGACATGGTTCGCATGTCTCAATCTTTTCAAAAACGAGTGAGTCCAAAGATCCATCAACATGGAGCTTCTTCATGCGTTTTATACCAACATGACTCAAATGGCAGTGCCACAAGTACGTGGTACTATCATTACTATCTTATATCTTTTGGCATGAACATGTGTATCACTACGATCGAGATTCAATAAACCATTCATTTTACGTGCAAGACCATTGAAGGTATTATTCAAATAAACAGAGTAACCATTATTCTCCTTAAATGAATAACCGTGTGGCGATAAACATAATCCAATCATGTCTATGCTCAACGCAAACACCAAATAACAATTATTTCGGTTTAACACCAATCCCGATGGTAGAGGGAGCGTGCGATGTTTGATCACATCAACCTTGGAAACACTTCCAACACATATCGTCATCTCACCTTTAGCTAGTCTCCGCAGCCTTTTATTTCAAGTTACTAACGCTTAGCAACCGAACCGGTATTTATTACCCTGGTGCTACTAGGAGTACTAGTAAAGTACAAAATAATATGACGTATATCCAAAATACTTCTGTCGACCTTGCCAGCCTTCTCATCTACCAAGTATCTAGGGTAGTTCTGCTTCAGTGACCGTTCCCCTCATTATAGAAGCACTTAGTCTCGGGTTTGGTTCAACCTTGGGTTTCTTCACTAGAGCAGCAACTAATTTGCCGTCTCATGAAGTATCCCTTCTTTCCCTTGCCCTTCTTGAAACTAGTGGTTTAACCATCAACAATTGATGCTCCTACTTGATTTCTACTTTCGTGGTGTCAAACATCGCGAGTTGCTCAAGGATCATCATGTCTATCCCTGATATGTTATAGTTCATCACGAAGCTCCAATAGCTTGGTGGCAGTGACTATGGAGAACCATCACTATCTCATCTGGAAGATTAACTCCCACTCGATTCAAGCGATTGCAGTACTCAGACAATCTAAGCACATGCTCAACGATTTAGTTTTTCTCCCTTAGTTTGCAGGCTTAAGAAACTTGTCAGAGGTCTCATACCTCTTGACGTGGGCACTAGTCTGAAATTCCAATTTCAGTCTTTGGAACATCTCATATGTTCTGCGACGTTTCAAAAACGTCTTTGGTGCCACAATTCTAAACCGTTAGTATTACGTACTGAACTATCACATAGTCATCAAAACGTGTATGTCAGATGTTTCCCAACATCTACAGACGATTCTCGAGGTTCAACACACTGAGCGGTGCATTAAGGACATAACCCATCTGTGCAGCAATGAGGACAATCCTCAGTTCACAGACCGAGTCTGCATAATTGCTACTGTCAACTCTCAACTAAATTTTCTCTAGGAACATATCTAAAACAGTAGAACCAAAGCGTGAGCTACGACATAATTTGCAAAGACCTTTTGACTATTTTCATGATAATTAAGTTCATCTAATCAAATTATTCAATGAACTCCCACTTAGATAGACATCCCTCTAGTCATCTAAGTGATACATGATCCGAGTCAACTAGGCCGTGTCCGATCATCACGTGAGACGGACTAGTCATCATCGGTGAACATCTTCATGTTGATCGTATCTACCATACGACTCATGCTCGACCTTTCGGTCTCTTGTGTTCCGAGGTCATGTCTGTACATGCTAGGCTCGTCAAGTCAACCTAAGTGTTTCGCGTGTGTAAATCTGTCTTACACCCGTTGTATGTGAACGTTAGAATCTAACACCCGATCATCACGTGGTGCTTCGAAACAACGAACTGTCGCAACGGTGCACAGTTAGGGGGAACACTTTATTGAAATTATTATGAGGGATCATCTTATTTACTACCGTCGTTCTAAGTAAACAAGATGCATAAACATGATAAACATCACATGCAATCAAATAGTGACATGATATGGCCATCATCACTTTGCTCCTCTTGATCTCCATCTTCGGGGCTCCATGATCATCATCGTCACCGGCATGACACCATGATCTCCATCATCATGATCTCTATCATCGTGTCTTCATGAAGTTGTCTCGTCAACTATTACTTCTACTACTACAGCTAACGGTTAGCAATAAACTAAAGTAATTACATGACGTTTATGTTGACATGCAGGTCATAAATAAATTAAGACAACTCCTATGGCTCCTGCCAGTTGTCATACTCATCGACATGCAAGTCGTGATTCCTATTACAAGAACATGATCAATATCATACATCACATATATCATTCATCACATCCTTTTGGCCATATGACATCACATAGCATACCCTGCAAAAACAAGTTAGACGTCCTCTAATTGTTGTTTGCATGTTTTACGTGGCTGCTATGGGTTTCTAGCAAGAACGTTTCTTACCTACGCAAAAACCACAACGTGATATGCCAATTGCTATTTACCCTTCATAAGGACCCTTTTCATCGAATCCGATCCGACTAAAGTGGGAGAGACAGACACCCGCTAGCCACCTTATGCAACTAGTGCATGTCAGTCGGTGGAACCAGTCTCACGAAAGAGTACGTGTAAGGTCGGTCCGGGCCGCTTCATCCCACAATGCCACCGAATCAAGATTGGACTAGTAACGGTAAGCATATTGAACAAAATCAACGCCCACAACTACTTTGTGTTCTACTCGTGCATAGAAACTACGCATAGACCTAGCTCATGATCATCTTGGGGATTCCGACAAATGGCTGGAAGCCATGAAATCCGAGATAGGGTCCATGTATGAAAACGAAGTATGGACTTTGACTGACTTGCCCATAGAGCGGCGAGCCATAGAAAATAAATGGATCTTTAAGAAGAAGACAGACGCGGATGGTAATGTGGCCATCTATAAAGCTCGGCTTGTCGCTAAGGGTTATCGACAAGTTCAAGGGGTTGACTACGATGAGACTTTCTCACCGGTAGCGAAGCTGAAGTCCATCCGAATCATGTTAGCAATTGCCGCATTCTATGATTATGAAATATGGCAAATGGACGTCAAAACGGCATTCCTTAATGGTTTCCTTAAGGAAGAATTGTATATGATGCAGCCGGAGGGTTTTGTCGATCCTAAGTATGCTGACAAGGTATGCAAGCTCCAATGCTCGATTTATGGGCTTGTGCAAGCATCTCGGAGTTGGAACATTTGCTTTGATGAGATGATCAAAGCGTTTGGGTTTACGCAGACTTATGGAGAAGCCTGCGTTTACAAGAAAGTGAGTGGGAGCTCTGTAGCATTTCTCATATTATATGTAGATGACATACTTTTGATGGGAAATGATATAGAACTTTTGGACAGCATTAAGGCCTACTTGAATAAGAGTTTTTCAATGAAGGACCTTGGAGAAGCTGCTTATATATTAGGCATCAAGATCTATAGAGACAGATCAAGACGCCTCATAGGTCTTTCACAAAGCACATACCTTGATAAGATATTGAAGAAGTTTAATATGGATCAGTCTAAGAAGGGGTTCTTGCCTGTGTTGCAAGGTGTGAAATTGAGCTCAGCTCAATGTCCGACCACGGCAGAAGATATAGAAGAGATGAGTGTCATCCCCTATGCCTCAGCCATAGGTTCTATTATGTATGCCATGCTGTGTACCAGACCTGATGTAAACCTTGCCGTAAGTTTGGTAGGTAGGTACCAAAGTAATCCCGGCAAGGAACACTGGACAGCGGTCAAGAATATCCTGAAGTACCTGAAAAGGACTAAGGAAATGTTTCTCGTCTATGGAGGTGACGAAGAGCTCGTCGTAAAGGGTTACGTTGATGCTAGCTTCGACACAGATCTAGATGACTCAAAGTCACAAACCGGATACGTGCATATTTTGACTGGTGGGGCAGTAAGCTGGTGCAGTTGCAAGCAGAGCGTCGTGGCGGGATCTACATGTGAAGCGGAGTACATGGCAGCCTCGGAGGCAGCACATGAAGCAATTTGGGTGAAGGAGTTCATCACCGACCTAGGAGTCATACCCAATGCGTCGGGGCCAATCAAACTCTTCTGTGACAACACTGGAGCTATTGCACTTGCCAAGGAGCCCAGGTTTCACAAGAAGACCAGGCACATCAAGCGTCGCTTCAACTCCATTCGTGAAAATGTTCAAGATGGATACATAGATATTTGTAAAGTACATACGGACCTGAATGTAGCAGATCCATTGACTAAACCTCTCCCTAGAGCAAAACATGATCAACACCAGAATTCCATGGGTGTTCGATTCATCACAATGTAACTAGATTATTGACTCTAGTGCAAGTGGGAGACTGTTGGAAATATGCCCTAGAGGCAATAATAAAAGCATTATTACTATATTTCCTTGTTCATGATAATTGTCTTTATTCATGCTATAATTGTGTTATCCAGAAATCATAATACATGTGTGAATAATAGACACCAACATGTCCCTAGTGAGCCTCTAGTTGACTAGCTCATTGATCAACAGATAGTCATGGTTTCCTGACTATGGACATTGGATGTCATTGATAACGAGATCACATCATTAGGAGAACGATGTGATGGACAAGACCCAATCCTAAACATAGCATAAGATCGTATAGTTCGTTTGCTAGAGTTTTTCCAATGTCAAGTATCTTTTCCTTAGACCATGAGATTGTGTAACTCCCCGATACCGTAGGATTGCTTTGGGTGTACCAAGCGTCACAACGTAACTAGGTGACTATAAAGGTATACTACGGGTATCTCCGAAAGTGTCTGTTGGGTTGACACGGATCAAGACTGGGATTTGTCACTCCGTATGACGGAGAGGTATCACTGGGCCCACTCGGTAATGCATCATCATTATGAGCTCAAAGTGACCAAGTGTCTGGTCATGGTATCATGTATTACGGTACGAGTAAAGTGACTTGCCGGTAACGAGATTGAACGAGGTATTGGGATACCGACGATCAAATCTCGGGCAAGTAACATACCGATTGACAAAGGGAATTGTATACGGGGTTGCTTGAATCCTCGACATCGTGGTTCATCCGATGAGATCATCGAGGAGCATGTGGGAGCCAACATGGGTATCCAGATCCCGCTGTTGGTTATTGACCGGAGAGCGATCTCGGTCATGTCTACATGTCTCCCAAACCCGTAGGGTCTACACACTTAAGGTTCGGTGACGCTAGGGTTGTAGGGATATGTATATGCAGTAACCCGAATGTTGTTCGGAGTCCCGGATGAGATCCCGGACGTCACGAGGAGTTCCGGAATGGTTCGTAGGTAAAGAATTATATATAGGAAGTGCTATTTCGGCCGTCGGGACAAGTTTCGGGGTCACCGGTATTGTACCGGGACCACCGGAAGGGTCCCGGGGGTCCACCGGGTGGGGCCACCTGCCCCGGGGGGCCACATGGGCTGTAGGGGTGTGCGCCTTGGCCTATATGGGCCAAGGGCACCAGCCCCAAGAGGCCCATGCGCCAGGAGATCAAGAAAGGAAGAGTCCTAAAGGGGGAAGGCACCTCCTAGGTGCCTTGGGGAGGAGGGATTCCTCCCTTGGCCGCCGCCCCCCTAGGAGATTGCATCTCCTAGGGCCGGCGCCCCCCCTAGGCTCCCTATATATAGTGGGGGAAGGAGGGCCTCTCACACTACGCCTTTGGTGCCTCCCTCTCCCTCTCCAACACATCCTCCTCCTCCATAGAGCTTGGCGAAGCCCTGCCGGAGTACTGCAGCTCCATCACCACCATGCCGTTGTGCTGCTACTGGAGCCATCTTCCTCAACCTCTTCTCCCCCTTGCTGGATCAAGAAGGAGGAGACGTTACACTGACCGTACGTGTGTTGAACCCAGAGGTGCCGTCCATTCGGCGCTAGGATCTCCGGTGATTTGGATCACGTCGAGTACGCCTTCCTCATCCCCGTTCTTTGAACGCTTCCGCGCATGATCTACAAAGGTATGTAGATGCAATCCGATCACTCGTTGCTAGATGAACTCCTAGATGGATCTTGGTGAAACTGTAGGAAATTTTTTTGTTTTCTGCAACGTTCCCCAACAGTGGCATCATGAGCTAGGTCTATGCGTAGTTCTCTTGCACGAGTAGAACACAATTTCTTGTGGGCGTTGATGTTGTCAACTTTCTTGCCGCTACTAGTCTTATCTTGCTTCAACGGTATTGTGGGATGAAGCGGCCCGGACCAACCTTACACGTACGCTTACGTGAGACCGGATCCACCGACTAACATGCACAAGTTGCATAAGGTGGCTGGCGGGTGTCTGTCTCTCCCACTTTAGTTGGAGCAGATTCGATGAAAAGGGTCCTTATGAAGGGTAAATAGAAGATGACAAATCACGTTGTGGCTTTCACGTAGGTAAGAAAACGTTCTTGCTAGAACCCTTTTGCAGCCACATAAAACTTGCAACAACAATTAGAGGACGTCTAACTTGTTTTTGCAGCAAGTGTTCTGTGATGTGATATGGCCAAAGTTGTGATGAATGATGAATGATATATATGTGATGTATGAGATGTTCATGCTATTGTAATAAGAATCACGACTTGCATGTCGATGAGTATGACAACTGGCAGGAGCCATAGGAGTTGTCTTTATTTTTTGTATGACCTGCGTGTCATTGAGAAACGCCATGTAAATTACTTTACTTTATTGCTAAACGCGTTAGCCGTAGTAGTAGAAGTAATAATTGGCGAGCAACTTCATGGAGACACGATGATGGAGATCATGATGATGGAGATCATGGTGTCATGCCGGTGACAAGATGATCATGGAGCCCCAAGATGGAGATAAAAGGAGCTATGTGATATTGGCCATATCATGTCACTATTATTATTTGATTTCATGTGATGTTTATCATGTTTTTGCATCTTGTTTTCTTAGAACGACGGTAGTAAATAAGATGATCCCTCATAATAATTTCAAGAAAGTGTTCCCCCTAACTGTGCACCATTGCGACAGTTCGTTGTTTCGAAGCACCACGTGATGATCGGGTGTGATAGATTCCAACGTTCACATACAACGGGTGTAAGACAGATTTACACATGCAAAACACTTAGGTTGACTTGACGAGCCTAGGATGTACAGACATGGCCTCGGAACACAGAAGACCGAAAGGTCGAGCATGAGTCGTATAGAAGATACGATCAACATGAAGATGTTCACCGATGTTGACTAGTCCGTCTCACGTGATGATCGGACACGGCCTAGTTAACTCGGATCATGTTATACTTAGATTACAGGAGGGATGTCTATCTAAGTGGGAGTTCATTGAATAATTTGATTAGATGAACTTAATTATCATGAACTTAGTCTAAAATCTTTACAATATGTCTTGTAGATCAAATGGCCAAACGTTGTCCTCAACTTCAACGCGTTCCTAGAGAAAACCAAGCTGAAAGACGATGGCAGCAACTATACGGACTGGGTCCGGAACCTGAGGATCATCCTCATAGCTGCCAAGAAAGATTATGTCCTACAAAGCACCGCTAGGTGATGCACCTGTCTCCCGCAGAACAAGACGTTATGAACGCTTGGCAGGCACGTACCTGATGACTACTCCCTCGTTCAGTGCGGCATGCTTTACAGCTTAGAGCGGGGCTCCAAAAGCGTTTTGAGAGACACGGAGCATATGAGATGTTCGAAGAGCTGAAAATGGTTTTTCCAAGCTCATGCGGGTCGAGAGATATCAAGTCTCCGACAAGTTCTTTCAGCTGTAAGATGGAGGAAAACAGTTCTGTCAGTGAGCACATACTCACTATGTCTGGGTTGCATAACCGCTTAACTCAGTTGGGAGTTAATCTCCCGGATGACGTCGGTCATTGACAGAATCCTTCAGTCGCTTCCACCGAGCTACAAGAGCTTTGTGATGAACTTCAATATGCAGGGGATGGAAAAGACCATTCCTGAAGTATTTGCAGTGCTGAAATCAGTAGAGGTAGAAGTCAAAAAGGAACATCAAGTGTTGATGGTGAATAAAACCACTAAGTTCAAGAAAGGCAAGGGAAAGAAAGCTTTCAAGAAGGACGGCAAGGGAGTTGCCGCGCCCGGCAAGCAAGCTGCTGGGAAGAAGCCAAAGAATGGACCCAAGCCCGAGACTGGGTGCTTTTATTGCAAGGGAAGTGGTCACTGGAAGCGGAACTGCCCCAAATACTTAGCGGACAAGAAGGCCGGCATTGCTAAAGGAGCTGCGGAATAAGCGGAGACTGGCGAAGGACGAGGTGACGATGCGCGTCGGGAATGGCTCCAAGGTCGATGTGATCGCCGTCGGCACGCTACCTCTACATTTACCTACGGGATTAGTTTTGAACCTCAATAATTGTTATTTAGTGCCAGCTTTGAGCATGAATAATGGTTGTTCTATTTTGGTTGATTCACAATTGCCCTACACATGGTTTGAATTTGTGGATGATCATACAAATTTTTTATGCTAGATTGAATTTTGCTTCTAGAAATGTTTTAGATTTGGCCGCAGGAGGCACTTTTATGGAAATCACTTTAGGAGAAGCTACCAAACTCCTAGATAATATTATGGCTAATTATTCTCAATGGCACACCGAAAGATCTACTAGTAAAAAAGTTCATGCCATAGAAGAAATTAATGTTTTGAGTGGAAAGATGGATGAACTTATGAAATTGTTTTCTAATAAGAGTGTTTCTTCTGATCCTAATGATATGCCTTTGTCTATCTGGATTGAGAATAATTATGAATCTATGGATGTGAATTTTGTTGGTAGGAACAATTTTGGTAACAACGCGTATAGAGGAAACTTTAATCCTAGGCCGTATCCTAGTAATTCCTCTAATAATTATGGTAATTCCTACAACAATTTCTTATGGAAATAATAATAAGATGCCCTCTGATTTTTAATCTAGTATTAAAGAATTTATTAGTTCACAAAAGAGTTTCAATGCTTTGATTGAAGAAAAATTGTCTAAGATTGATGAGTTGGCTAGGAACGTGGATAGAATTTCTCTTGATGTTGATTCCTCGAAACATAGATCTATTCCACCTAAGCATGATATCAATGAGTCTCTCAAAGCCATGAGAATTTTCATTGATAAGTGCAAAGCAAGAATCGCTAGGATGTGTGCTAAAAAAGATTGCTTTATTAAAGCGTGTTCTTCTAGTTTTGATGATAATAAGGATGAAGATCTAAAAGTGATTGATGTGTCTCCTATTAAATTTTTGTCTTGCAATATGAATCTTGATAATGATGGGACTGGAGATGAGTCAACTTTAGTTAAAAGGCGTCCCAATGATTCGGGGGTTTTAGACCTTGATGCAAAAATTGGTAAAAGTGGGATTGGAGAGGTCAAAACTTTACATAGCATTGAACCCACTATTTTGGATTTCAAGGAATTTAATTATGATAATTGCTCTTTGATAGATTGTTGATGCTCTAATGCAATCTTATGAAGAAAAACTTGAATTAGAAGTTTCTATACCTAGAAAACTTCATGATGAGTGGGAACATACTATTAAAACTAAAATTAAAGATCATGAATGCTATGCTTTATGTGATTTGGGTGCTAGCGTTTCCATGATTCCAAAAACTCTGTGTGATGTGTTAGGTTTCCATGAATTTGATGATTGTTCTTGAAATTTCACCTCGCGGATTCCACTATTAAGAAACCTATGGGAAGGATTAATGATGTTCTTATTGTTGCAAATAGGAATTGTGTGTTGGAAATATGCCCTAGAGGCAATAATAAAATGGTTATTATTGTATTTCCTTGTTCATGATAATTGTCTATTGTTCATGCTATAATTGTATTAACCGGAAACCGTAATACATGTGTGAATACATAGACCACAAAATGTCCCTAGTAAGCCTCTAGTTGACTAGCTCGTTGATCAATAGATGATCATGGTTTCCTGACCATGGACATTGGATGTCATTGATAACGGGATCACATCATTAGGAGAATGATGTGATTGACAAGACCCAATCCTAAGCCTAGCACAAGATCGTATAGTTCGTCTGCTATAGCTTTTCTAATGTCAAGTATCATTTCCTTAGACCATGAGATTGTGCAACTCCCGGATACTGTAGGAATGCTTTGGGTGTACTAAACGCCACAACATAACTGGGTGGCTATAAAGGTGCACTACGGGTATCTCCGGAAGTGTCCGTTGGGTTGGTACGAATCGAGACTGAGATTTGTCACTCCGTGTAAACGGGGAGGTATCTCTGGGCCCACTAGGTAGGACATCATCATAATGTGCACAATGTGACGAAGGAGTTGATCATGGGATGATGTGTTACGGAACGAGTAAAGAGACTTGCCGGTAACGAGATTGAACAAGGTATCAGGATACCGACGATCGAATCTCGGGCAAGTACTATACCGGTAGACAAAGGGAATTGTATACGGGATTGACTGAATCCTTGACATCGTGGTTCATCCGATGAGATCATCGTGGAACATGTGGGAGCCAACATGGGTATCTAGATCCCGCTGTTGGTTATTGACCAGAGAGATGTCTCGGTCATGTCTGCATTATTCCCGAGCCCGTAGGGTCTACACACTTAAGGTTCGATGATGCTATGGTTATAGGAAAAGTATGTATGCGGTTACCGAATGTTGTTCGGAGTCTCGGATGAGATCCCGGACATCATGAGGAGTTCCGGAATGGTTCGGAGGTGAAGATTGGTATATTGGACGAAGGGTTTTGGAGTCCAGAAGTGTTCCGGAGGTACCGGGTGATGACCAACATGACCGAAAGGTGTTTCGAGAGCCCCGACAAGTGTTGGGGGCTTCATGGGCCAAGGGAAGGGGGCAAACCAGCCCACTAAGGGGCTGTGCGCCCCCCTCACCTATTCCCAGGTGACCAGGGGGTTTGGGGCGCCCCATCTAGGGTTCCCACCTCCTGGCTTGGGGGCCAAATCACCCAATGGGGAGATCCCATCTGCCCTGGCCGCCGCCCCCCCTAGGGGAAACCCTAGGGATCCTCCCCTTGCCCTTGCCCCTATATATAGTGGAGGTTTTGGGGCTGCCCAACACACGAGTCTCTCTCTCCCAAGGCGCAGCCCTACCTCTCTCCCTCCTCGTCTCTCGTAGTGCTTGGCGAAGCCCTGCAGGAGTACCGCGCTCCTTCACCACCACCACGCCGTCGTGCTACTGCTGGACGGAGTCTTCCCCAACCTCTCCCTCTCTCCTTGCTGGATTAAGGCGTGGGAGACGTCACCGGGATGCACGTGTGTTGAACGTGGAGGTGCCATTGTTCGGCGCTTAGATCGGAATCGACCGCAATCTGAATCGCTACGAGTACGACTACCTCATCTGCGTTCTAGTAACGCTTCCTGTCGGTGTCAAAACCGGCGGATCTCGGGTAGGGGGTCCCGAACTGTGCGTCTAGGCCGGATGGTAACAGGAGGCAGGGAACACTTTCTTTTACCCAAGTTCGGGCCCTCTCGATGGAGGTAATACCCTACTCCTGCTTGATTAATATTGATGATATGGGTAGTACAAGAGTAGATCTACCACGAGATCAAGGAGGCTAAACCCTAGAAGCTAGCCTATGGTATGATTGTTGTGTATGGAGTTGATTGCCTACGGACTACAACCCTCCGGTTTATATAGACACCGGATAGGGTTAGGGTTACATAAAGTCGGTTACAATGGTAGGAGATCTTGAATATCCGCATCGCCAAGCTTTCCTTCCACGCCAAGGAAAGTCCCATCCGGACACGGGACGAAGTCTTCAATCTTGTATCTTCATAGTCCAGGAGTCCGGCTGAAGGTATAGTCCGGCTACCCGAACACCCCCTAATCCAGGACTCCCTCAGTAGCCCCTGAACCAGGCTTCAATGACGACGAGTCCGGCGCGCAAATTGTCTTCGGCATTGCAAGGCGGGTTCCTCCTCCAAGTCCTTCATAGAAGATTGTAAACACCAATAGTAGTGTCTGGCTCTGCAAAATAAGTTTCCACATATTGCCATAGAGAGAATAATATTAACACAAATCAAATCTGCTGAAGTATTCCGCAGTGCGTCATCACACTAAGGCCAAGTTCTTTACTCGAATCGTTTTTACTTTTCCACCTCAGCATGTTTTGTGAGGCGGTTTCTTTGGCACGTCTTGTCAAAGCAGAGATCGTGTGCCCCCCTTTTACGGGATTCTCATCAATACGGACGTGGGTAACCCAATCGTGCCCGTTAGCATGTTTTCTCGATTAAATGCGAGTTCCAAACGGTTACAGGGAGGGCTCCTGGTATTCAACCTCTTATAAAGAGACCAAGGCCTTACTCCTTCTTCCAATCTCAAACGAGTTCACCCATCGCCTCGAGTTCCAACACCCTAGGCTCCAAATTCCAGGCGCTTCGGACCTTCGACAATGTCCGGTTCCGACCTTCAAGGCCGATGGATGCCCTCTTCCGTCACGGAGGAGGACGTGCTAAAGTTGAGAGAGGCTAAGTTCTTGACCGCCGAAATTCCGCATAGGTTGCCAGCTCAAAGGCAGGCTATTCCCAGTCCCCAGCCCGGTGAGAGCATAGTGTTCATGTCTCACTTCCTTCGGGGGTTAGGCTTCCCAATGGATCCCTTCGTGAGGGGGCTGCTGTTTTATTACGGGCTGGAATTTCATGACTTAGCCCCGGAGTCCATCCTCCACATTTCCTCATTCATCGTTGTGTGTGAAGCGTTCCTCCGTGTTACTCCTCACTTCGGATTATGGCTCAAGACTTTCGGATTGGAGCCGAAGATGATCGAGGGACGGCACGCAGAGTGCGGAGGCGCTGTCATAAGTAAGAATGCTGATGCTCCATGGCCCGAGGGCTCCTTTCAAGAGGAGCTCGGCTTGTGGCAACGAGAATGGTTCTATATCACCGCTCCCAGGAGCGCCAAGTGGGCGGCGCCTCCTGCCTTTCGCTCGGGTCCCCCATCACGGCTAGCGTCATGGGTCAACAAAGGATTAGATTGGGGTTTGCCCAAAGACATGCCCCTGTTACAGGGCCGAATTAAGGATCTCTTGGAAGGAGACCTCAGTTTGGTCAAGGTGACGCAGGTCATGCTGATTTGCCGAATATTGCCCGGCAAACGTCGCCCCCTTCGCCTGTGGGAGTTTAATCCAGAGGGACCGCGAGCTCTCCAGAATTTTATGGGCGCAACGCCCGCGGAGATGTATAGGATGTACTTCGGATCACAAGATATGTGTCCGGATTTAACCAAGGATGCAGGCCTAAGCTGCAATCGCTCAGATACTCAAGTAAGCAACCCTGTGCCCGGACCTTCTATCCGTATAATTGTCATAAACTTGCCCCTAAAAGAGCCGTCCTTTTAAACAGGAGTGGATAGCGAAGGTAAAGCTAATCAGGTGTCCGGCTCCCCTTCCTGAAACCAGGCCGGATCCCGTGCTGGTCAGGATGTTGGAGATAATGCCTTTGGAGGGGGAGGACAAGGAAGCTATGGCCTCCTCGAAGGAGGCTGCCCCGAAGGGAGGAACCGACAATTCCTCTCCTAAGGGGAAGAAGAGAGCCGCCGCTGACGACCCGGAAACCATGGCCTCGAAACAGGGGAGAAAATCCTCGTCAGAGGGTCCGATGCCGGGGAGTTCCTCGGCCGGACTACGCCCTCAAGGGGATCAGCCCTCCAGCGAGCCATAAGTAGAGAGAGGTTTTCCTTTTGAGGGATGAGAGAAATCCTTGATTTATATCTGAGAAGATTAACCAAAATTTTACCTTGTAGCTCGGACCTCAGCCCTTCTCAGCAGAGCTCGTCTTCGGGGGATCTTCTTCCGGAGATGATGGAGAGAGGGATGCCTCCCCCTGCCATACCGCCTAGCGAGGCGGGCGACCCTGAGGTGTCGTCGCGGAGGGTTTCTCTGAATCCGGCAGGGGCGAAAGATAGCTATGTGGCCTCCCAAGGCTCTCCGCGTCCGGCCTTCGAAAGAGGCCATAGGACAAGTCCGGCACCGTCTGGTGCTCGGCCGGAGGAGCTGAAGATTCTGCTGGGGCGAGCTTCTATCTCAGAGGAGCACCGTGCATTGATGGGCACGGTGATTGAAAGGATTTCATCCGCAGAAAGCGGATTGCATGAGGCCGTCAAAAGTTTACTGACGGGTTTTGAGGTACGTTAGATAAGGTACACTTTTGTCAGTTGTGCATAAGTAAAATGCGCCCTGTATAGATAGTAGCCCCTGAGACTCTGCACGTTGTCAAGAAATGACGGCACGCAGAGGATCATAATCCCAGGTCTAAGATGTCGCCTTTGAATGTAGGTGGCGAGGTGTCCGGAATCAAGCCGAACTGATGATGTGGCCGAACTAAAGCGACAACTGGACGTGGCAGACGCCGACATCGCGCTTGTCAACAAGCGGCTTGATAAGGCTCAAGGTATGTAATTCTTTGGGCGGCATCATGTAAGAGGAGCTTCATGTCAGTGTCTTACAATGTGTATGCTTGACGCAGATGGTACGGCCGCCGTGGAGAATCTTACGGCAGAACTTGCCCGAGCTAAGGAGCAAGCCAGAAAAAGCGATGCGGCTGCCAAGAAGGCCCTTGAAGAGCTGAAAGCCGAACAGGCTGCTCACTGCCGAAGCAAAGAAGAAATGGCCGAGATGGCCGAGAAGTTAAAGAGCGCTGCAGACCGTTGCAAACTTCTTGAAAAAGAAGACCGGGCGAGACAGACGGACTTAGAGAAGGCCGTTGCCGATGCCAAGGATGCTCGCTCTGTGATGAGAGCTACGAAGGAGGAGCTGCATTAGGCCGAACAGATTGCGGCTGGAAAGCCCTTTATGCTGCAGAGGAAGTTTTGTGATCCGAAGTTTGCTCCGTTGGACCGGATGTGGAGTGTGGAGGATACCTGTCTGGACTTGGCAGCGAGTGCTGCTGATGCGACCGAACACTTTCGAGATCAGAAAGATCGCGAAGTGGAAAAGCTTTTCTGGTCGCAGTTTCACAATCCAGAGTGTCCACTGGCAGTGGATGATCGTTTGGCTCAATGGGCCGAACTCAATAGGTTGTCTGGACTCGCCATGAAGTACGTCATGGGTCACCTGTGGCCGGGGAGATCGGAGCCAAAGAGTTATTTCAGCTTGGTGCAGCAATTCCTTGACGCGGTGCCGCGTATAAATGCAATGAAGAGGTCAACATGCATAGAGGGCGCTAGGATGGCTCTTGCCCGTGTTAAGACATACTGGGCAGAGATGGAGACCACCGTTGTTGCATCCCGAGATTCGGACAAAAGCCGAGTACCCTCCAAGCACTATTTTCAGGAAGTTCTTGAAGGCGCTCGTGTAATAGAGACGCAGTGCCCGAAAGAAGCTATGTTATGATAGCATATGTAATTATAAAGTAATATTTTGATAAACTGTAGTGGCCTTTTTTATACTTGTGCCTCCAAGTATTGGGAACACCTCCTATGCGGCCGTTTTAAGATATATATATATATATATATATATAGAATCTGAAAGATGGCAGTCGTTGGCTTCAGCCCCCACGCACATAGTGCGGGGGTGCTCGCAGAAGACGCATTTTCACACTTAACCCAACGTCTTGGTCCTACAAAGGAGGTGATAGCGCAGCGGGCCAGGCAACCGGACTATAATGCTTTAACACTTTCACTTAGCCATAGGTGTTTGACAATGAGACTCTTTAGGTAGCTCCTTGGTGGCAACTGCGCTCGTCCGAATTCGGGGCGCGTATGTGCCTGACCGGGAAGCGACCCTTTGTTAAAGCGGAGGAATCTGATAGATTCCGATAGGTCATCGAGTGGCTGACCAGTCTCACGCTGCATCATGACAGTCAGTTTTCGGCTTTCTCTACTGAGGTGCTCGCCCTGGCCAAACCGGGGGCACAATCGCAGTAGTTCTCCTGGTGCTACCTTAGCCGATAGAGCGGAACGTAAGGTAGCCGAACTCAGGAGCCGGGCAACCCAACATTTGACCAAAGACATGATTCGGAGCTGATGCATATAATGCCAAAACTCGCGACGCCGAACAATCCCTAAGGTGATCGGTCTTTATGAGTGCGGGCGAAACGACACTCTTTATTAAGAAAGCCCCTAGTGTCCAGGTACGTGCAAAAATTCTGACGTGGCCACATGCCAAGACGCCAGCCTCCTCCTTGGTTATATCAGAAAGAAAAAACCAGGGGATGTGTAGCAACAAGAGACAGTAAAAAAGGTTTACGCAGGGTCTTAATCTAAAAAGAATCCTTTAGGACGGGTCCCTACTGCACGTCTGCGCCTGTGTCTCCGTTGTGCCATATCCTGGACGGGCGCCGCACGATGTTCATCTGTAAAAGAGAGGAACTGAGTTGAAAACGGGTCGTGCCGAAAAAGTTTAAAATAAGCAAAGTATAAAGTAAGATATATAAGTTTGAGCTTTATTGTCTCTTATTGTATATGCGTGGAGCCCCCAGTGCGGGGGTATATGGCTTCTAGGCCTGCATCAATGATGATTTTGCACCGAACTCGTCTATCCGCGTTCGTGGTCTTGAATGACCTATTTTGAAGTTTTTTTGGCCGATGAGGCCATTTTGCTGTGGGGCTGTCAAAGCGGCCGCACAGTCCTCCGCTTGGGGAGGCGCACTTTAGTGCTTTCCCTTCAAAGAGATGATGCCTCGTGGACTGGGCATCTTAAGCGTAAGAGATGCATAATGCGGTATTGCGTTAAAGCGAGCGAAAGCTTCGCGTCCCAGTAGTGCTTGATAACGACTTGAAAACGGGACGATATGGAAGGCCAGCTTTTCGCGGCGGAGGTTATCGGCAGAGCCGAATGTGACTGTGAGCCGGAGAAAACCCGTACAATGGGTGTCCGGACCAGGTATTACCCCTTGAAAGGAGGTTTTGCTGCGGTGGATTCTTGCTGGGTTTATCCCCATGTGCTGGATTGTATCCTGATATATCAGGTTTAGTCCACTGCCGCCGTCCATAAGGACATTTGAAAACTGGAGTCCGCCAATTATTGGATCGATTATCAAGGCAGTCCAGCCTACATTCTTGATATTCCTAGAATAATCTAGCTGATCGAAGATGATCGGTTTTGACAACCAGTGGCAGGACCCTTTGGGGATGGGCTGTGTGGTGCGTACCTTTACGGGCGCCGCACGTTTTGTTATGTGAAGTGAGTTCACTGTTTTTACTTCTTGTGGGAAGTTCTTTTGTTTCCTGGTGCTCTGCTTTTGGGGTTTGCCCTCGTCTTCGCTTGGTGTGTCGAGCCCCTTGTGTTCGGCATTGAGTCTGCCGGATTGTTTGAAAACCCAACAGTCTTTGTGGGTATGGTTAGCAGGCTTCCCGGGAGTACTGTGTATCTAACATATCCTGTCTAGGATTTTATTTAGGTTGGATGGATCGTCCCTGTTATCCTGGGGGCGATTTTTCCTGATTTTGTCGTGAGCCTTTGAATCCAGCATTGACTGCCGTGCTCTTCGGACTTTTGTCCTTAGTCCAGCGACGGTCCTTGTTGCGTCGCGGTTTTCCGTTTCCATCCCTAGTTTCAGATGTACTTGGGTCGCTGGGGCTGCACCTTGCCAACCAGCTGTCCTCCCCTGCACAAAAGCGGGTCATGAGGCTTGTTAGTGCGGCCATTGTTCTTGGCTTTTCTTGGCCGAGGTGTCTGGCGAGCCATTCGTCTCGGACGTTATGCCTGAAAGCTGCTAAGGCTTCGGCGTCCAAACAGTCGACTATCTGATTCTTTTTAGTGAGGAATCTATTCCAGAACTGCCGAGCTGATTCTCCGGGTTGTTGAGTTATGTGACTAAGATCGTCTGCATCCGGAGGGCGGACATAGGTCCCTTGAAAGTTTGCTCGGAAAGCATCCTCGAGCTCTTCCCAGCTTCCTATTGTGTTTTCGGGAAGGCTTTTAAGCCAATGCCGGGCTGGCCCTTTAAGCTTAAGGGGTAGATATTTTATGGCGTGGAGATCATCTCCTCTAGCTATGTGTATGTGGAGGATATAATCCTCGATCCAAACTCCAGGGTCTGTTGTTCCATCATATGCCTCTATGTTTACGGTTTTGAATCCCTCTGGGAATTCATAGTCCAGGACCTCATCGGTGAAACATAGGGGGTGTGCGGCGCCCCTGTATTTGGGTGTGCCAGATTCTGATGATGGCTTCATAGCGTTGCTTACGAGAGCTTGCTTTCTTGGCCCATAAATGGACCTGACTGGGCCATGATGCGAATCCTTAAGTGGGTCGCATACCGATTTAGGTGCGGCGCCGCTTGCCGCTTTATGGGGTCGTCTATCCGACCGTGTGGCTTTTTCATTTTTTGAATGCGAGGGCTCTAGGGCCTCTTCGTCGAATTCAGGCAGTAGCTTTCTTTTCGGATAGCTTTTAGTGCGGCGACTGTCGCCGTACTTATCTATGGTATTGATTACTTTGCTCCATCTAATCCGGAGTGCGTCTTCCGTTGTTTTTAGCTTCTGCTTCTGCTTCTTTAGGCTGCGTGCAGTTGCAACGAGCCTCTCGTGGAGATTCTTCTGCTCCATAGGTTTATTCGGCGTGAGGTCGTCCAGAATGCCGTTTTCGCCGGGGGAGGGATGTTCGGTTTCTCTATCCATGTTGCCCTGTTCGGACGGTTGCTCTAAGGCCTGCTCATCGTCTACCGGCTCGTCCTGCTCTATGGCTGGGTTTTTGCCGAGGCGGGGCTTGGGTCGGCGTTTATGCCGACGCTTTGATTGCTTTTCGGGGGGTCGATCTCCCGCCCCATCCCCTTTTTCCTCGTTGTCGCTTCCTTTAGGGGTATCCACCATGTACACATCGTGAGATGCGGTGGCTGTCCAATGCCCTATGGGCGTTGGTTCGTCGGTATCTCCTGCATCGTCATCCATGCTGTCGATGTCTCCGGAGTCGAAGTTGAGCACGTCGTTTAAATTGTCGACAGTGGCTACCAAGTGGGGGGTGGGTGGGCTTTGAATTTCTTCATCGTCCGTATCCCATCCTCGCTGACCGTAGTTCGGCCAGGGCTCTCCTGATAAGGAGAGAGACTTGAGAGAGTTCAGGATATCGCCACAAGGCGAGTGCTGAAAGATGTCTGTGGCGGTGAACTCCATTATCGGCGCCCCATCAGATTCGATTGGCAGGGGTGCGGGGGGTTCGGAGTCCGGGGAGGAGTCCGGATCCTCGGAGTCACGGGTCGTGCAGAGTGCGGGGCTAGCGTTCGGCTCGATCGCTTTTGGGATCGCAGCCCCCGAGGTGACGTCCAACCGTTCATCCTCGATTGGCCCAGTAGGCTCCGAGTTAGGGGTTGGAACTGATGCGTGTGCGGCCTCCAGGACACTGTCCGGAGGCAGAGCTAGGTCATGCCCCTCGAGATAGTGTGGCGCGCTTGGCCGTGGCTCGAACCCGTCGAAGATCAAGTCTCCGCGGATGTCAGCCGTGTAGTTTAAGCTTCCAAACCTGACTTGATGGCCAGGGGCGTAGCTTTCGATCTGCTCTAGGTGGTCGAGCGAATCGGCCCGCAGAGCGAAGCCGCCGAAGACGAAGATCTATCTGGGGAGAAAAGTCTCACCTTGGACCATATCGTTGTTGATGATCAAAGGAGCCATCGGGCCTAAAGGCGACGACACAGAGGAACTCTCAATGAAAGCACCAATGTCGGTGTCAAAACCGGCGGATCTCGGGTAGGGGGTCCCGAACTGTGCGTCTAGGCCGGATGGTAACAGGAGGCAGGGAACACTTTCTTTTACCCAGGTTCGGGCCCTCTCGATGGAGGTAATACCCTACTCCTGCTTGATTAATATTGATGATATGGGTAGTAAAAGAGTAGATCTACTCCGAGATCAAGGAGGCTAAACCCTAGAAGCTAGCCTATGGTATGATTGTTGTGTATGGAGTTGATTGCCTATGGACTACAACCCTCCGGTTTATATAGACACCGGATAGGGTTAGGGTTACATAAAGTCGGTTACAATGGTAGGAGATCTTGAATATCCGCATCGCCAAGCTTGCCTTCCACGCCAAGGAAAGTCCCATCCGGACACGGGACGAAGTCTTCAATCTTGTATCTTCATAGTCCAGGAATCCGGCTGAAGGTATAGTCCGGCTACCCGGACACCCCCTAATCCAGGACTCCCTCACTTCCGCTTAGCAATCTACAAGGGTATGTAGATGCACTCCCCTTCCCCTCATTTCTAGATTACTCCATAGATTGATCTTGGTGATGCGTAGAAAATTTTAAATTTCTGCTACGATCCCCAACAGTGGTATCTGAGCTAGGTCTATGCGTAGATTCTATGCACGAGTAGAACACAAAGTAGTTGTGGGCGATGGTTTGTTCAATTTGCTTGCCATTACTAGTCTTATCTTGATTCGGCGGCATTGTTGACTGAAGCGGCCCGGACCGACCTTACACGTACACTTACGTGAGACAGGTTCCACCGACTGACATGCACTTGATGCATAAGGTGGCTGGCAGGTGTCTGTCTCTCCCACTTTAGTTGGATCGGATTCGATGAAAAGGGTCCTTATGAAGGGTAAATAGCAATTGGCATATCACCGTTGTGGTTTTCCATAGGTAAGAAACGTTCTTGCTAGAAACCCATAGCAGCCACGTAAAACATGCAACAATAATTAGAGGACGTCTAACTTGTTTTTGCGGGGTATGCTATGTGATGTGATATGGCCAAAAGGATGTGATGAATGATATATGTGATGTATGAGATTGATCATGTTCTTGTAATAGGAATCACAACTTGCATGTCGATGAGTATGACAACCGGCAGGAGCAATAGGAGTTGTCTTAATTTATTTATGACCTGCGTGTCAATGAAACGCCATGTAATTACTTTACTTTATTGCTAACCGTTAGCCATAGTAGTAGAATTAATAGTTGGCGAGGCAACTTCATGAAGACACGATGATGGAGACCATGATGATGGAAATCATGGTGTCATGCCGGTGATGATGGTGTTCATACCGCGCCTCGAAGATGGAGATCAAAGGTGCAAGATGATATTGGCCATATCATGTCACTTTATGATTTGCATGTGATGTTTGTCATGTTTACATCTTATTTGCTTAGAACGACGGTAGCATAAATAAGATGATCCCTCGCAATAATTTCAAGAAAGTGTTCCCCCTAACTGTGCACCGTTGCTAAGGTCCGTTGTTCCGAAGCACCACGTGATGATCGGGTGTGATAGGTTCTAACGTTCGCATACAACGGGTGTAAGACAGACTTACACACGCAATACACTTAGGTTAACTTGACGAGCCTAGCATGTACAGACATGGCCTCGGAACACAGAAGACCGAAAGGTCGAACATGAGTCTGTTGACACCTGATTTTGGCAAGATACAGATTGCAATGAAGATGGTCTCGAGTGAATGAGTTTTCAGCATAAAAATATTCACGTCACCGAGTGGAACCACTTTGATGTTTCGGTTATATTCGTTCGACTTTATCTTACGGACCGAAACTATACTCCGAGTGGCATATTTCAATGTTCCGAGTGGTTTTTTGCCAATCACGTCTTCAAG
The DNA here is from genome assembly GCF_003073215.2 of Triticum urartu. NCBI lineage: Eukaryota > Viridiplantae > Streptophyta > Magnoliopsida > Poales > Poaceae > Triticum > Triticum urartu. The sequence goes on from NC_053025.1 coordinate 34,255,638, forward strand.
ATGACCTCGGATGAAGGAGCACTCTTAAGGAATTGTCTTCGTCTCGTCGAGGCAATCGATTTTGATATATAAATCATCTCAATCCGAGTTCATATGCAAAAGTTAGAGGCAATATACTGCAGACTGAACCTCAACGGAAATATGGCGCGAGGTGCCAGGCACTTGTCTGATAGGTTGCGCGAGTAATTCGGCCATCAATAAGGCCTTGAATCGAAAAACCTTCAACATGGAAAAGTTTCGTCTTGTCGAGCCGATCGATTTTCATATATAATTCGTCTCAATCCGAGATCATATGAGGCCTGGAGAGACAAATCAAGATCGGGCTATGTTTTCAGTCGGAAATCCGAGTGAAAAGTTTACCATCTGAGTGAAAGTTTACGATCGAGTGAAAGTTTACGGTCGAGTGGAATTTTACGGTCAAGTGAAAGTTTGCTGACTGGGTGAACTTATTATTATCCAAGTGGAAATATAGTCATCCGAGTGAAAATATGATCATCCGAGTGAAATTGTCGTCCAGGTGAAAATATTCCGAGTGAAAAGATTACCATCGGGACGAAAACTTGCCGATTGAATAAGTAGTACCTTCCGAGTGGAAATATAGTCATCTGAGTGAATAAGATAGTGCCTTCCGAGTGGAAATATAGTCATCCGAGTGAAAGATTGTCTTCCGAGTGAAAAAGTCTAATCGGACGATCCGAGTGAAAGTATCTAATATCCGAGTGGATGGGCTCAAGTCCGAGTGAAATTGAACATGTGCTCGAAAGTTTATCAAAATGACCTTGGATGAAGAAGTGTTCAATACAGAAGTTGTGCGTATCATCAAGACGGTAAACTTTGATTTTGGAGTCATCATCATCAGAGATAATATATAGCCTACAAATTCACTACGAGACTCGGATAATCCAGTCTACTGCAAGACCGAGTCCGACTGGAAGATAAAGATGACCTCGAAAAGTATTCAAGATGGCCTTATTTGAAAAAGTGATCAACATGAGAGTTGTTCGTATCGTCGAGGCGCACAAGTTTGATATTTGGGCCATCTCGATCGGAGATCATATGCAAGCCCGGCGGCCCGCGCAAGAAGGAAGACAGAGTTTGGGCCAGATTCAGACTGAATCCGAGTTGGAATAGAATTAGGACTCTAGGATGTGAATTGATGTAATTTTTCTTGTAAGGAAAGCCTAGATGAATCCTTTACTTGTACGGGAAGTCCAACCGCCTCTTATATATGTTGGGGGTGACGGCCGATTGAACAACACACAATCGAACAAATCAATATACTACTTTTTCATCTACGTTTTATCTCTCCATCGTTTTTCTATCTCGTTCTTCGCTGTTCTTCGTGTTTGAGAGCTGCGAATCCCGAGGCTCTAGGGGCGAGCGAATCGACCTAGGGCAGCCCATAGCCACTGCACTCCCTGACGGGGTCCCTCCCGGGGGTGTGGGGTTTTCGGGTCTGCAAAAGCGCCCGTCGACTGTCTTGCGTATCGCGTTGTCGGTCGGGTCTCCTTTGACGTGAGCTGCGGTGCATCACCCCCGGCGTCGAGGGTACACGTGACGTGTTCGTGTGTCAACACACTTTTTGGCGACTCCGCTAGGGAACGAAGATCAATCGTCATCATCCACCATGTCCGATCTTCCCAAGCCATCTAAGGTAAACGCCGATAACATCATTAAGCCCAGTCTTGATGAGATATCGGCCGATCATCGCCAAGTCTATGAGGAGTACAAGAAGGCGCGCGAGGAGAAGGACCTGCAGGAGTTCCTTGCAAAATTCAAGAAAGATCGCCAAGGCAACATCACTCCAATTGAAGAAATCAAGTTCCCTCCTATTCAAACTGAACAGGTTAAGCCTTCTATAAGTACTGCCTTTTCTCCTGAGCAGTGGGCTGAGATTGAAAGTCGTATTGCTGATGTTAACAATCTAGTCTATCAAACTTTTATAGAAAATACTAATGCTCAGAAGAATATATCTCAATCGTCTAGTGGTAATAATGGTGTAGTTGCTAGTGTGCAAAACCCTAATCTGGCTTTACCTATTGCATCGGCGCCTCCCGTGCCGATGACTTATTATCCTACCCAAACAAATCAGATTGTGGCTACACCCATTAATCCTATTATGAGCATGACAGGTTCGGTGGCAATGCCGAACCAAACTCTACCTACAGCTACAACCACTCGACCACTACCAAATTATGGGTCGACATACATGCCACAATTCCTACCTATAGCTAGTAACCATACTCTTCCTATGTCACTGCCACAAGCTTCATCGTCCACTATGGATGATGGTCTAGCTAATCTTAGAGAGGAGATGGCTAAGATGCTTAGAGAGAATTTTGGAGTTGAGTTACCTCGGAATCGGATTTACCAAAAGCCGTACCCCGAGTACTTTGATGCCATCCAGTGCCCTCCGGGATATAAGATTCCAGATTTTGTTAAGTTCAATGGAGAGGGCACAAAAACCACATGGGAGCATGTTAGTCAATACTTGGCACAACTAGGTGAAGCAGGCTCACTAAATGAGTTGAAAGTGCGTTTGTTTCCTTTATCTTTAACTGGTACTGCATTTTCATGGTTTTCTTCTTTACCACATGGTTCCATTCGGGTTTGGTCACAGCTAGAGCAGAAATTTCATGATCACTTTTATAGCGGCGACAATGAACTCAAGTTATCACATCTAACATCGGTTAAACAGAAGCATGATGAATCGGTCTCCGATTACGTCAAGAGATTCAGAGAAACAAAAAACCGGTGTTTTAGTTTGGTGATAACCGAGAGAGACTTGGCAGACCTAGTGCTGAGTGGTTTGAGAACTCCCATTAGAGAAAAGCTAGAAGGTTATGAGTTCTTAAATATCAACCAAGTCTTACAAAGGGCTTTGGCTCAGGAAAGCCGAAGCAAAGATCTCAAAGAAGTGCATAGATACAAAGCCAATCGTCCAAAGATGAATATGGTGGAATATGATAGTGATTACTCGGACGACGAGGGTGATGTTTTTGCTACTGAATTTGTTTGGCCATCTAAGGCCAAACCCTTTACTTGCAATGATCTGAAACCGATTCATAAGAATCGTGATGAAGAGATGAAGTTTACTTTTAACATTGCTAAGTGTGATAGAATATTTGATGCTTTGCTGTAGGCTAAGATTATTAGAATATCTCATACTTTACCGTCGTTTGAAGAGCTAAAATGGTGTGCTTATTGCAAGTATCATAATTCTTTTTCTTATGCTATTAGCGATTGCAATGTTTTTCGACGACAGATACAATCGGCCATTAATGACGGACGATTGAACTTTTCTGAGATGCAAGTTGATAAACAGCCTTTTCCAATGAATACCATGGATTTGGAGGGGAAGAAGCTACTCATTCGGCTGGAGGTAGCCGAATCTGCTAATAAAGCTAATGTCGTTGTTGGTGAGCCCAGGAAAGACAAGGAGGACAACAAGGTCTTGGGGAGACAGGTTGTGCTTGGTAAGCAACCCGATGGCAAGGAAGTGATCAAAATCACCATCAAGAATTCTACACTCGGGGGGCAACTGCAAGTGCAAGAAAATGCTCGTGTGAGATTTGTCAAGCCCAAGAGTCCAGAAATTGGCAAGTGGAAAAGGAATGAAGTTAAAGTACAGCGCAAGCGGATCAAGCCAACTTTTGATATGTTGCTGTCCAAGTACAACAACTAGTCGGCCGGTTCTAGCTTTAATCGGCCGACTCATCTGAAGTGACCAAGGTCACCATCAGCTGATATGTTCAGTCAGTATATGAAACCGAGTGGACCAAGGGTGCCGTTTCCTGAAGAGCATACGCAATCTGTTTGGGATCAACTTGACTATTCATATAGAGGCCGACTGAACATCGGTAACTATCGGTCGGCTCGTCAAAACATGCGACCGGATGGAAATTATCCGAGTGTAAGAATGCACCCAGGTGGAAGCTATCCGAGTGAAAAAATATGGCTGAGTAGATTCCATCCGACTGAATTCCATCCGAGTGATATCCATTCGAGTGGATTCCATCAGAGTAAAAAGGTGCGCCCGAGTGGAAATTTCATGCATCTGGAAAGTCGAAAAGAATGGCGTGTTAAATCACCAAGTGTTGCAGCAGTTGAGTCAGGAAAAGGCAAGGAGAAAATGGATGTCGACTCACTTATCTTGGGCACCGAAACATTCGTCATACAGCAGCCGATTATGCATAGCAATCCGACTGAGCCGATACTTGTTATCGCGCCAAAGCACTCGGCTAATGACCATGAGGCAAGCACCAGCCAGGCAAAGACGAGAGATCCTAAATACACTCAGCCGAAGTGGTGTCCTCCAGGGCTAACAAAGACACAAAATAGGAAACTACAGAGGTTAAGGAGTCGAGAGATGGCAGAACAGGAGGCCGAGAAACAAAGGGATAAGTTGTTCAATGACACTCGACCCATGGTTCCACCAAAACAAGTGTGGAGGCCTAAACAAATACAAGATACAGCAGCTTCTACATCTATCACAGCAATACCTACATCACCAAAGGAGGACGATGCAACAGATATGACATCGTCTGCGACACTTCTTACTTATCCTTCACTCGGACAAATTTCAGAATCGGTGGATGCACTCGAGGAGGAGGCTGATATGTTGGACTATGAGTCTACGCCGGTTCATGAAGGTATGGATATCAATATGGTGTACTACTTACCTATTGAGTTTCGTGCTGTAGATGAAGAAGGGGAGGTGGCTCAGCTGGATTTTGGCCCTAAAAACGCAATATTCGAGAAGCCAAAAGAACCAGTAACGCATCTTAAACCATTATATCTCAGAGGTCATATCAATGGGTCGCCGCTCACTCGGATGCTTGTTGATGGTGGTGCTGTGGTAAATCTTATGCCCTATTCGGTCTTCAAGAGATTGGGTTTGCCTGATGAAGAATTGATCAAGACCAATATGGTGCTCAATGGATTTGAAGGCAAAGAGAAAACTGAAGCCAAAGGTGTGATGTATGTGGAGCTTACAGTCGGAAGCAAAACTTTGGCTACTGCATTCTTTGTCGCTGAGGTGCAAGGTAACTACAACGTCATACTAGGCCGTGATTGGGTTCATGCAAACCAGTGCGTGCCATCCACTATGCACCAGTTTTTGATTCAATGGGTTGATGATGAAGTGGAAGTTATCCACGCGGATAACTCGGCCTGTGTTGCTTTGGCCGATGCATCGGTGGATTGGCAACATCCCAATGCTACTTGCTTGACGGGACGTGACTTGTCAGAATTTGATTTTCTCAGCGCAACCAAGAATGGTTTTGTGCCCGTCTCTTTAAAGCCGAGTGAATGCAATCGGCTCCAAGGTATGATATGTTTAAATGGATCCTAATTCCGAGTGGTTACAAAAACGTCTTGTAAAGTATCGGTCCAATGAGAACGATATGTATGAGTCTATAAAGGATTTGGATGACATGGATAAACTTGGACAAGGTTTTACATCAGTCGATCCGTTAGAAGAGGTAGATATTGGAGATGGTTCAGTCACTCGACCGACATTTATAAACAAAAATTTGAAAGCCGATTGTAAGGCTAAGTTAATCGAGCTATTGAAAGAATATGTTTGTTGCTTTGCATGGGAATATCATGAGATGCCAGGGTTAAGCCGAGAGCTAGTGGAACACCGGTTGCCTATAAAGGCCGGTTTTAGACCTTATAAACAGTCGGCCAGAAAATTTAATCCGAAAACATATGACCGGATCAAGGAAGAGATCGGTCGACTGCTTGAAGCTAATTTCATTCGACCTTGCAGGTATGCCGAGTGGATTTCTAACATTGTCCCGGTAGAGAAGAAAGGATCTGGCAAGTTGAGGGTGTGCATTGATTTCAGAGATTTGAATAGGGCTACACCCAAAGATGAGTATCCTATGCCAATAGCCGATATGCTTATTAATGATGCTTCTGGACATAAGGTTATTAGCTTTCTAGATGGTAATGCCGGATATAATCAAAATTTTATGGCCGAAGAGGACATGTACAAAACGGCTTTCCGATGTCCTGGTTTCCTTGGTTTATTCGAGTGGACAGTGATGACATTCGGATTAAAAAATGCTGGCGCCACGTATCAAAGGGCTATGAATTTGATTTTTCATGATTTACTCGGTGTCATACTTGAAGTTTATATTGATGATATTGTTGTCAAATCGGATGCTTTTGAATCTCACTTGGCCGATTTGCGTTTAGCTTTTGAAAGAATGAAAAAGTATGGATTGAAAATGAATCCTTTGAAGTGTGCTTTCGGCATGTCAGCTGACAAGTTTTTGGGTTTCATTATTCATGAAGATGGTATAGAGATTGATCCCAAAAAGATAGAGGCTATACAGAAGGTGGAGGCTCCAACATGCAAGAGAGATATGCAAAAGTTCCTTGGCAAGGTCAATTATTTGAGAAGGTTCATAGCTAATCTATCAGGGAAAGTTGATGCATTTACTCCTATCCTTCGGTTAAAGAATGATGCTGATTTCACTTGGGGGGCAAAAACAGCAAGAAGCATTTGATATGATCAAGAATTATTTGTGCACTCCTCCGGTGATGAGAGCACCTAAGCATAGGGAACCCTTCAGACTTTACATTGCAGCAGAGGAAGGAGTTATTGGTGCTATTCTAACTCAAGAGACCGAAGGAAAAGAGCATGCCATCACTTATTTGAGCCGCCGCTTATTGGACGCAGAGACAAGGTATACATTTATTGAGAAATTATGTCTATGCTTATATTATGCTTGCACAAAACTGAGACATTATTTAGTGCCGAGTGTTTGTGTAGTAGCTTGTCAAACCGATGTCATTAAATACATGTTGCATAGGCCAATTCTTAGTGGTAGAATTGGCAAGTGGGCTTATGCTTTGATTGAATATGATTTGGCTTATGAATCTCTAAAATCCATGAAAGGCCAAATTGTTGCTAATTTCATTGTTGAACATCGGATTAATAACAAGCATGATGTTGATATGAACCTTGTTTCATTAGTACCATGGAGATTATACTTTGATGGTTCAGTTTGTAGCAATGGCCAAGGTGTTGGTATTGTTTATATATCTCCTCATGGTGCTGTTTTTGAAGCCTCATGCCGCTTAGAATATTTTTGCACAAACAATCAAGCCGAATATGAAGCATTGTTATTCGGCCTAGAGATGTTACTTGCTATAGGTGCTACACATATTGAGGCTTATGGTGATTCGTTACTAGTGGTGCAGCAAATATCCAAAGTCTTTCAGTGTTTGGACGAATCACTTAATGTTTATCTTGATAGATGTCTAGATATAATTTCTACTTTGGATTGCTTTAGCATTGCTCATATATCTAGACATGACAATTGGAAAGCAAATGAATTGGCACAACAAGCATCCGGATATCATGTTGATCATGGCATGTTTCATATCTCTCAAAGACCGATGTCTTGTCTTGCCAATATGTGAGAGGCCGAACCTGAACCCACTGATTCGGCCATTAACAAAAAGTCTAGTGCAGGTGACAATCCCGACTGGAGGAAGCCCATTGTTGATTACTTGTGCAATCTGAGTGAAAGGGAGGACAGGGATGTTCGGCGTATGGCTTTCAAGTATACAATGAGAGATGATGGTCTTTATCACCGAACCGTCGATGATGTTCTTCTAAAGTGTTTGGATGAGGACCAGGCAAGAGTTGCTATGGGAGAAGTACATGAAGGTATTTGTGGCACTCACCAGTCGGCTCCCAAGATGAAATGGTTATTGCGACATGCTGGGTTTTATTGGCCGACTATGATTAATGATTGCTTCAAATATTATAAGGGGTGTGAAGCTTGTCAAAAGTTTGGTGATATTCAATTGGATCATGCTGCTATGTTACATCCTATTATCAAACCGTGGCCTTTCAGAGGTTGGGGTTTAGATTTCATTGGACAAATCCATCCGTCTTCCTCAAAAGGGCATCGGTTCATATTGGTGGCAACTGATTATTTCACTAAATGGTCTGAAGTAGTACCTCTCAAGAACATGATGCATACGGAGGTAATTCAATTCATAACTGAGCACATTATTCATAGATTCGGTATTCCTCAAACGTTAACTACAGATCAAGGTTCATCTTTCATGTCACACCAAGTCAGAGAGTTTGCCGAATCTTATAACATAAAGTTGCTCAATTCCTCTCCATATTATGCCCAAGCTAATGGACAAGCTGAGTCTAGCAATAAAATTTTAATCAAGCTCATCAAGAAGAAGATTGAGGATAATCCAAGGAGATGGCATGACTTGTTGTCTGAGGCATTATGGGCACATAGAATCTCAAGGCATGGTGCTACAAAAGTGACTCCATATGAGCTAGTATATGGCCAGGAGGCTGTTTTACCGATGGAAGTAAATTTGAATGCTTTGAGAATAGCCAAACAAAATGATTTATCGGCAATAGACTTCTATAACTTGATGATGGACAACATTGATGAGGTTGCTGTTAAATGTTTGGCTGCTTTGAATGCCATAGAGAGAGATAAGTTGAGGGTGGCAAGGGCTTACAATAAGAAAGTCAAGTTGAAGAATTTTCAAGTTGGTGATCTCGTTTGGAAAGTGATTCTGCCGATTGGTTCAAGAGATAGAAAATTCGGGAAGTGGTCTCCAAGTTGGGAAGGTCCTTTTAGAATTGCAAGAGTTGTTCATATTTGGTGGAATCAATACAAGGGGCATTGTTACCTCGAGCTCTCAATGGCAAATATTTGAAGAAGTACCACCCGAGTGTGTGGCAGGAAGCCTAAGTGGGCAATGGCCGACATATGATTATCGCCCTTAGCACAAACATGGCCGATACATAATTATCGCCCTGAGAAAAATAAATGGCCGATGGAGTGTTGATATCGTCCTTAGAACAAACACTATGCATATTATTTTTCGGCATGCAAGCTTTGCCGAAAAACAGGGGGGCATGTGTTGACACCTGATTTTGGCAAGATACAGATTGCAATGAAGATGGTCTCGAGTGAATGAGTTTTCAGCATAAAAATATTCACGTCACCGAGTGGAACCACTTTGATGTTTCGGTTATATTCGTTCGACTTTATCTTACGGATCGAAACTATACTCCGGGTGGCATATTTCAATGTTCCGAGTGGTTTTTGCCCATCACGTCTTCAAGATGACCTCGGATGAAGGAGCACTCTTAAGGAATTGTCTTCGTCTCGTCGAGGCAATCGATTTTTGATATATAAATCATCTCAATCCGAGTTCATATGCAAAAGTTAGAGGCAATATACTACAGACTGAACCTCAACGGAAATATGGCGCGAGGTGCCAGACACTTGTCTGATTGGTTGCGCGAGTAATTCGACCATCAATAAGGCCTTGAATCGAAAAACCTTCAACATGGAAAAGTTTCGTCTCGTCGAGCCGATCGGTTTTCATATATAATTCGTCTCAATCCGAGATCATATGAGGCCTGGAGAGACAAATCAAGATCGGGCTATGTTTTCAGTCGGAAATCCGAGTGAAAAGTTTACCATCTGAATGAAAGTTTACGGTCAAGTGAAAGTTTACTGTCGAGTGAAATTTTACGGTCGAGTGAAAGTTTGCTGACCGGATGAACTTATTATTATCCAAGTGGAAATATAGTCATCCGAGTGAAAATATGATCATCCGAGTGAAATTGTCGTCCAGGTGAAAATATTCCGAGTGAAAAGATTACCATCGGGACGAAAACTTGCCGATTGAATAAGATAATACCTTCCGAGTGGAAATATAGTCATCCGAGTGAATAAGATAGTGCCTTCCGAGTGGAAATATAGTCATCCGAGTGGAAATATAGTCATCCGAGTGAAAGATTGTCTTCCGAGTGAAAAAGTCCAATCGGACGATCCGAGTGAAAGTATCTAATATCCGAGTGGATGGGCTCAAGTCCGAGTGAAATTGAACATGTGCTCGAAAGTTTATCAAAATGACCTTGGACGAAGAAGTGTTCAATACAGAAGTTGTGCGTATCATCAAGACGGTAAAATTTGATTTTGGAGTCATCATCATCAGAGAGAATATATAGCCTACAAATTCACTACGAGACTCGGATAATCCAGTCTACTGCAAGACCGAGTCCGACTGGAAGATAAAGATGACCTCGAAAAGTATTCAAGATGGCCTTATTTGAAAAAGTGATCAACATGAGAATTGTTCGTATCGTTGAGGCGCACAAGTTTGATATTTGGGCCATCTCGATCGGAGATCATATGCAAGCCCGGCGGCCCGCGCAAGAAGGAAGACAGAGTTTGGGCCAGATCCAGACTGAATCCGAGTTGGAATAGAATTAGGACTCTAGGACGTGAATTGATGTAATTTTTCTTGTAAGGAAAGCCTAGATGAATCCTTTACTTGTACGGGAAGTCCAGCCGCCTCTTATATATGTTGGGGGTGACGGCCGATTGAACAACACACAATCGAACAAATCAATATACTACTTTTTCATCTACGTTTTATCTCTCCACCGTTTTTCTATCTCGTTCTTCGTTGTTCTTCGTGTTTGAGAGCTGCGAATCCCGAGGCTCTAGGGGCGAGCGAATCGACCTAGGGCAGCCCATAGCCGCTGCACTCCCTGATGGGGTCCCTCCCGGGGGTGTGGGGTTTTCGGGTCTGCAAAAGCGCCCGTCGACTGTCTTGCATATCGCGCTGTCGGTCGGGTCTCCTTCGACGTGAGCTGCGGTGCATCACCCCCGGTGTCGAGGGTACACGTGACGTGTTCGTGTGTCAACAAATTGGTGGGAGACGTTTCCAACCAAACCCTTTTGAGTTTTGGCACTGACCCGATAATCATGCGCCTGTTCTCGCTAGATCCCTTGCTTCTCCTCTCACTTACTACAACTAATTAATCCCGTTAACATGAGCCTTAATTTATTTTTAGTATCGGGTTCTCTTCAATATACATTTACTAGTTAAATGCCCGTGCGTTGCTACAGGCAAATAATTGTAAATAAATTAAAGGGCACCTAACGTTAGGTGCCTGAAAAATTCTTCGCGCCAATCACTATTTTTTGCCATCAAATATCCCATGGTTAGGAGCACGCCCCCCACATGTTCATCTTCTTACTCCTCACCCGCGACGATTTCTCCTCCGCTGTGGCCTACCCAAGCCTAACCGCCTGCATCCAACCACTCCCGCCAGCTATCACCGGCTCGCCCTCGCCGTGGTCGGCGCTTCTCATGTCGTCCACATCTTCGGCCTCGTGCAAAGCAGAAAGTTGCTCACGCAACAAAATAATTCATGCCCATGAGATTTAGCAAAACCAATAAATCAAAGATTAAGCGGATGTACTTGATTCAGACACATACTTCATCGCACATTTACCATACATCAATCATAGAATAGTCTCTTGTCATTTTCTTTACCAAATCAATTACATCCAATGTTCCTAGAAAAAACGAAAGTGATTGTACAGATCCAGTTACCCCTGCTAGTTCACTCTGTCTAATGCGTGTGCACGACGTATTGTTCCTTCATTCAACGTAAGTAGTGAATTTGATCTTGGTCTATCTTATTTCTTCGTTTGACTTGATGGGACGAAAAAATGGAAGTGATTGTACAAATCTAGTATACCTATGAGACTCATCCCCACTATCTATTTATCTTAACATACACCCTGTCCACCTCAGCATAGTTGCCACATCACCAGTCCCGTTTGCAATGGATCATTTCCTTTCCAACTCTAAAAAACATAACGACCAATCTTTCTCCCGTGGGAAAATCTACCTCGTAAGGCGCAACCATCTCACCGCGATTCGCTTCCTTCCCCACTTCATTTTCTCCAGCAGATTCGCTCCTAATCATGGATGATCATTCACTTCATTCCTTACAAGGATGAGCGCTAAAAAATATCATGGCTTATAGTACCAATTCAACAACTCCGAATGTTTTTTTATCATTCTTTTCTTAATTAAGTTTTGGCTTATTCGTTTCTGCTTTTGATTTTTAAGCAATTACTTTTAGTTCAGTCCTCTCATGTTATATTATGCTTATCCTGCACCTATTATCTTTATTATGTACTTACTTGTTAAGCTCATCGTCATGCCCACTAAGAAAGCAAAATTTATCAGCATTAACCTATGTTTATTTCTCCATTTTCTGATTGTAGGAATATTGCTATTAGTGTCAAACAAAGAAATAAGATAGACCAAGATATCTCTCTGTGACGCCCCCGATTTAATCGCACACTAATCATACATGCAAACGTGTACGATCAAGATCAGGGACTCACGGGAAGATATCACAACACAACTCTACAAATAAAAATAAGTCATACAAGCATCATATTACAAGCCAGGGGCCTCGAGGGCTCGAATACAAGAGCTCGATCATAGACGAGTCAGCGGAAGCAACAATATCTGAGTACAGACATAAGTTAAACAAGTTTGCCTTAAGAAGGCTAGCACAAACTGGGATACAGATCGAAAGAGGCGCAGGCCTCCTGCCTGGGATCCTCCTAACTACTCCTGGTCGTCGTCAGCGGGCATCACGTAGTAGTAGGCACCTCCGGTGTAGTAGGAGTCGTCGTCGACGGTGGCGTCTGGCTCCTGGGCTCCAACATCTGGTTGCGACAACCAGGATAAGAAGGGATAGGGGAAAAGAGGGAGAAAGCAACCGTGAGTACTCATCCAAAGTACTCGCAAGCAAGGAGCTATACTACATATGTATGCATTGGTATCAACTGGAATAAGGCTATTATATGTGGACTGAACTGCAGAAAGCCGGGATAAGGGGGGATAGCTAGTCCTTTCGAAGACTACGCTTCTGCAGCCTCCGTCTTGCAGCATGTAGAAGAGAGTAGACTGAAGTCCTCCAATTAGCATCGCATTGTTGGGGAACGTAGCAGAAATTCAAAAATTTTCCTACTGTGTCACCAAGATCTATCTATGGAGTCATCTAGCAACGAGGGAGGAGTGGATCTACATACCCTTGTAGATCGCGCGCGGAAGCATTCAAGAGAACGGGGTTGATGGAGTCGTACTCGTCGTGATCCAAATCACCGATGATCCTAGCGCCGAACGGACGGCACCTCCGCGTTCAACACACGTACGGAGTAGTGACGTCTCCTCCTTCTTGATCCAGCAAGGGGGAAGGAGAGGTTGATGGAGATCCAGCAGCATGACGGCATGGTGGTGGAAGTAGCGGGATTCCAACAGGGCTTCGCCAAGCGCTGCGGGAGGAGGGAGATGTGTCATGGGAGGGAGAGGGAGGCGCCAGGGCTTAGGTGCGGCTGCCCTCCCTTCCCCCCACTATATATAGGGCCAAGGGAGAGGGGGGGGGGGCGCAGCCTTGGCCCTTCCTCCAAGGAAGGGTGCGGCCAGGGAGGAGTCCATCCTCCCCAAGGCACCTAGGAGGTGCCTTCCCCCTTTAGGACTCTTTCTTTCCCTTATCTCTTGGCGCATGGGCCTCTTGGGGCTGGTGCCCTTGGCCCATATACGCCAAGGCGCACACCCCTACAGCCCATGTGTCCCCCCCCCGGGGCAGGTGGACCCCCGGACCCCTTTCGGCACTCCCGGTACAATACCGATAATGCGCGAAACTTTTCCGGCGACCAAAACAAGACTTCCCATATATAAATCTTTACCTCCGGACCATTCCTGAACTCCTCGTGACGTCCGGGATCTCATCCGGGACTCCGAACAACTTTCAGGTTACCGCATACTAATATCTCTATAACCCTAGCGTCACCGAACCTTAAGTGTGTAGACCCTACGGGTTCGGGAGACATGCAGACATGACCGAGATGACTCTCCGGTCAGTGACCAACAGCGGGATCTGGATACCCATGTTGGCTCCCACATGTTCCACGATGATCTCATCGGATGAACCACGATGCCAAGGACTTAATCAATCTCGTATACAATTCCCTTTGTCTAGCGGTACGATACTTGCCCGAGATTCGATCGTCGGTATCCCGATACCTTGTTCAATCTCGTTACCGACAAGTCTCTTTACTCGTTTCGTAACACATCATCCCGTGATCAACTCCTTGATCACATTGTGCACATTATGATGATGTCCTACCGAGTGGGCCCAGAGATACCTCTCCGTTTACACGGAGTGACAAATCCCAGTCTCGATTCGTGCCAACCCAACAGACACTTTCGGAGATACCTGTAGTGTACCTTTATAGCCACCCAGTTACGTTGTGACGTTTGGCACACCCAAAGCACTCCTACGGTATCTGGGAGTTGCACAATCTCATGGTCTAAGGAAATGATACTTGACATTAGAAAAGCTTTAGCATACGAACTACATGATCTTGTGCTAGGCTTAGGATTGGGTCTTTGTCCATCACATCATTCTCCTAATGATGTGATCCCGTTATCAATGACATCCAATGTCCATGGTCAGGAAACCGTAACCATCTATTGATCAACGAGCTAGTCAACTAGAGGCTTACTAGGGACATGGTGTTGTCTATGTATCCACACATGTATCTGAGTTTCCTATCAATACAATTCTAGCATGGATAATAAACGATTATCATGAACAAGGAAATATAATAATAACTAATTTATTATTGCCTCTAGGGCATATTTCCAACAGTCTCCCACTTGCACTAGAGTCAATAATCCAGTTCACATCGATATGTGATTAACACTCAAGGTCACATCCCCATGTGACTAACACCCAAAGAGTTTACTAGAGTCAATAATCTAGTTCACATTACCATGTGATTAACACTCGATGAGTTCTGGGTTTGATCATGTTATGCTTGTGAGAGATGTTATAGTCAACGGGTCTGAATCTTTCAGATCCGTATGTACTTCGCAAATTTCTTATGTCATCTTGTAGATGCAACTACTACGCTACATTTGGAGCTATTCCAAATAACTGTTCTACTATACGAATCCAGTTTACTACTTAGAATAATCTGGATTAGTGTCAAAATTTGCATCGGCGTAACCCTTTATGACGAACTCTTTTACCACCTCCATAATCGAGAAAATTCCTTAGTCCACTAGTTACTAAGGATAACTTTGACCGCTGTCCTATGATCCATTCTTAGATCACTCTTGTACCCCTCGACTGACTCATGGCAAGGCACATTTCAGGTGCGGTACACAGCATAGCATACTGTAGAGCCTATGTCTTAAGCATAGGGGACGACCTTTGTCCTTTCTCTCTATTCTGCCGTGGTCGAGCTTTAAGTCTTAACTTCATACCTTACAACTCAGGCAAGAACTCCTTCTTTGACTGATCCATCTTGAACACCTTCAAGATCATGTCAAGGTATGTGCTCATTTGAAAGTACCATTAAGCATTTTGATCTATCCTTATAGATCTTGATGCTCAATGTTCAAGTAGCTTAATCCAGGCTTTCCATTGAAAAACACTTTCCAAATAACCCTATATGCTTTCCAGAAATTCTACGTCATTTCTGATCAACAATATTTCAACAACATATATTCATCAGAAATTCTATAGTGCTCCCACTCACTTCTTTGAAAATACAAGTTTCTCATAAACTTTGTATACACCCAAAATCTTTGATCATCTCATCAAAGCATACATTCCAACTCCGAGATGCTTACTCCAGTCCTCAGAAGGATTGTTGGAGCTTTGCATACTTATTAGCATCTTTCAGGCTTGACAAAACCTTCCGGTTGTATCACATACAACCTTTCCTCAAGAAAATCGTCGAGGAAACAATGTTTTGACATCCTATCTGCAAGATTTCATAAATAATGTAATAATCACTAATATAATTCCAACAGACTCTTAGCATCGCTACGAGTGAGAAAGTCTCACCGTAGTCAACTCCTTGAACTTGTCGGGAAACTTCTTAACGACAAGTCGAGCTTTCTTAATGGTGACATTTACCATCATTATCCGTCTTCCTTTTAAAATTCCATATGTACCTAACAGCCTTACGACCATCAAGTAGTTCTTCCAAAGTCTACACTTTGTTTTCATATATGGATCCTCTCTCGGATTATATGGCCTCGAGCCATTTTGGAATCCAGGCCCACCATCGCTTCTCCATAGCTCGTAGGTTCATTGTTGTCTAGCAACATGACTTCCAAGACAGGATTACGTACCACTCTGAAGTAGTACGCATCCTTGTCATCCCACGAGGTTTGGTAGTGACTTGATCTGAAGTTTCATGATCACTATCATAAGCTTCCACTTCAATTGGTGTAGGTGCCACAGGAACAACTCCTGTGCCCTGCCACACACTAGTTGAAGAGACGGTTCAATAACCTCATCAAGTCTCCACCATCCTCCCACTCAATTCTTTTGAGAGAAACTTTTCCTCGAGAAAGGACCCGATTCTAGAAACAATCCCTTATTGCTTTCGGATCTGAGACAGGAGGTATACCCAACTGTTTTGGGTGTCCTATGAAGATGCATTTATCCGCTTTGGGTTCGAGCTTATCAGCCTGAAACTTTTTCACATAAGCGTCGCAGCCCCAAACTTTTAAGAAATGACAGCTTAGGTTTCTCTAAACCATAGTTCATACGGTGTCATCTCATCAGAATTACGTGGTGCCCTATTTAAAGTGAATGTGGTTGTCTTAATGCCTAACCCATAAACTATCGTGTGGTAATTCGATAAGAGACATCATGGTATGCATCATATCCAATAGGGTGCAGTTATGATGTTCGGACACACCATCACACTACTGGTGTTCCAGGCTGTATTAGTTGTGAAACAATTTCCACAATGTCTTAATTCATGTGCCAAACTCGTAATTCAGATATTCATCTCTATGATCATATCATAGATATTTTATCCTCCTTGTCACGACGATCTTTCAACTTCACCCTGAAATTACTTGAACCTTTCAATAATTCAGACTCGTGATTCATCAAGTAAATATACTCAACATCTACTCAAATCATCTGTGAAGTACGAACATAACGATATCCACTACACGCCTCAGCACTCATTGGACTGCACACATCAAAATGTATTACTTCCTACAAGTTGCTTTCTAGTTCCATTTTACTGAAAACGAGGCTTTCAGTCATCTTGCCCATGTGGTATGATTTGCATGTCTCAAGTGATTCAAAATCAAGTGAGTCCAAACGGTCCATTTGCATGGAGTTTCTTCATGCATATACACCAATAGACATGGTTCGCATGTCTCAAACTTTTCAAAAACGAGTGAGCCCAAAGATCCATCAACATGGAGCTTCTTCATGCGTTTTATACCGATATGACTTACGTGGCAGTGCCACAAGTAGGTGGTACTATCATTACTATCTTTTGGCATGAACATGTGTATCACTACGATCGAGATTCAATAAACCATTCATTTTAGGTGTAAAGACCATTGAAGGTATTATTCAAATAAACAGAGTAACCATTATTCTCCTTTAAATGAATAACCGTATTGCGATAGACATAATCCAATCATGTCTATGCTCAACGCAAACACCAATCTCGATGGTAGAGGGAGCGTGCGATGCTTGATCATACCATTGGAAACACTTCAACACCACTATGTCACTACCTTTAGCTAGTGCAAATACCATTAATCCTTCGCTAGCTTTTATTATCGAACAAAAGTTACTAGACACTGCAACAGAACAGGTCTCTACCACTACCCCTGGTCGCTACTAGGAACGAATACTAGCTAACAAGCCACATCCATCTACCTACTCGACCTTCCAGACTCTATATCATACCCGTCTCTAGGTATTCTGCATACCAGTGGGCGTTCCCTCATATTACAGAAGCAAATTAGTCTCAAGGGTTGGGATTCCACGACCTTGAGAGGTTCTTCATAGAGCAGCAATGCTTTTGCCACTATACTTCATGCAGCCTATCCAGGGTAATTCTGCTCCAGTGGCTGTTCCCCTTATTACAGAAGCACTTAGTCTCGGGTTTGGGTTCAACCTTGGGTTTCTTCACTAGAGCAGCAGCTGAATTGCCGTTTCATGAAGTATCCCTTCTTGCCCTTGCCCTTCTTGAAACTAGTGGTTTCACCAACCATCAACAATTGATGCTCCTTCTTGATTTCTACTTTTGTGGTGTCAAACATCGCGAATATCTCAAGGATCATCATATATGTCCCTGATATATTATAGTTCATCACGAAGCTCAAGCAGCTTGGTGGTAATGACTTCGGAGAACCATCACTATTTCATCTGGAAGATCAACTCCCACTCGATTCAAGCGATTGTTGTACTCAGACAATCTGAGCACAAGTTCAACAATTGAGCTTTTCTCCCTTAGTTTGCAGGCTAAGAAAATCGTCGGAGGTCTTATACCTCTTGACGTGGGCACGAGCCTGAAATCCCAATTTCAGCCCTCGAAACATCTCATATGTTTCGCGACGTTTCAAAACGTCTTCGGTGCCTCAACTCTAAACCGTTTAACTGAACTATCACGTAGTTATCAAAATGTGTATGTCAGATGTTCGCAACATCCACAGACAACGTTCGAGGTTCAGCACACTGAGCGGTGCATTAAGGACATAAGCCTTCTATGAAGCAATGAGGACAATCCTCAGTTTACGGACCTAGTCCGCATAATTGCTACTATCAACTTTCAACTAAATTTTCTCTAGGAACATATCTAAACAGTAGAACTAAAGCGTGAGCTACGACATAATTTGCAAAATCCTTTTGACTATGTTCAGAATAATTAAGTTCATCTTATGAACTCCCACTCAGATAGACATCCCTCTAGTCATCTAAGTGATTACATGATCCGAGTCAACTAGGCCGTGTCCGATCATCACGTGAGACGGACTAGTCAACGTCGGTGAACATCTTCATGTTGATCGTATCTTCTATACGACTCATGCTCGACCTTTCGGTCTTCTGTGTTCCGAGGCCATGTCTGTACATGCTAGGCTCGTCAAGTCAACCTAAGTGATGTGTAAATCTGCACCCGTTGTATGTGAATTAGAATCTATCACACCCGATCATCACGTGGTGTCTCGAAACAACGAACTGTCGCAATGGTGCACAGTTAGGGGGAACACTTTTCTTGAAATTTTATGAGGGATCATCTTATTTAACTACCGTCGTTCTAAGCAAATAAGATGTAAAACATGATAAACATCACATGCAATCAAATAGTGACATGATATGGCCAATATCATCTTGCTCCTTTTGATCTCCATCTTCGGGGCTCCATGATCATCATCGTCACCGGCATGACACCATGATCTCCATCATCATGATCTCTATCATCGTGTCTTCATGAAGTTGTCTCCCAACTATTACTTCTACTACTACATGCTAACGGTTAGCAATAAAGTAAAGTAATTACATGACGTTTATGTTGACACGCAGGTCATAAATAAATTAAGACAACTTCTATGGCTCCTGCCGGTTGTCATACTCATCGACATGCAAGTCGTGATTCCTATTACAAGAACATGATCAATCTCATACATCACATATATCATTCATCACATCCTTTTGGCCATATCACATCACATAGCATACCTGCAAAAACAAGTTAGACGTCCTCTAATTGTTGTTTGCATGTTTTACGTGGCTGCTATGGGTTTCTAGCAAGAACGTTTCTTACCTACGCAAAAACCACAACGTGATATGCCAATTGCTATTTACCCTTCATAAGGACCCTTTTCATCGAATCCGATCCGACTAAAGTGGGAGAGACAGACACCCGCCTAGCCACCTTATGCAACTAGTGCATGTCAGTCGGTGGAACCACTCACGTAAGAGTACGTGTAAGGTCGGTCCGGGCCGCTTCATCCCACGCCGCCGAATCAAGATAAGACTAGTAAGCAATATTGAACAAAATCAACGCCCACAACTACTTTGTGTTCTACTCGTGCATAGAAACTACGCATAGACCTAGCTCATGATGCCACTGTTGGGGATTCCGACAAATGGCTAGAAGCCATGAAATCCGAGATAGGATCCATGTATGAAAACGAAGTATGGACTTTGACTGACTTGCCCGTTGAGACGGCGAGCCATAGAAAATAAATGGATCTTTAAGAAGAAGACAGACGCGGATGGTAATGTGACCATCTATAAAGCTCGGCTTGTCGCTAAGGGTTATCGACAAGTTCAAGGGGTTGACTACGATGAGACTTTCTCACCCGGTAGCGAAGCTAAAGTCCGTCTGAATCATGTTAGCAATTGCCGCATTCTATGATTATGAGATATGGCAAATGGACGTCAAAACGGCATTCCTTAATGGTTTCCTTAAGGAAGAATTGTATATGATGCAGCCGTAAGGTTTTGTCGATCCTAAGAATGCTGACAAGGTGTGCAAGCTCCAACGCTCAATCTATGGGCTGGTGCAAGCATCTCGGAGTTGGAACATTCGCTTTGATGAGATGATCAAAGCGTTTGGGTTTACGCAGACTTATGGAGAAGTCTGCGTTTACAAGAAAGTGAGTGGGAGCTCTGTAGCATTTCTCATATTATATGTAGATGACATACTTTTGATGGGAAATGATATAGAACTTTTGGACAGCATTAAGGCCTACTTGAATAAGAGTTTTTCAATGAAGGACCTTGGAGAAGCTGCTTATATATTAGGCATCAAGATCTATAGAGACAGATCAAGACGCCTCATAGGTCTTTCACAAAGCACATACCTTGATAAGATATTGAAGAAGTTCAATATGGATCAGTCTAAGAAGGGGTTCTTGCCTGTGTTGCAAGGTGTGAAATTGAGCTCAGCTCAATGTCCGCCCACGGCAGAAGATATAGAAGAGATGAGTGTCATCCCCTATGCCTCAGCCATAGGTTCTATTATGTATGCCATGCTGTGTACCAGACCTGATGTAAACCTTGCCGTAAGTTTGGTAGGTAGGTACCAAAGTAATCCCGGCAAGGAACACTGGACAGCGGTCAAGAATATCCTGAAGTACCTGAAAAGGACTAAGGAAATGTTTCTCGTCTATGGAGGTGACGAAGAGCTCGTCGTAAAGGGTTACGTTGATGCTAGCTTCGACACAGATCTAGATGACTCAAAGTCACAAACCGGATACGTGCATATTTTGACTGGTGGGGCAGTAAGCTGGTGCAGTTGCAAGCAGAGCGTCGTGGCGGGATCTACATGTGAAGCGGAGTACATGGCAGCCTCGGAGGCAGCACATGAAGCAATTTGGGTGAAGGAGTTCATCACCGACCTAGGAGTCATACCCAATGCGTCGGGGCCAATCAAACTCTTCTGTGACAACACTGGAGCTATTGCACTTGCCAAGGAGCCCAGGTTTCACAAGAAGACCAGGCACATCAAGCGTCGCTTCAACTCCATTCGTGAAAATGTTCAAGATGGATACATAGATATTTGTAAAGTACATACGGACCTGAATGTAGCAGATCCATTGACTAAACCTCTCCCTAGAGCAAAACATGATCAACACCAGAATTCCATGGGTGTTCGATTCATCACAATGTAACTAGATTATTGACTCTAGTGCAAGTGGGAGACTGTTGGAAATATGCCCTAGAGGCAATAATAAAAGCATTATTAATATATTTCCTTGTTCATGATAATTGTCTTTATTCATGCGCAATTTGGGTGAAGGAGTTCATCACCGACCTAGGAGTCATACCCAATGCGTCGGGGCCAATCAAACTCTTCTGTGACAACACTGGAGCTATTGCACTTGCCAAGGAGCCCAGGTTTCACAAGAAGACCAGGCACATCAAGCGTCGCTTCAACTCCATTCGTGAAAATGTTCAAGATGGAGACATAGATATTTGTAAAGTACATACGGACCTGAATGTAGCAGATCCATTGACTAAACCTCTCCCTAGAGCAAAACATGATCAACACCAGAATTCCATGGGTGTTCGATTCATCACAATGTAACTAGATTATTGACTCTAGTGCAAGTGGGAGACTGTTGGACATATGCCCTAGAGGCAATAATAAAAGCATTATTATTATATTTCCTTGTTCATGATAATTGTCTTTATTCATGCTATAATTGTGTTATCCGGAAATCGTAATACATGTGTGAATAATAGACACCAACATGTCCCTAGTAAGCCTCTAGTTGACTAGCTCGTTGATCAACAGATAGTCATGGTTTCCTGACTATGGACATTGGATGTCATTGATAACGATATCACATCATTAGGAGAATGGTGTGATGGACAAGACCCAATCCTAAACATAGCACAAGATCGTATAGTTCGTTTGCTAGAGTTTTCCAATGTCAAGTATCTTTTCCTTAGACCATGAGATTGTGTAACTCCCGGATACCGTAGGAGTGCTTTGGGTGTACCAAACGTCACAACGTAACTGGGTGACTATAAAGGTATACTACGGGTATCTCCGAAAGTGTCTGGTTGGGTTGACACGGATCAAGACTGGGATTTGTCACTCCGTATGACGGAGAGGTATCACTGGGCCCACTCGGTAATGCATCATCATTATGAGCTCAAAGTGACCAAGTGTCTGGTCACAGGATCATGTATTACGGTACGAGTAAAGTGACTTGCCGGTAACAAGATTGAACGAGGTATTAGGATACCGACGATCGAATCTCGGGCAAGTAGCATACCGATTGACAAAGGGAATTGTATACGGGGTTGCTTGAATCCTCGACATCGTGGTTCATCCGATGAGATCATCGAGGAGCATGTGGGAGCCAACATGGGTATCCAGATCCCGCTGTTGGTTATTGACCGGAGAGCGATCTCGGTCATGTCTACATGTCTCCCGAACCCGTAGGGTCTACACACTTAAGGTTCGGTGACGCTAGGGTTGTAGGGATATGTATATGCAGTAACCCGAATGTTTTTCGGAGTCCCGGATGAGATCCGGACGTCATGAGGAGTTCCGGAATGGTCCGGAGGTAAAGAATTATATATAGGAGGTGCTATTTCGGCCGCCGGGACAAGTTTCGGGGTCACCGGTATTGTACCGGGACCACCGGAAGGGTCCCGGGGGTCCACCGGGTGGGGCCACCTGCCCCGTGGGACCACATGGGCTGTAGGGGTGTGCGCCTTGGCCTATATGGGCCAAGGGCACCAGCCCCAAGAGGCCCATGCGCCAGGAGATCATGAAAGGAAGAGTCCTAAAGGCGGAAGGCACCTCCTAGGTGCCTTGGGGAGGAGGGATTCCTCCATTGTGTTGCTAATATAATTCCAACAGACTCTTAGCATCGCTACGAGTGAGAAAGTCTCATTGCAGTCAACTCCTTGAACGTGTCGGAAAACATCTTAACGACAAGTCGAGCTTTCTTAATGGTGATACCTACCATCATTGTCCGTCTTCCTTTTAAAATCCATATGTACCTAACAGCCTTACGATCATCAAGTAGTTCTCCCAAAGTCTACACTTTGTTTTCATATATGGATCCTCTCTCGGATTATATGGCCTCGAGCCATTTTGGAATCCAGGCCCACCATCGCTTCTCCTTAGCTCATAGGTTCATTGTTGTCTAGCAACATGACTTCCAAGAAAGGATTACGTACCACTCTGAAGTAGTACGCATCCTTGTCATCCCACGAGGTTTGGTAGTGACTTTCTCTGAAGTTTCATGATCACTATCGTAAGCTTCCACTTCAATTGGTGTAGGTGCCACAGGAACAACTTCCTGTGCCCTGCCACACACTAGTTGAAGAGACGCTTCAATAACCTCATCAAGTCTCCACCATCCTCCCACTCAATTCTTTCGAGAGAAACTTTTCCTCGAGAAAGGACCTAGCTCTGATACCACTGTTGGAGAAAAGCTCAATTGTTGAACCTACGAGCTATGGAGAAGTGATGGTGGGCCCGGATTCCGATAAATGGCTCGAGGCCATAAAATCTGAGAGAGGATCCATGTATGAAAACAAAGTGTAGACTTTGGCAGAACAGCTCGATGGTCGTAAGCCATGTTAGTAAAAGTTTTGCAAGGTCTAGACTCGACTTCAGCCAAGGAGTATGGAAGGGGGATTCCTACAGGCAGTTGGCTCTGATACCAACTTTTGGCGCCCCCAATTTGACCGTACACTAATCATACACGCAAATGTGTACGATCAAGATCGGGGACTCACGGGAAGATATCACAACACAACTCTAAAACATAAATAAGTCATACAAGCATCATAATACAAGCCAGGGGCCTAGAGGGCTCAAATACAAGTGCTCGATCATAGACGAGTCAGCGGAAGCAATAATATCTGAGTACAGACATAAGTTAAACAAGTTGCCATAAGATGGCTAGCACAAACTGGGGATACAGATCGAAAGAGGCGCAGGCCTCCTGCCTGGGATCCTCCTAAACTACTCCTGGTCGCCGTCAGCGGGCTGCACGTAGTAGTAGGCACCTCCCGAGTAGTAGTAGTCATCGTCGAAGGTGGCGTCTGGCTCCTGGGCTCCAACATCTGGTTGCGACAACCAGGTAGAAGGGATAGGGGGAAAAGAGGGAGAAAGCAACCGTGAGTACTCATCCAAAGTACTCGCAAGCAAGGAGCTACACTACATATGTATGCATTGGTATCAACTGGAATAAGGCTATTATATGTGGACTGAACTGCAGAAAGCCGGGATAAGGGGGGATAGCTAGTCCTTTCGAAGACTATGCTTCTGGCAGCCTCCGTCTTGCAGCATGTAGAACAGAGTAGACTGAAGTCCTCCAAGTAGCATCGTATAGCATAATCCTAACCGATGATCCTCCCCTCGTCGCCCTGTGAGAGAGCGATCACCGGTTGTATCTGGCACTTGGAAGGGTGTGTTTTATTAAGTATCCGGTTCTAGTTGTCATAAGGTCAAGGTACAACTCCAAGTCGTCCTGTTACCGAAGATCATGGCTATTCGAATAGATTAACTTCCCTGCAGGGGTGCACCACATAACCCAACACGCTCGATCCCATTTGGCCGGACACACTTTCCTGGGTCATGCCCGGCCTCGGAAGATCAACACGTCGCAGCCCTACCTAGGCACAACAGAGAGGTCAGCAGGCCGGTCTAAATCCTATGGCGCAGGGGTCTGGGCCCATCGCCCATTGCACACCTGCACGTTGCGAGGGCGGCCGAAAGCAGACCTAGCCTAGTAGGCGTTCCAGTCCAATCCGGCGCGCGCCGCTCAGTCGCTGACGTCACGAAGGCTTCGGCTGATACCACAACGTCGAGTGCCCATAACTGTCCCCGCGTAGATGGTTAGTGCTTATAAGCCAGTGGCCTGACTCAGATCAAATACCAAGATCTCGTTAAACGTGTTAAGTATCCGCGAACACCGACCAGGGCCAGGCCCACCTCTCTCCTAGGTGGTCTCAACCTGCCCTGCCGCTCCGCCACAAAGTAACAGTCGGGGGCCGTCGGGAACCCAGGCCCACCTCTACCGGGATGGAGCCACCTGCCCCTTCAGCCCCCATCTTCGAACAGTATCACAGGTAATGTAAATGTGTAAAGTATATAGTATATGCCCGTGATCACCTCCCAAAGTGATCACGGCCCAGTAGTATAGCATGGAAGACGGACAAGAGTGTAGGGCCATTGATGGAACACTAGCATCCTATACTAAGCAGTAGGATAGCAGGTAATGGTAACAACAGTAGTAGCAAGGACAGGCTATGCATCAGGATAGGAATAACGGAAAGCAGTAACATGCTACACTACTCTAATGCAAGCAATATAGAGAGGAGTAGGCGATATCTGGTGATCAAAGGGGGGGCTTGCCTGGTTGCTCTGGCAAGAGAGAGGGGTCGTCAACACCGTAGTTGTACTGGGTAGCAGCGGCGTCGGTCTCGTAGTCTACCGAAAAGAAGTAACAGAGGGGGAACACAATAAATAATAGAGCAATCAAATTATAACATGACAAACATGGTGCTAGAGGTGATCTAACACAGGGATGGGTGATACCGGCGAAGGGGGGAAACATCCGGGAAAGTATTCCCGGTGTTTCGCGTTTTCGGACAGATGAACCGGAGGGGGAAAGTTGCATGTTTGCTATGCTAGGGATGTGTAGCGGACGAACGGGCTGCGTATCCGGATTCATCTCGTCGTTCTGAGCAACTTTCATGTACAAAGTTTTTCGATCCGAGCTACGGTTTATTTTAAAATGATTTTCTAAAATTTTATTAATTTTTGGAATTAATTATTTAATTCAACATTATCCAGAATAGTAAAAGATGACATCAGCATGACATCATGCTGACATCAGCAGTCAACTAAGCAGTTGACTCGGTCAACTATGTGTGGGTCCCGCATGTCATTGATTGTTTAGCCTAATTAGTGTTTAACTAATCTAAGTACTGTTTAATTAAACTAATTAGTTAATTAGGTTAATCTAATTATGATTAATTAACTTACTTAATTCCTTAATTACTTAATTAATTTAATTATTATTGTTTATTTAATTATTTTTATTATTTTTTAATTCCTTTTTTTATTAAAACATTCTGGGGGCTGGGCCCCACATGTCATAGGCCCCAAGGGGCCATAGCGGGTTCGGGCGCTAGTGGGCGCCGGGTGCGGTCGCACCCGAGCGGGCACTCGCCCGCAAAGCAGGACGAGGCCGCTGGGGCACCGAGGACGGGGCAGGCCGGCGCGGCCAGCCGGGCCACGACGGGCGGAGGCGAGGGGGGGTGCAAGGAGCGGGGCCGCGGCCCTGAGCGGAGGAGGCTGGAGATGGGCGAGCAGCGGGACCATGGTGCGTGCGCGCGCGCGATGGCGTGCCATGCGGGCAGCGGTGAGGTCTAGTGGGCGAGGCGATGACCGGAGCGACGGCAACGTCAACAGCAAGCAGCAGTAGGGGTTCGAGTAGTAGGGAGAAGAAAAACGAACGAAGCTCACATAAGGAGCTCATGGAGGCTCTGCGAAGGCTTAGGAGCAGCAGGGGTTCGAGTAGTAGATGACGAACGCCGGCGGCTGAAGCAGGTAGTTGAAGTCGATCTGCTTGACTTGGCGCATCCCAGCTCGTTCTTCTTCTCGATGACGATGTAGTGGACGACGACAAAGTGGCCAGAGATGGCCTCACGGCGCGGGGACGACGGTGATGCTTGGCGACGGGGCAGAGCGAGGTGCGGGAGCAGGCAAGCGGCGGCGCAACAGCTCGGCAGGCGCGGCACGGGGAGCATCGCGAGCAGGGGGTGCCAGGGAACAACGCCAGGCGGCTGCGGCCATGGGCGCGCAGGGGACGAGCGCGGGGGACGCGACGGGGTCGGGCCTCTCCCCGATCCAGATGGGATCAAGGAGGGGGGGAGGGAGTGGCATCATGGGGGGGGGAAGTGGGTGACGGGGTGGTTAGGGTTTCGGGGGGGGATGGATAAGGGGAGGGGGGGCCGGTTGGGCCTGCGCCCGAATGGGCCGGCCAACTAGGCCAGTAGGCCGTGGGAGGGGGTTCCCTCTTTTTTTTGTTAGTTTCTTTCTTTTATTTATTTTCCTTTTCTATTTTTAGTTCATTTTAAATTATTTAGGCATTTTATAAAAATGTGTTTACTACATCATATTTATATATGCAATATTTAGTACAAACCGAACATTTTTATTTTAATTTTTGAAAACTGTTATTATTTACCAAACTTTGAATTTGAATTTTGGACCGGTTTTGACCTAATGATAGATTAGCAACAGTAACCGAGGTGACGTGGCATGATTAGCGTGGGATTACTTGTTGGATTATTATCCAGGCATCACAATTCTCCTCTACTACAAGAAATCTCGTCCCGAGATTTAAGAGGGGAGTAAGGGGGAAGGTTTGGTAACGAATCTAGCGGGTCTTCTCATCCTGGCTTGCTCTTCTCGAAGAGGCCGGTCCAATACATTGATGTCTTCATTTCTATGCTTCAGGTCATCATGATGAAGTCGGCGCCCTTTCTTCAGGAACTCCATCGTACTTACGAAAGAATAAAGGGTGGGCATTCTGGGAGACCGGACGTCGGCAAGGTTGACTATCGGGTCAACAACATCGAGGAAGGTGGCGGAATGTAACTCTCGAATCGAATCTTAAGAAAATATCGAGAGCAAAGTAAGGAGGTAACCTGGGAAGTTTCGAGCGGGCAGGCAATCATCTGATGCCTGTTATAGGGCGTGAAAGGGTCAAAACAACAGGAATAAGTATTGTGTCCGATATCATACCTGAAGGTGGCTCGTGAATTTCATACGAGGCCACGCGCGAGGAACAACCTTGGGAACATGGGGTGTACAAGAGAGTCAGGTTTCGATCCTGTGGAACTATGGGTTATGGGCCCACCATGTGGGGTAAAACTAGGAAGGGCGGTGACATCTTGCACGATCATGTAAGCAAGGCATGTCAGGGGATAGCCTGTTAGTTATGTCGGCAACAACATTGGTACCAAGGGCGAGGGACGAAGAGAACCACTTTCCTGCTCGTTGAAACGAGGCGGACCAATATGCAAAGTTCTCGTCCATCGGTGGTTACCGAAATGTCATCAACAATAGCAACAGGGTCTTACTGACAGAGTGGTACAATGAGGTGTTTACATAAGCAGTGAATAATTACTGCTTAGATCATATAGATCACAAGAAAGGTTAAACCAATCAATGGAAAGGAAATTATGATTATCAGGTTAAACAGAACAATGGAAAGGAAAAATGTGTTTAAACACATATTTCAGGGTATATCCTTCCCAAGAACAAGCAGTGCATGATATCCACGACAGGATATAATGTAGAAAACTCCTTAGGCAGGGGAGAGAATTTTCATGACATTACCCATACAGCGGTGTTTGGATAATTGAGCAGGAAACATTTAGCATTGGGCTTCAAATGTTCTTGTTGAAAAGCGGAGTACCATAGACATGCTTCGAGATAGCATTGACATGGTCGTCAAGCAAAGACTACACTTCCGATACACGAAGGATCCATCAGGAACAACTTGTACAATAAGCCTTACAACTTCCTCATGGAAGAATGGATAACCTTGCTAAAAGGAAGAACTATAACAATAGGTCCTCCGGCCAGGTGTGCTAGGCATGACATCACCTTACCGATATATAAGGACCAATGTAATAACTCTTGGAAATATGTTCAACCATCATATTCGACCGAGATTCAGATCTGATTGGTGCCAGGATGCCTCAGACTCAGGATGCCTGAGAAGAAAAGGTTCAACAAAATTGATGAGACGACAATGTAAGATTCTCGGGAAATGTACTATGGAAGCGAGTTCCAACACAAGAGTTCATCATTAAACCAAGGGGAGGATGAAGAGGTGGCTGATGAACTCAGAGACAATTCATTGAGATTTTCAAAAGATGGATTGATTTCCACAATTATGTGAACAAGGAAATATCATTTGTCGGATCAAAAGATATAATGATGTATGCTCGAGGGAAACATACACCACTGAACAATGATAGAAGGGTGCACCCAGGAATCTGGACTAGGTAGCACGATAAATGTTCGAATGATGATTCAATAAGCAATAGATTTAGAATGAAACTGTAGACCAATAACTTCAAAGCAATAGGGTTGCTAGAAGTTTAGAATTTACACATCACAGACCATTTGTCGGTATTCCGGTTAGATTCAACACGGAGACCAAGAAAAGAACGCAAAAGGCGAGAGATATTACTATATCAAGAATTCTCAAGAGGTGGTAAAATTACCACGACATTCTTGACATAAAAGGTGGTAATATTCCAAGGTAAAGAAGAGCAAATGCTGTATAGCAAGGATCTCAAGGTATAACACAAAACACGAATGATTTTGTGTTTAACGGAAGGCAATAAAGTGGTCGGGGATAACACAAACCATTGAGGGGAGAGGATGGTATATCTAATCAAGAATTCGATATATATCTTGGAAGAGCTCAGGATGTTGATGATGACCACGACACATTTGTCGAGAGATTTCATGAAGATTTAATTGGTCGGTGATGACATCAAGTCAAATGATGATGCAACGAAAGTCAAATAATACTTGAAGAAGAACTCATAAGAAGTTATGCATTTCCGTGATAATCTCGAGATACCACAGGGGTAATACTCGATGACAAATCAAAGTAGAGGTTGGACTGGGGTATTGCTCTACAGAAGACAAGCACTTAAACTTGCACGCGAAATGGTATTTAAAAGAGAACATGGTCGAAACCACGATTGCAAAAGGCCAGATCCCGGATATAAGATGAACTTATACCAAAGGAATAATTTAATTTAAGAGAAGCTTTAATGATAAGATCTACATCGTGTCCATGGGCATGAACACAAAGTTCAAGGTCGACTCCCACTTCTCCAATGCATAACCTTTCATTCACTTCTCACTTTCGAAGAAGTTGTAGTGTTTGAAATTTTATCTGGCAAAATACCAGAGGTGTATGACTCGTGAAAGCTTTCGAGTTCACACAGTTTAGAGAAGGCATATGTTCAACCCATAGGGGCTTCTTAGAAACATATACCACAAGTTTCAAGAGTAAATATTACAAGCTCAAAAGTAGAGCAAGGTTGAGAAAGTAGATGATACCATTTACCAAAGGCATTATGTATCCGAGGGAAGGCTCACAAGGTTATTGAATATGAAGGACGCTGTCGGATAAAATCCATTAAAGGATCTGCCGGTCCATAACAGAGACGATGTGCGCATCGGCACACAACCAGAGGAAGTAACAATGCAAAGGCATTGGATTATGGAAACAACTGACTAATCCAGAGCACAAATGCAAAGGAATTATGATTTTCAATTCAAGGGATCAGAAGCAATGTTCTGATTAGGGATGGATAAGTTGAATAGCCTTAGGGGTACAATCGACGGCAATTGGATTTGTTGAGAACCAGCTCATGTTTAAAATGATGTCTGAGCCGGAAAGATAATTTAGAAGGATCAACTGATGATTGCGTGCATTCGCACTCATGTTGAATCAAAGGTATCAAAATGACGGTGTCTAAGGATACTAACGAATATTGCCAGACATATGGAAAGCATCCATCATGCAAGTAGACAAGTATTGCAGAGCAATAAGCTACTAAGGATTTTGGATGATCGAATAGTATTTTGATGACCATTGTGAAACACATGAACAACTGGGGGATGAGCGGATACTCGATAAGTGCGAGAATTATCCGTAGGGGTATTCAGGTGGCAAGGAACTGCAAGGCAGTGGGCATAAAGTATACTCGAAACATTATAGAGAATTTTGGGTTATCTTGTAATAACAAGATCAACTGGGAATAAAAGTAAGAACGACAGGTGTAAGTATTTATCCATAGGGATATTTCGGTGGAAGGGAATTGCAAAAGCAACGGACACAAGGTCTCGAGAGAATATCGGAGAGTATCTTCGAAATCTTCTAGTGCAGCCGGCGATCATCTGGACTGAAGGGGCTCTCCGAGAGAAAGTATTTTCGAGAACCTAAAGTTAGATTTTAGTAAAAATCGTTTAACCCGAATAGAAGAGAGTTCAGAATCACGGAGTAAAGATCGAGAAGTAAAAGATCCTAACACCACCCAATGGCGACGTGGGCCCATGGGCCGCACAGCCATGTTAGTAAAAGTTTTGCAAGGTCTAGACTTGACTTCGGCCAAGGAGTATGGAAGGGGGATTCCTACAGGCAGTTGGCTCTGATACCAACTTGTGACGCCCCCAATTTGACCATACACTAATCATACACGCAAATGTGTATGATCAAGATCAGGGACTCACGGGAAGATATCACAACACAACTCTAAAACATAAATAAGTCATACAAGCATCATAATACAAGCCAGGGGCCTTGAGGGCTCGAATACAAGTGCTCGATCATAGACGAGTCAGCGGAAGCAATAATATCTGAGTACAGACATAAGTTAAACAAGTTGCCATAAGATGGCTAGCAAAAACTGGGGATACAGATCGAAAGAGGCGCAGGCCTCCTGCCTGGGATCCTCCTAAACTACTCCTGGTCGCCGTCAGCGGGCTGCACGTAGTAGTAGGCACCTCCCGAGTAGTAGTAGTCGTCGAAGGTGGCATCTGGCTCCTGGGCTCCAACATCTGGTTGCGACAACCAGGTAGAAGGGATAGGGGGAAAAGAGGGAGAAAGCAACCGTGAGTACTCATCCAAAGTACTCGCAAGCAAGGAGCTACACTACATATGTATGCATTGGTATCAACTGGAATAAGGCTATTATATGTGGACTGAACTGCAGAAAGCCAGGATAAGGGGGGATAGCTAGTCCTTTCGAAGACTATGCTTCTGGCAGCCTCCGTCTTGCAGCATGTAGAACAGAGTAGACTGAAGTCCTCCAAGTAGCATCGTATAGCATAATCCTAACCGATGATCCTCCCCTCGTCGCCCTGTGAGAGAGCGATCACCGGTTGTATCTGGCACTTGGAAGGGTGTGTTTTATTAAGTATCCGGTTCTAGTTGTCATAAGGTCAAGGTACAACTCCAAGTCGTCCTGTTACCGAAGATCATGGCTATTCAAATAGATTAACTTCCCTGCAGGGGTGCACCACATAACCCAACACGCTCGATCCCATTTGGCCGGACACACTTTCCTGGGTCATGCCCGGCCTCGCAAGATCAACACGTCGTAGCCCTACCTAGGCACAACAGAGAGGTCAGCACGCCGGTCTAAATCTTATGGCGCAGGGGTCTGGGCCCATCACCCATTGCACACCTACACGTTGCGAGGGCGGCCGGAAGCAGACCTAGCCTAGTAGGCGTTCCAGTCCAATCCGGCGCGCGCCGCTCAGTCGCTGACGTCATGAAGGCTTCGGCTGATACCACGACGTCGAGTGCCCATAACTGTCCCCGCGTAGATGGTTAGTGCGTATAAGCCAGTGGCCTGACTCAGATCAAATACCGAGATCTCGTTAAACGTGTTAAGTATCCGCGAACACCGACCAGGGCCAGGCCCACCTCTCTCCTAGGTGGTCTCAATCTGCCCTGTCGCTCCGCCACAAAGTAACAGTCGGGGGCCGTCGGGAACCCAGGCCCACCTCTACCGGGATGGAGCCACCTGCCCCTTCAGCCCCCATCTCCGAACAGTATCACAGGTAATGTAAATGTGTAAAGTATATAGTATATGCCCGTGATCACCTCCCAAAGTGATCACGGCCCAGTAGTATAGCATGGCAGACGGACAAGAGTGTAGGGCCACTGATGGAACACTAGCATCCTATACTAAGCAGTAGGATAGCAGGTAATGGTAACAACAGTAGTAGCAAGGACAGGCTATGCATCAGGATAGGAATAACGGAAAGCAGTAACATGCTACACTACTCTAATGCAAGCAGTATAGAGAGGAGTAGGCGATATCTGGTGATCAAAGGGGGGGCTTGCCTGGTTGCTCTGGCAAGAGAGAGGGGTCGTCAACACCGTAATCGTACTGGGTAGCAGCGGCGTCGATCTCGTAGTCTATCGAAAAGAAGTAACAGAGGGGGAACACAATAAATAACAGAGCAATCAAATTATAACATGACAAACGTGGTGCTAGAGGTGATCTAACGCAGGGATAGGTGATACCGGCGAAGGGGGGAAACATCCGGGAAAGTATTCCCGGTGTTTCGCATTTTCGGACAGATGAACCGGAGGGGGAAAGTTGCGTGTTTGCTATGCTAGGGATGTGTAGCAGACGAACGGGCTACGTATCCGGATTCATCTCGTCGTTCTGAGTAACTTTCATGTACAAAGTTTTTCGATCCGAGCTACGGTTAATTTTAAAATGATTTTCTAAAGTTTTATTAATTTTTGGAATTAATTATTTAATTCAACATTATCCAGAATAGTAAAAGATGACGTCAGCATGACATCATGCTGACATCAGCAGTCAACTGAGCAGTTGACTCGGTCAACTATGTGTGGGTCCCGCATGTCATTGATTGTTTAGCCTAATTAGTGTTTAACTAATCTAAGTACTGTTTAATTAAACTAATTAGTTAATTAGGTTAATCTAATTATGATTGATTAACTTAATTAATTCCTTAATTAATTAATTAATTTAATTATTATTGTTTATTTAATTATTTTTATTATTTTTTTAATTCCTTTTTTTATTAAAACATTCTGGGGGCTGGGCCCCACATGTCATAGGCCCCAAGGGGCCTTAGCGGGTTCGGGCGCTATTGGGCGCCGGGTGCGGCCGCACCCGAGCGGGCACTCGCCCGCAGAGCAGGACGAGGCCGCTAGGGCACCGAGGACGGGGCAGGCCGGCGCGGCCAGCCGGGCCACGACGGGCGGAGGCGAGGGGGGTGCGAGGAGCGGGGCCGTGGCCCTGAGCGGAGGAGGCTGGAGATGGGCGAGCAGCGGGACCGTGGCGCGTGTGTGCGCGCGCGCGATGGCGTGCCATGCGGGCAGCGGTAAGGTCCAGTGGGCGAGGCGATGACCGGAGCGACGACAACGTCAACAGCAAGCAGCAGTAGGGGTTCGAGTAGTAAGGAGAAGAAAAACGAACGAAGCTCACATAAGGAGCTCATGGAGGCTCTGCGAAAGCTTAGGAGCGGCAGGGGTTCGAGTAGTAGATGACGAACGCCGGCGGCTGAAGCGGGTAGCTGAAGTCGATCTGCTTGACTTGGCGCATCCTAGCTCGTTCTTCTTCTCGATGACGATGTAGTGGACGACGACGGAGTGGCTAGGGATGGCCTCACGGCGCGGGGACAACGGTGATGCTTGGCGGCGGGGCAAAGCGAGGTGCGGGAGCAGGCAAGCGGCGGCGCAACAGCTCGGCAGGCGCGTCACGGGGAGCATCGCGAGCAGGGGGCGCCAGGGGACAACGCCAGGCGGCTGCGGCCATGGGCACGCAGGGGACGAGCGCGGGGGGGGGGGGGGGGGGGGGGGGGAGGAGGCGTGCGGGGACGGGCGACGGGGTCGGGCCTCTCCCCGATCCAGATGGGATCGAGAGGAGAGGGGGGGGAGGGAGTGGCGTCATGGGGGGGAGTGGGTGACGGGGTGGTTAGGGTTTCGGGGGGGATGGATAAGGGGAGGGGGTGGCCGGTTGGGCCTGCACCCGAATGGGCCGGCCAACTAGGCCAGTAGGCCGTGGGAGGGGGTTCCCTCTTTTTTTTGTTTTGTTAGTTTCTTTCTTTTATCTATTTTCCTTTTCTGTTTTTAATTCATTTTAAATTATTTAGGCATTTTATAAAAATATGTTTACTACATCATATTTATATATGCAATATTTAGTACAAACCGAACATTTTTATTTTAATTTTTGAAAACTGTTATTATTTACCAAACTTTGAATTTGAATTTTGGACCGGTTTTGACCTAATGATAGATTAGCAACAGTAACCGAGGTGACGTGGCATGATTAGCGTGGGATTACTTGTTGGATTATTATCCAGGCATCACAATTCTCCTCTACTACAAGAAATCTCGTCCCGAGATTTAAGAGGGGAGTAAGGGGGAAGGTTTGGTAACGAATCTAGCGGGTCTTCTCATCCTGGCTTGCTCTTCTCGAAGAGGCCGGTCCAATACATTGATGTCTTCATTTCTATGCTTCAGGTCATCATGATGAAGTCGGCGCCCTTTCTTCAGGAACTCCATCGTACTTACGAAAGAATAAAGGGTGGGCATTCTGGGAGACCGGACGTCGGCAAGGTTGACTATCGGGTCGACAACATCGAGGAAGGTGGCGGAATGTAACTCTCGAATCGAATCTTAAGAAAATATCGAGAGCAAAGTAAGGAGGTAACCTGGGAAGTTTCGAGCGGGCAGGCAATCATCTGATGCCTGTTATAGGGCGTGAAAGGGTCAAAACAACAGGAATAAGTATTGTGTCCGATATCATACCTGAAGGTGGCTCGTGAATTTCATACGAGGCCACGCGCGAGGAACAACCTTGGGAACATGGGGTGTACAAGAGAGTCAGGTTTCGATCCTGTGGAACTATGGGTTATGGGCCCACCCTGTGGGGTAAAACTAGGAAGGGCGGGGACATCTTGCACGATCATGTAAGCAAGGCATGTCAGGGGATAGCCTGTTAGTTATGTCGGCAACAACATTGGTACCAAGGGCGAGGGACGAAGAGAACCACTTTCCTGCTCGTTGAAACGAGGCGGACCAATATGCAAAGTTCTCGTCCATCGGTGGTTACCGAAATGTCATCAACAATAGCAACAGGGTCTTACTGACAGAGTGGTACAATGAGGTGTTTACATAAGCAGTGAATAATTACTGCTTAGATCATATAGATCACAAGAAAGGTTAAACCAATCAATGGAAAGGAAATTATGATTATCAGGTTAAACAGAACAATGGAAAGGAAAAATGTGTTTAAACACATATTTCAGGGTATATCCTTCCCAAGAACAAGCAGTGCATGATATCCACGACAGGATATAATGTAGAAAACTCCTTAGGCAGGGGAGAGAATTTTCATGACATTACCCATACAGCGGTGTTTGGATAATTGAGCAGGAAACATTTAGCATTGGGCTCAAACATTTAGATGGGATCGAGAGGAGAGGGGGGGGAGGGAGTGGCGTCATGGGGGGGAGTGGGTGACGGGGTGGTTAGGGTTTCGGGGGGGATGGATAAGGGGAGGGGGTGGCCGGTTGGGCCTGCGCCCGAATGGGCCGGCCAACTAGGCCAGTAGGCCGTGGGAGGGGGTTCCCTCTTCTTTTTGTTTTGTTAGTTTCTTTCTTTTATTTATTTTCCTTTTCTGTTTTTAATTCATTTTAAATTATTTAGGCATTTTATAAAAATGTGTTTACTACATCATATTTATATATGCAATATTTAGTACAAACTGAACATTTTTATTTTAATTTTTGAAAACTGTTATTATTTACCAAACTTTGAATTTGAATTTTGGACCGGTTTTGACCTAATGATAGATTAGCAACAGTAACCGAGGTGACGTGGCATGATTAGCGTGGGATTACTTGTTGGATTATATCCGGGCGTCACAATTTTAAAAGGAAGACGGATAATGATGGTAAATGTCACCATTAAGAAAGCTCGACTTGTCGTTAAGATGTTTTCCAACAAGTTCAAGGAGTTGACTACGATGAGACTTTCTCACTCGTAGCGATGCTAAGAGTCTGTTGGAATTATATTAGCGATTACTGCATTATTTATGAAATCTTGCAGATAGGATGTCAAAAACATTGTTTTCTCAACGATTTTCTTGAGGAAAGGTTGTATGTGATACAACCGGAAGGTTTTGTCAATCCTGAAAGATGCTAATAAGTATGCAAAGCTCCAGCAATCCTTCTAAGGACTGGAGTAAGCATCTCGGAGTTGGAATGTATGCTTTGATGAGATGATCAAAGATTTTGGGTGTATACAAAGTTTATGAGAAACTTGTATTTCCAAAGAAGTGAGTGGAGCACTATAGAATTTCTGATGAAGTATATGTTGTGTTGACATATTGTTGATCAGAAATGACGTAGAATTTCTGAAAAAGCATATAGGGTTATTTGGAAAGTGTTTTTCATGAGAAGCCTGGATTAAGCTACTTGAACATTGAGCATCAAGATCTAAGGATAAGATCAAAATGCTTATGGTACTTTCAAATGAGCAATACCTTGACATGATCTTGAAGGTGTTCAAGATGATCAGTCAAAGAAGGAGTTCTTGCCTGAGTTGTAAGGTATGAAGTTAAGACTTAAAGCTCGACCACGGCAGAATAGAGAGAAAGGACGAAGGTCGTCCCCTATGCTTAAGACATAGGCTCTACAGTATGCTATGCTGTGTACCGCACCTGAAATGTGCCTTGCCATGAGTCAGTCAAGGGGTACAAGAGTGATCCAAGAATGGATCACAGGACAGCGGTCAAAGTTATCCTTAGTAACTAGTGGACTAAGGAATTTTCTCGATTATGGAGGTGGTAAAAGAGTTCGTCATAAAGGGTTACGCCGATGCAAACTTTGACACTAATCCAGATTATTCTGAGTAGTAAACTGGATTCGTATAGTAGAACAGTTATTTGGAATAGCTCCAATTAGCGTGGTATCTGCATCTACAAGATGACATGGAAATTTGCGAAGTACATACGGATCTGAAAGATTCAGACCAGTTGACTATAACATCTCTCACAAGCATAACATGATCAAACCCAGAACTCATCGAGTGTTAATCACATGGTAATGTGAACTAGATTATTGACTCTAGTAAACTCTTTGGGTGTTAGTCACATGGGGATGTGACCTGTGAATGTTAATCACATGGCGATGTGAACTAGATTATTGACTCTAGTGCAAGTGGGAGACTGTTGGAAATATGCCCTAGAGGCAATAATAAATTAGTTATTATTATATTTCCTTGTTCATGATAATCGTTTATTATCCATGCTAGAATTGTATTGATAGGAAACTCAGATACATGTGTGGATACATAGACAACACCATGTCCCTAGTAAGCCT
Source organism: Triticum urartu (assembly GCF_003073215.2). Taxonomy (NCBI): domain Eukaryota; kingdom Viridiplantae; phylum Streptophyta; class Magnoliopsida; order Poales; family Poaceae; genus Triticum; species Triticum urartu. The sequence continues at coordinate 34,293,767 of NC_053025.1, forward strand.
CTAGTTGACTAGCTCGTTGATCAATAGATGGTTACGGTTTCCTGACCATGGACATTGGATGTCATTGATAACGGGATCACATCATTAGGAGAATGATGTGATGGACAAAGACCCAATCCTAAGCCTAGCACAAGATCATGTAGTTCGTATGCTAAAGCTTTTCTAATGTCAAGTATCATTTCCTTAGACCATGAGATTGTGCAACTCCCAGATACCGTAGGAGTGCTTTGGGTGTGCCAAACGTCACAACGTAACTGGGTGGCTATAAAGGTACACTACAGGTATCTCCGAAAGTGTCTGTTGGGTTGGCACGAATCGAGACTGGGATTTGTCACTCCGTGTAAACGGAGAGGTATCTCTGGGCCCACTCGGTAGGACATCATCATAATGTGCACAATGTGACCAAGGAGTTGATCACGGGATGATGTGTTATAGAACGAGTAAAGAGACTTGCCGGTAACGAGATTGAACAAGGTATCGGGATACCGACGATCGAATCTCGGGCAAGTACTATACCGGTAGACAAAGGGAATTGTATACGGGATTGACTGAATCCTTGGCCCTATATATAGTGGGGGGAAGGGAGGGCAGCCATACCTAAGCCCTGGCGCCTCCCTCTCCCTCCCATGACACATCTCCCTCCTCCCGCAGCGCTTGGCGAAGCCCTGTTGGAATCCCGCTACTTCCACCACCATGCCGTCATGCTGCTGGATCTCCATCAACCTCTCCTTCCCCCTTGCTGGATCAAGAAGGAGGAGACGTTACGCTGACCATACGTGTGTTGAACGCGGAGGTGCCGTCCGTTCGGCGCTAGGATCTCCGGTGATTTGGATCACGTCGAGTACGCCTTCCTCATCCCCGTTCTTTGAACGCTTCCGCTCATGATCTACAAAGGTATGTAGATGCAATCTGATCACTCGTTGCTAGATGAACTCCTAGATGGATCTTGGTGAAACCGTAGGAAAATTTTTGTTTTCTGCAACGTTCCCCTTCAGTGGCATCATTAGCTAGGTCTATGCGTAGTTCTCTTGCACGAGTAGAACACAATTTGTTGTGGGCGTTGATGTTGTCAACATTCTTGCCGCTACTAGTCTTATCTTGCTTCAACGGTATTGTGGGATGAAGCGGCCCGGACCAACCTTACACGTACGCTTACGTGAGACCGGTTCCACCGACTGACATGCACTAGTTGCATAAGGTGGATGGCGGGTGTCTGTCTCTCCCACTTTAGTTGGAGCGGATTCGATGAAAAGGGTCCTTATGAAGGGTAAATGGAAGTTGACAGATCACGTTGTGGCTTTAACGTAGGTAAGAAAACGTTCTTGCTAGAACCCTATTTCAGCCACGTAAAACTTGCAACAACAATTAGAGGACGTCTAACTTGTTTTTGCAGCAAGTGCTTTGTGATATGATATGGCCAAACTTGTGATGAATGATGAATGATATATATGTGATGTATGAGATGTTCATGCTATTGTAATAGGAATCACGACTTGCATGTCGATGAGTATGACAACCGGCAGGAGCCATAGGAGTTGTCTTTATTTTTTGTATGACCTGCGTGTCATTGAGAAACGCCATGTAAATTACTTTACTTTATTGCTAAACCTGTTAGCCATAGTAGTAGAAGTAATAGTTGGCGAGCAACTTCATGGAGACACGATGATGGAGATCATGGTGTCATGCCGGTGACAAGATGATCATGGAGCCCCAAGATGGAGATCAAAGGAGCTATGTGATATTGGCCATATCATGTCACTATTATTATTTGATTGCATGTGATGTTTATCATGTTTTTGCATCTTGTTTGCTTAGAACGACGGTGGTAAATAAGATGATCCCTCATAATAATTTCAAGAAAGTGTTCCCCCTAACTGTGCACCGTTGCGACAGTTCGTTGTTTCGAAGCACCACGTGATGATCGGGTGTGATAGATTCCAACGTTCACATACAACGGGTGTAAGACAGATTTACACATGCAAAACACTTAGGTTGACTTGACGAGCTTAGCATGTACAGACATGGCCTCGGAACACAGAAGACCGAAAGGTCAAGCATGAGTCGTATAGAAGATACGATCAACATGAAGATGTTCACCGATGTTGACTAGTCCGTCTCACGTGATGATCGGACACGGCCTAGTTAACTTGGATCATGTTATACTTAGATTACAGGAGGGATGTCTATCTAAGTGGGAGTTCATTGAATAATTTGATTAGATGAACTTAATTATCATGAACTTAGTCTAAAATCTTTACAATATGTCTTGTAGATCAAATGGCCAATGTAGTCCTCAACTTCAACGCGTTCCTAGAGAAAACCAAGCTGAACGACGATGGCAGCAACTACACGGACTGGGTCTGGAACCTGAGGATCATCCTCATAGCTGCCAAGAAAGATTATGTCCTACAAGCACCGCTGGGTGACGCACCTGTTCTCCCTGCAGAACAAGACGTTATGAACGCTTGGCAGGCACGTACCGATGACTACTCCCTCGTTCAGTGCGGCATGCTTTACAGCTTAGAGCCGGGGCTCCAAAAGCGTTTTGAGAGACACGGAGCATATGAGATGTTCGAAGAGCTGAAAATGGTTTTCCAAGCTCATGCCCGGGTCGAGAGATATGAAGTCTCCGACAAATTCTTCAGCTGTAAGATGGAGGAAAATAGTTATGTCAGTGAGCACATACTCACAATGTCGGGGTTACATAATCGCTTGACTCAGCTGGGAGTTAATCTCCCGGATGACGCGGTCATTGACAGAATCCTTCAGTCGCTTCCACTGAGCTACAAGAGCTTTGTGATGAACTTCAATATGCAGGGGATGGAAAATACCATTCCTGACGTATTTGCAATGCTGAAAGAATGGACCCAAGCCCGAGACTGAGTGCTTTTATTGCAAGGAAAGTGGTCACTGGAAGCGGAACTGCCCCAAATACTTAGCAGACAAGAAGGCCGACAAAACGAAAGGTATATGTGATATACATGTAATTGATGTGTACCTTACCAGTACTCGTAGTAGCTCCTAGGTATTTGATACTGGTGCAGTTGCTCACATTAGTAACTCAAAGCAGGAGCTGCGGAATAAGCGGAGACTGGCGAAGGACGAGGTGACGATGCGCGTCGGGAATGGTTCCAAGGTCGATGTGATCGCCTTCGGCACGCTACCTCTACATTTACCTACGGGATTAGTTTTGAACCTCAATAATTGTTATTTAGTGCCAAGTTTGAGCATGAACATTGTATCAGGATCTCGTTTAATTCGAGATGGCTACTCATTTAAATTCGAGAATAATGGTTGTTCTATTTATATGAGAGATATGTTTTATGGTCATGCTCCGATGGTGAATGGTTTATTCTTAATGAATCTCGAGCGTAATGCTACACATGTTCATAGTGTGAGTACCAAAAGATGTAAGATTGATAATGATAGTCCCACATACTTGTGGCACTGCCGCCTTGGTCACATAGGTGTCAAACGCATGAAGAAGCTCCATGCTAATGGAATTTTAGAGTCTCTTGATTACGAATCATTTGACACGTGCGAACCATGCCTCATGGGTAAAATGACCAAGACTCCGTTCTCAGGAACAATGGAGCGAGCAACCAACTTATTGGAAATCATACATACTGATGTGTGCGGTCCAATGAGTGTTGAGGCTCGCGGTGGCTATTGTTATGTTCTCACCCTCACTGATGACTTGAGTAGATATGGGTATGTCTACTTAATGAAACACAAGTCTGAGACCTTTGAAAAGTTCAAGGAATTTCAGAGTGAGGTTGAGAATCAACGTGACAGGAAAATCAAGTTCCTGCGATCAGATCGTGGAGGAGAATACTTGAGTCATGAGTTTGGCACACACTTAAGAAAATGTGGAATAGTTTCACAGCTCACGCCGCCTGGAACACCTCAGCGTAATGGTGTGTCCGAACGTCGTAATCGCACTCTATTAGATATGGTGCGATCTATGATGTCTCTTGCCGATTTACCGCTATCTTTTTGGGGGTATGCTTTAGAGACTGCCGCATTCACTTTAAATAGGGCTCCGTCGAAATCCGTTGAGACGACACCGTATGAATTATGGTTTGGGAAGAAACCTAAGCTGTCGTTTCTGAAAGTTTGGGGATGCGATGCTTATGTTAAGAAACTTCAACCTGAAAAGCTTGAACCCAAGTCGGAAAAATGCGTCTTCATAGGATACCCTAAAGAAACTATTGGGTATACCTTCTACATCAGATCCGAAGACAAGATCTTTGTTGCCAAGAATGGATCCTTTCTAGAGAAGGAGTTTCTCTCGAAAGAAGTAAGTGGGAGGAAAGTAGAACTTGATGAAGTATTACCTCTTGAACTGGAAAATGGCGCAACTCAAGAAAATGTTCCTGAGGTGCCTACACCGACTAGAGAGGAAGTTAATGATGATGATCATGAAACTTCAGATCAAGTTGCTACTGAACTTCGTAGGTCCACAAGGACACGTTCCGCACCAGAGTGGTACGGCAACCCTGTCTTGGAAATCATGTTGTTAGACAACGGTGAACCTTCGAACTATGAAGAAGCGATGGCGGGCCCGGATTCCGACAAATGGCTAGAAGCCATGAAATCCGAGATAGGATCCATGTATGAAAACGAAGTATGGACTTTGAATGACTTGCCTGTTGAGCGGCGAGCCATAGAAAATAAATGGATCTTTGAGAAGAAGACAGACGCGGATGGTAATGTGACCATCTATAAAGCTCGGCTTGTCGCTAAGGGTTATCGACAAGTTCAAGGGGTTGACTACGATGAGACTTTCTCACCGATAGCGAAGCTAAAGTCCGTCCGAATCATGTTAGCAATTGCCGCATTCTATGATTATGAGATATGGCAAATGGACGTCAAAACGGCATTCCTTAATGGTTTCCTTAAGGAAGAATTGTATATGATGCAGCCGGAAGGTTTTGTCGATCCTAAGAATGCTAACAAGGTGTGCAAGCTCCAACGCTCGATTTATGGGCTGGTGCAAGCATCTCGGAGTTGGAACATTCGCTTTGATGAGATGATCAAAGCGTTTGGGTTTACGCAGACTTATGGAGAAGCCTGCGTTTACAAGAAAGTGAGTGGGAGCTCTGTAGCATTTCTCATATTATATGTAGATGACATACTTTTGATGGGAAATGATATAGAACTTTTGGACAGCATTAAGGCCTACTTGAATAAGAGTTTTTCAATGAAGGACCTTGGAGAAGCTGCTTATATATAAGGCATCAAGATCTATAGAGACAGATCAAGACGCCTCATAGGTCTTTCACACAGCACATACCTTGATAAGATATTGAAGAAGTTCAATATGGATCAGTCTAAGAAGGGGTTCTTGCCTGTGTTGCAAGGTGTGAAATTGAGCTCAGCTCAATGTCCGCCCATGGCAGAAGATATAGAAGAGATGAGTGTCATCCCCTATGCCTCAGCCATAGGTTCTATTATGTATGCCATGCTGTGTACCAGACCTGATGTAAACCTTGCCGTAAGTTTGGTAGGTAGGTACCAAAGTAATCCCGGCAAGGAACACTGGACAGCGGTCAAGAATATCCTGAAGTACCTGAAAAGGACTAAGGAAATGTTTCTCGTCTATGGAGGTGACGAAGAGCTCGTCGTAAAGGGTTACGTTGATGCTAGCTTCGACACAGATCTAGATGACTCAAAGTCACAAACCGGATACGTGCATATTTTGACTGGTGGGGCAGTAAGCTGGTGCAGTTGCAAGCAGAGCGTCGTGGCGGGATCTACATGTGAAGCGGAGTACATGGCAGCCTCGGAGGCAGCACATGAAGCAATTTGGGTGAAGGAGTTCATCACCGACCTAGGAGTCATACCCAATGCGTCGGGGCCAATCAAACTCTTCTGTGACAACACTGGAGCTATTGCACTTGCCAAGGAGCCCAGGTTTCACAAGAAGACCAGGCACATCAAGCGTCGCTTCAACTCCATTCGTGAAAATGTTCAAGATGGATACATAGATATTTGTAAAGTACATACGGACCTGAATGTAGCAGATCCATTGACTAAACCTCTCCCTAGAGCAAAACATGATCAACACCAGAATTCCATGGGTGTTCGATTCATCACAATGTAACTAGATTATTGACTCTAGTGCAAGTGGGAGACTGTTGGAAATATGCCCTAGAGGCAATAATAAAAGCATTATTACTATATTTCCTTGTTCATGATAATTGTCTTTATTCATGCTATAGTTGTGTTGTCCGGAAATCGTAATACCTGTGTGAATAATAGACACCAACATGTCCCTAGTGAGCCTCTAGTTGACTAGCTCATTGATCAACAGATAGTCATGGTTTCCTGACTATGGACATTGGATGTCATTGATAACGAGATCACATCATTAGGAGAACGATGTGATGGACAAGACCCAATCCTAAACATAGCATAAGATCGTATAGTTCGTTTGCTAGAGTTTTTCCAATGTCAAGTATCTTTTCCTTAGACCATGAGATTGTGTAACTCCCCGATACCGTAGGATTGCTTTGGGTGTACCAAACGTCACAACGTAACTGGGTGACTATAAATTTATACTACGGGTATATCCGAAAGTGTCTGTTGGGTTGACACGGATCAAGACTGGGATTTGTCACTCCGTATGACGAAGAGGTATCACTGGGCCCACTCGGTAATGCATCATCATTATGAGCTCAAAGTGACCAAGTGTCTGGTCACGGGATCATGTATTACGGTACGAGTAAAGTGACTTGCCGGTAACGAGATTGAACGAGGTATTGGGATACCGACGATCGAATCTCGGGCAAGTAGCATACCGATTGACAAAGGGAATTGTATACGGGGTTGCTTGAATCCTCGACATCGTGGTTCATCCGATGAGATCATCGAGGAGCATGTGGGAGCCAACATGGGTATCCAGATCCCGCTGTTGGTTATTGGCCGGAGAGTCGTCTCAGTCATGTCTACGTGTCTCCCGAACCCGTAGGGTCTACACACTTAAGGTTCGGTGACGCTAGGGTTGTAGGGATATGTATATGCAGTAACCCGAATGTTGTTCGGAGTCCCGGATGAGATCCCGGACGTCACGAGGAGTTCCAGAATGGTCCGGAGGTAAAGAATTATATATAGGAAGTGCTATTTCGGCCGTCGGGACAAGTTTCGGGGTCACCGGTATTGTACCGGGACCATCGGAAGGGTCCCGGGGGTCCACCGGGTGGGGCCACCTGCCCCGGGGGGCCACATGGGCTGTAGGGGTGTGCGCCTTGGCCTATATGGGCCAAGGGCACCAGCCCCAAGAGGCCCATGCGCCAGGAGATCAAGAAAGGAAGAGTCCTAAAGGGGGAAGGCACCTCCTAGGTGCCTTGGGGAGGAGGGATTCCTCCCTTGGCCGCCGCCCCCCTAGGAGATTGCATCTCCTAGGGCCGGCACCCCCCCTAGGCTCCCTATATATAGTGGGGGAAGGAGGGCCTCTCACACTACGCCTTTGGTGCCTCCCTCTCCCTCTCCAACACATCCTCCTCCTCCATAGAGCTTGGCGAAGCCCTGCCGGAGTACTGCAGCTCCATCACCACCATGCCGTTGTGCTGCTACTGGAGCCATCTTCCTCAACCTCTTCTCCCCCTTGCTGGATCAAGAAGGAGGAGACGTTACACTGACCGTACGTGTGTTGAACCCAGAGGTGCCGTCCATTCGGCGCTAGGATCTCCGGTGATTTGGATCACGTCGAGTACGCCTTCCTCATCCCCGTTCTTTGAATGCTTCCGCGCATGATCTACAAAGGTATGTAGACGCAATCCGATCACTCGTTGCTAGATGAACTCCTAGATGGATCTTGGTGAAACTGTAGGAAATTTTTTTGTTTTCTGCAACGTTCCCCAACAGTGGCATCATGAGCTAGGTCTATGCGTAGTTCTCTTGCACGAGTAGAACACAATTTCTTGTGGGCGTTGATGTTGTCAACTTTCTTGCCGCTACTAGTCTTATCTTGCTTCAACGGTATTGTGGGATGAAGCGGCCCGGACCAACCTTACACGTACGCTTACGTGAGACCGGATCCACCGACTAACATGCACAAGTTGCATAAGGTGGCTGGCGGGTGTCTGTCTCTCCCACTTTAGTTGGAGCAGATTCGATGAAAAGGGTCCTTATGAAGGGTAAATAGAAGATGACAAATCACGTTGTGGCTTTCACGTAGGTAAGAAAACGTTCTTGCTAGAACCCTTTTGCAGCCACATAAAACTTGCAACAACAATTAGAGGGCGTCTAACTTGTTTTTGCAGCAAGTGTTCTGTGATGTGATATGGCCAAAGTTGTGATGAATGATGAATGATATATATGTGATGTATGAGATGTTCATGCTATTGTAATAAGAATCACGACTAGCATGTCGATGAGTATGACAACCGGCAGGAGCCATAGGAGTTGTCTTTATTTTTTGTATGACCTACGTGTCATTGAGAAACGCCATGTAAATTACTTTACTTTATTGCTAAACGTGTTAGCCGTAGTAGTAGAAGTAATAATTGGCGAGCAACTTCATGGAGACACGATGATGGAGATCATGATGATGGAGATCATGGTGTCATGCCGGTGACAAGATGATCATGGAGCCCCAAGATGGAGATCAAAGGAGCTATGTGATATTGGCCATATCATGTCACTATTATTATTTGATTGCATGTGATGTTTATCATGTTTCTGCATCTTGCTTACTTAGAACGATGGTAGTAAATAAGATGATCCCTCATAATAATTTCAAGAAAGTGTTCCCCCTAACTGTGCACCGTTGCGATAGTTCTATGTTTCGAAGCACCACGTGATGATCGGGTGTTAGATTCCAACGTTCACATACAACGGGTGTAAGACAGATTTACACATGCAAACACTTAGGTTGACTTGACGAGCCTAGTATGTGCAGACATGGCCTCGGAACACAGAAGACCGAAAGGTCAAGCATGAGTCGTATAGAAGATATGACCAACATGAAGATGTTCACCGATGTTGACTAGTCCGTCTCACGTGATGATCGGACACGGCCTAGTTAACTTGGATCATGTTATACTTAGATTACAGGAGGGATGTCTATCTAAGTGGGAGTTCATTGAATAATTTGATTAGATGAACTTAATTATCATGAACTTAGTCTAAAATCTTTACAATATGTCTTGTAGATCAAATGGCCAACGTAGTCCTCAACTTCAACGCGTTCCTAGAGAAAACCAAGCTGAAAGACGATGGCAGCAACTACACGGACTGGGTCCGGAACCTGAGGATCATCCTCATAGCTGCCAAGAAAGATTATGTCCTACAAGCACCGCTGGGTGATGCACCTGTTCTCCCTGCAGAACAAGACGTTATGAACGCTTGGTAGGCACGTACCGATGACTACTCCCTCGTTCAGTGCGACATGCTTTACAGCTTAGAGCTGGGGCTCCAAAAGCGTTTTGAGAGACACGGAGCATATGAGATGTTCGAAGAGCTGAAAATGGTTTTCCAAGCTCATGCCCGGGTCGAGAGATATCAAGTCTCCGACAAGTTCTTCAGCTGTAAGATGGAGGAAAGCAGTTCTGTCAGTGAGCACATACTCACTATGTCTGGGTTGCATAACCGCTTGACTCAGCTGGGAGTTAATCTCCCGGATGACGCGGTCATTGACAGAATCCTTCAGTCGCTTCCACCGAGCTACAAGAGCTTTGTGATGAACTTCAATATGCAGGGGATGGAAAAGACCATTCCTGAAGTATTTGCAGTGCTGAAATCAGTAGAGGTAGAAGTCAAAAAGGAACATCAAGTGTTGATGGTGAATAAAACCACTAAGTTCAAGAAAGGCAAGGGAAAGAAAGCTTTCAAGAAGGACGGCAAGGGAGTTGCCGCGCCCGGCAAGCAAGCTGCTGGGAAGAAGCCAAAGAATGGACCCAAGCCCGAGACTGGGTGCTTTTATTGCAAGGGAAGTGGTCACTGGAAGCGGAACTGCCCCAAATACTTAGCGGACAAGAAGGCCGGCATTGCTAAAGGAGCTGCGGAATAAGCGGAGACTGGCGAAGGACGAGGTGACGATGCGCGTCGGGAATGGCTCCAAGGTCGATGTGATCGCCGTCGGCACGCTACCTCTACATTTACCTACGGGATTAGTTTTGAACCTCAATAATTGTTATTTAGTGCCAGCTTTGAGCATGAATAATGGTTGTTCTATTTTGGTTGATTCACAATTGCCCTACACATGGTTTGAATTTGTGGATGATCATACAAATTTTTTATGCTAGATTGAATTTTGCTTCTAGAAATGTTTTAGATTTGGCCGCAGGAGGCACTTTTATGGAAATCACTTTAGGAGAAGCTACCAAACTCCTAGATAATATTATGGCTAATTATTCTCAATGGCACACCGAAAGATCTACTAGTAAAAAAGTTCATGCCATAGAAGAAATTAATGTTTTGAGTGGAAAGATGGATGAACTTATGAAATTGTTTTCTAATAAGAGTGTTTCTTCTGATCCTAATGATATGCCTTTGTCTATCTGGATTGAGAATAATTATGAATCTATGGATGTGAATTTTGTTGGTAGGAACAATTTTGGTAACAACGCGTATAGAGGAAACTTTAATCCTAGGCCGTATCCTAGTAATTCCTCTAATAATTATGGTAATTCCTACAACAATTTCTTATGGAAATAATAATAAGATGCCCTCTGATTTTTAATCTAGTATTAAAGAATTTATTAGTTCACAAAAGAGTTTCAATGCTTTGATTGAAGAAAAATTGTCTAAGATTGATGAGTTGGCTAGGAACGTGGATAGAATTTCTCTTGATGTTGATTCCTCGAAACATAGATCTATTCCACCTAAGCATGATATCAATGAGTCTCTCAAAGCCATGAGAATTTTCATTGATAAGTGCAAAGCAAGAATCGCTAGGATGTGTGCTAAAAAAGATTGCTTTATTAAAGCGTGTTCTTCTAGTTTTGATGATAATAAGGATGAAGATCTAAAAGTGATTGATGTGTCTCCTATTAAATTTTTGTCTTGCAATATGAATCTTGATAATGATGGGACTGGAGATGAGTCAACTTTAGTTAAAAGGCGTCCCAATGATTCGGGGGTTTTAGACCTTGATGCAAAAATTGGTAAAAGTGGGATTGGAGAGGTCAAAACTTTACATAGCATTGAACCCACTATTTTGGATTTCAAGGAATTTAATTATGATAATTGCTCTTTGATAGATTGTTGATGCTCTAATGCAATCTTATGAAGAAAAACTTGAATTAGAAGTTTCTATACCTAGAAAACTTCATGATGAGTGGGAACATACTATTAAAACTAAAATTAAAGATCATGAATGCTATGCTTTATGTGATTTGGGTGCTAGCGTTTCCATGATTCCAAAAACTCTGTGTGATGTGTTAGGTTTCCATGAATTTGATGATTGTTCTTGAAATTTCACCTCGCGGATTCCACTATTAAGAAACCTATGGGAAGGATTAATGATGTTCTTATTGTTGCAAATAGGAATTGTGTGTTGGAAATATGCCCTAGAGGCAATAATAAAATGGTTATTATTGTATTTCCTTGTTCATGATAATTGTCTATTGTTCATGCTATAATTGTATTAACCGGAAACCGTAATACATGTGTGAATACATAGACCACAAAATGTCCCTAGTAAGCCTCTAGTTGACTAGCTCGTTGATCAATAGATGATCATGGTTTCCTGACCATGGACATTGGATGTCATTGATAACGGGATCACATCATTAGGAGAATGATGTGATTGACAAGACCCAATCCTAAGCCTAGCACAAGATCGTATAGTTCGTCTGCTATAGCTTTTCTAATGTCAAGTATCATTTCCTTAGACCATGAGATTGTGCAACTCCCGGATACTGTAGGAATGCTTTGGGTGTACTAAACGCCACAACATAACTGGGTGGCTATAAAGGTGCACTACGGGTATCTCCGGAAGTGTCCGTTGGGTTGGTACGAATCGAGACTGAGATTTGTCACTCCGTGTAAACGGGGAGGTATCTCTGGGCCCACTAGGTAGGACATCATCATAATGTGCACAATGTGACGAAGGAGTTGATCATGGGATGATGTGTTACGGAACGAGTAAAGAGACTTGCCGGTAACGAGATTGAACAAGGTATCAGGATACCGACGATCGAATCTCGGGCAAGTACTATACCGGTAGACAAAGGGAATTGTATACGGGATTGACTGAATCCTTGACATCGTGGTTCATCCGATGAGATCATCGTGGAACATGTGGGAGCCAACATGGGTATCTAGATCCCGCTGTTGGTTATTGACCAGAGAGATGTCTCGGTCATGTCTGCATTATTCCCGAGCCCGTAGGGTCTACACACTTAAGGTTCGATGATGCTATGGTTATAGGAAAAGTATGTATGCGGTTACCGAATGTTGTTCGGAGTCTCGGATGAGATCCCGGACATCATGAGGAGTTCCGGAATGGTTCGGAGGTGAAGATTGGTATATTGGACGAAGGGTTTTGGAGTCCAGAAGTGTTCCGGAGGTACCGGGTGATGACCAACATGACCGAAAGGTGTTTCGAGAGCCCCGACAAGTGTTGGGGGCTTCATGGGCCAAGGGAAGGGGGCAAACCAGCCCACTAAGGGGCTGTGCGCCCCCCTCACCTATTCCCAGGTGACCAGGGGGTTTGGGGCGCCCCATCTAGGGTTCCCACCTCCTGGCTTGGGGGCCAAATCACCCAATGGGGAGATCCCATCTGCCCTGGCCGCCGCCCCCCCTAGGGGAAACCCTAGGGATCCTCCCCTTGCCCTTGCCCCTATATATAGTGGAGGTTTTGGGGCTGCCCAACACACGAGTCTCTCTCTCCCAAGGCGCAGCCCTACCTCTCTCCCTCCTCGTCTCTCGTAGTGCTTGGCGAAGCCCTGCAGGAGTACCGCGCTCCTTCACCACCACCACGCCGTCGTGCTACTGCTGGACGGAGTCTTCCCCAACCTCTCCCTCTCTCCTTGCTGGATTAAGGCGTGGGAGACGTCACCGGGATGCACGTGTGTTGAACGTGGAGGTGCCATTGTTCGGCGCTTAGATCGGAATCGACCGCAATCTGAATCGCTACGAGTACGACTACCTCATCTGCGTTCTAGTAACGCTTCCTGTCGGTGTCAAAACCGGCGGATCTCGGGTAGGGGGTCCCGAACTGTGCGTCTAGGCCGGATGGTAACAGGAGGCAGGGAACACTTTCTTTTACCCAAGTTCGGGCCCTCTCGATGGAGGTAATACCCTACTCCTGCTTGATTAATATTGATGATATGGGTAGTACAAGAGTAGATCTACCACGAGATCAAGGAGGCTAAACCCTAGAAGCTAGCCTATGGTATGATTGTTGTGTATGGAGTTGATTGCCTACGGACTACAACCCTCCGGTTTATATAGACACCGGATAGGGTTAGGGTTACATAAAGTCGGTTACAATGGTAGGAGATCTTGAATATCCGCATCGCCAAGCTTTCCTTCCACGCCAAGGAAAGTCCCATCCGGACACGGGACGAAGTCTTCAATCTTGTATCTTCATAGTCCAGGAGTCCGGCTGAAGGTATAGTCCGGCTACCCGAACACCCCCTAATCCAGGACTCCCTCAGTAGCCCCTGAACCAGGCTTCAATGACGACGAGTCCGGCGCGCAAATTGTCTTCGGCATTGCAAGGCGGGTTCCTCCTCCAAGTCCTTCATAGAAGATTGTAAACACCAATAGTAGTGTCTGGCTCTGCAAAATAAGTTTCCACATATTGCCATAGAGAGAATAATATTAACACAAATCAAATCTGCTGAAGTATTCCGCAGTGCGTCATCACACTAAGGCCAAGTTCTTTACTCGAATCGTTTTTACTTTTCCACCTCAGCATGTTTTGTGAGGCGGTTTCTTTGGCACGTCTTGTCAAAGCAGAGATCGTGTGCCCCCCTTTTACGGGATTCTCATCAATACGGACGTGGGTAACCCAATCGTGCCCGTTAGCATGTTTTCTCGATTAAATGCGAGTTCCAAACGGTTACAGGGAGGGCTCCTGGTATTCAACCTCTTATAAAGAGACCAAGGCCTTACTCCTTCTTCCAATCTCAAACGAGTTCACCCATCGCCTCGAGTTCCAACACCCTAGGCTCCAAATTCCAGGCGCTTCGGACCTTCGACAATGTCCGGTTCCGACCTTCAAGGCCGATGGATGCCCTCTTCCGTCACGGAGGAGGACGTGCTAAAGTTGAGAGAGGCTAAGTTCTTGACCGCCGAAATTCCGCATAGGTTGCCAGCTCAAAGGCAGGCTATTCCCAGTCCCCAGCCCGGTGAGAGCATAGTGTTCATGTCTCACTTCCTTCGGGGGTTAGGCTTCCCAATGGATCCCTTCGTGAGGGGGCTGCTGTTTTATTACGGGCTGGAATTTCATGACTTAGCCCCGGAGTCCATCCTCCACATTTCCTCATTCATCGTTGTGTGTGAAGCGTTCCTCCGTGTTACTCCTCACTTCGGATTATGGCTCAAGACTTTCGGATTGGAGCCGAAGATGATCGAGGGACGGCACGCAGAGTGCGGAGGCGCTGTCATAAGTAAGAATGCTGATGCTCCATGGCCCGAGGGCTCCTTTCAAGAGGAGCTCGGCTTGTGGCAACGAGAATGGTTCTATATCACCGCTCCCAGGAGCGCCAAGTGGGCGGCGCCTCCTGCCTTTCGCTCGGGTCCCCCATCACGGCTAGCGTCATGGGTCAACAAAGGATTAGATTGGGGTTTGCCCAAAGACATGCCCCTGTTACAGGGCCGAATTAAGGATCTCTTGGAAGGAGACCTCAGTTTGGTCAAGGTGACGCAGGTCATGCTGATTTGCCGAATATTGCCCGGCAAACGTCGCCCCCTTCGCCTGTGGGAGTTTAATCCAGAGGGACCGCGAGCTCTCCAGAATTTTATGGGCGCAACGCCCGCGGAGATGTATAGGATGTACTTCGGATCACAAGATATGTGTCCGGATTTAACCAAGGATGCAGGCCTAAGCTGCAATCGCTCAGATACTCAAGTAAGCAACCCTGTGCCCGGACCTTCTATCCGTATAATTGTCATAAACTTGCCCCTAAAAGAGCCGTCCTTTTAAACAGGAGTGGATAGCGAAGGTAAAGCTAATCAGGTGTCCGGCTCCCCTTCCTGAAACCAGGCCGGATCCCGTGCTGGTCAGGATGTTGGAGATAATGCCTTTGGAGGGGGAGGACAAGGAAGCTATGGCCTCCTCGAAGGAGGCTGCCCCGAAGGGAGGAACCGACAATTCCTCTCCTAAGGGGAAGAAGAGAGCCGCCGCTGACGACCCGGAAACCATGGCCTCGAAACAGGGGAGAAAATCCTCGTCAGAGGGTCCGATGCCGGGGAGTTCCTCGGCCGGACTACGCCCTCAAGGGGATCAGCCCTCCAGCGAGCCATAAGTAGAGAGAGGTTTTCCTTTTGAGGGATGAGAGAAATCCTTGATTTATATCTGAGAAGATTAACCAAAATTTTACCTTGTAGCTCGGACCTCAGCCCTTCTCAGCAGAGCTCGTCTTCGGGGGATCTTCTTCCGGAGATGATGGAGAGAGGGATGCCTCCCCCTGCCATACCGCCTAGCGAGGCGGGCGACCCTGAGGTGTCGTCGCGGAGGGTTTCTCTGAATCCGGCAGGGGCGAAAGATAGCTATGTGGCCTCCCAAGGCTCTCCGCGTCCGGCCTTCGAAAGAGGCCATAGGACAAGTCCGGCACCGTCTGGTGCTCGGCCGGAGGAGCTGAAGATTCTGCTGGGGCGAGCTTCTATCTCAGAGGAGCACCGTGCATTGATGGGCACGGTGATTGAAAGGATTTCATCCGCAGAAAGCGGATTGCATGAGGCCGTCAAAAGTTTACTGACGGGTTTTGAGGTACGTTAGATAAGGTACACTTTTGTCAGTTGTGCATAAGTAAAATGCGCCCTGTATAGATAGTAGCCCCTGAGACTCTGCACGTTGTCAAGAAATGACGGCACGCAGAGGATCATAATCCCAGGTCTAAGATGTCGCCTTTGAATGTAGGTGGCGAGGTGTCCGGAATCAAGCCGAACTGATGATGTGGCCGAACTAAAGCGACAACTGGACGTGGCAGACGCCGACATCGCGCTTGTCAACAAGCGGCTTGATAAGGCTCAAGGTATGTAATTCTTTGGGCGGCATCATGTAAGAGGAGCTTCATGTCAGTGTCTTACAATGTGTATGCTTGACGCAGATGGTACGGCCGCCGTGGAGAATCTTACGGCAGAACTTGCCCGAGCTAAGGAGCAAGCCAGAAAAAGCGATGCGGCTGCCAAGAAGGCCCTTGAAGAGCTGAAAGCCGAACAGGCTGCTCACTGCCGAAGCAAAGAAGAAATGGCCGAGATGGCCGAGAAGTTAAAGAGCGCTGCAGACCGTTGCAAACTTCTTGAAAAAGAAGACCGGGCGAGACAGACGGACTTAGAGAAGGCCGTTGCCGATGCCAAGGATGCTCGCTCTGTGATGAGAGCTACGAAGGAGGAGCTGCATTAGGCCGAACAGATTGCGGCTGGAAAGCCCTTTATGCTGCAGAGGAAGTTTTGTGATCCGAAGTTTGCTCCGTTGGACCGGATGTGGAGTGTGGAGGATACCTGTCTGGACTTGGCAGCGAGTGCTGCTGATGCGACCGAACACTTTCGAGATCAGAAAGATCGCGAAGTGGAAAAGCTTTTCTGGTCGCAGTTTCACAATCCAGAGTGTCCACTGGCAGTGGATGATCGTTTGGCTCAATGGGCCGAACTCAATAGGTTGTCTGGACTCGCCATGAAGTACGTCATGGGTCACCTGTGGCCGGGGAGATCGGAGCCAAAGAGTTATTTCAGCTTGGTGCAGCAATTCCTTGACGCGGTGCCGCGTATAAATGCAATGAAGAGGTCAACATGCATAGAGGGCGCTAGGATGGCTCTTGCCCGTGTTAAGACATACTGGGCAGAGATGGAGACCACCGTTGTTGCATCCCGAGATTCGGACAAAAGCCGAGTACCCTCCAAGCACTATTTTCAGGAAGTTCTTGAAGGCGCTCGTGTAATAGAGACGCAGTGCCCGAAAGAAGCTATGTTATGATAGCATATGTAATTATAAAGTAATATTTTGATAAACTGTAGTGGCCTTTTTTATACTTGTGCCTCCAAGTATTGGGAACACCTCCTGTGCGGCCGTTTTAAGATATATATATATATATATATATAGAATCTGAAAGATGGCAGTCGTTGGCTTCAGCCCCCACGCACATAGTGCGGGGGTGCTCGCAGAAGACGCATTTTCACACTTAACCCAACGTCTTGGTCCTACAAAGGAGGTGATAGCGCAGCGGGCCAGGCAACCGGACTATAATGCTTTAACACTTTCACTTAGCCATAGGTGTTTGACAATGAGACTCTTTAGGTAGCTCCTTGGTGGCAACTGCGCTCGTCCGAATTCGGGGCGCGTATGTGCCTGACCGGGAAGCGACCCTTTGTTAAAGCGGAGGAATCTGATAGATTCCGATAGGTCATCGAGTGGCTGACCAGTCTCACGCTGCATCATGACAGTCAGTTTTCGGCTTTCTCTACTGAGGTGCTCGCCCTGGCCAAACCGGGGGCACAATCGCAGTAGTTCTCCTGGTGCTACCTTAGCCGATAGAGCGGAACGTAAGGTAGCCGAACTCAGGAGCCGGGCAACCCAACATTTGACCAAAGACATGATTCGGAGCTGATGCATATAATGCCAAAACTCGCGACGCCGAACAATCCCTAAGGTGATCGGTCTTTATGAGTGCGGGCGAAACGACACTCTTTATTAAGAAAGCCCCTAGTGTCCAGGTACGTGCAAAAATTCTGACGTGGCCACATGCCAAGACGCCAGCCTCCTCCTTGGTTATATCAGAAAGAAAAAACCAGGGGATGTGTAGCAACAAGAGACAGTAAAAAAGGTTTACGCAGGGTCTTAATCTAAAAAGAATCCTTTAGGACGGGTCCCTACTGCACGTCTGCGCCTGTGTCTCCGTTGTGCCATATCCTGGACGGGCGCCGCACGATGTTCATCTGTAAAAGAGAGGAACTGAGTTGAAAACGGGTCGTGCCGAAAAAGTTTAAAATAAGCAAAGTATAAAGTAAGATATATAAGTTTGAGCTTTATTGTCTCTTATTGTATATGCGTGGAGCCCCCAGTGCGGGGGTATATGGCTTCTAGGCCTGCATCAATGATGATTTTGCACCGAACTCGTCTATCCGCGTTCGTGGTCTTGAATGACCTATTTTGAAGTTTTTTTGGCCGATGAGGCCATTTTGCTGTGGGGCTGTCAAAGCGGCCGCACAGTCCTCCGCTTGGGGAGGCGCACTTTAGTGCTTTCCCTTCAAAGAGATGATGCCTCGTGGACTGGGCATCTTAAGCGTAAGAGATGCATAATGCGGTATTGCGTTAAAGCGAGCGAAAGCTTCGCGTCCCAGTAGTGCTTGATAACGACTTGAAAACGGGACGATATGGAAGGCCAGCTTTTCGCGGCGGAGGTTATCGGCAGAGCCGAATGTGACTGTGAGCCGGAGAAAACCCGTACAATGGGTGTCCGGACCAGGTATTACCCCTTGAAAGGAGGTTTTGCTGCGGTGGATTCTTGCTGGGTTTATCCCCATGTGCTGGATTGTATCCTGATATATCAGGTTTAGTCCACTGCCGCCGTCCATAAGGACATTTGAAAACTGGAGTCCGCCAATTATTGGATCGATTATCAAGGCAGTCCAGCCTACATTCTTGATATTCCTAGAATAATCTAGCTGATCGAAGATGATCGGTTTTGACAACCAGTGGCAGGACCCTTTGGGGATGGGCTGTGTGGTGCGTACCTTTACGGGCGCCGCACGTTTTGTTATGTGAAGTGAGTTCACTGTTTTTACTTCTTGTGGGAAGTTCTTTTGTTTCCTGGTGCTCTGCTTTTGGGGTTTGCCCTCGTCTTCGCTTGGTGTGTCGAGCCCCTTGTGTTCGGCATTGAGTCTGCCGGATTGTTTGAAAACCCAACAGTCTTTGTGGGTATGGTTAGCAGGCTTCCCGGGAGTACTGTGTATCTAACATATCCTGTCTAGGATTTTATTTAGGTTGGATGGATCGTCCCTGTTATCCTGGGGGCGATTTTTCCTGATTTTGTCGTGAGCCTTTGAATCCAGCATTGACTGCCGTGCTCTTCGGACTTTTGTCCTTAGTCCAGCGACGGTCCTTGTTGCGTCGCGGTTTTCCGTTTCCATCCCTAGTTTCAGATGTACTTGGGTCGCTGGGGCTGCACCTTGCCAACCAGCTGTCCTCCCCTGCACAAAAGCGGGTCATGAGGCTTGTTAGTGCGGCCATTGTTCTTGGCTTTTCTTGGCCGAGGTGTCTGGCGAGCCATTCGTCTCGGACGTTATGCCTGAAAGCTGCTAAGGCTTCGGCGTCCAAACAGTCGACTATCTGATTCTTTTTAGTGAGGAATCTATTCCAGAACTGCCGAGCTGATTCTCCGGGTTGTTGAGTTATGTGACTAAGATCGTCTGCATCCGGAGGGCGGACATAGGTCCCTTGAAAGTTTGCTCGGAAAGCATCCTCGAGCTCTTCCCAGCTTCCTATTGTGTTTTCGGGAAGGCTTTTAAGCCAATGCCGGGCTGGCCCTTTAAGCTTAAGGGGTAGATATTTTATGGCGTGGAGATCATCTCCTCTAGCTATGTGTATGTGGAGGATATAATCCTCGATCCAAACTCCAGGGTCTGTTGTTCCATCATATGCCTCTATGTTTACGGTTTTGAATCCCTCTGGGAATTCATAGTCCAGGACCTCATCGGTGAAACATAGGGGGTGTGCGGCGCCCCTGTATTTGGGTGTGCCAGATTCTGATGATGGCTTCATAGCGTTGCTTACGAGAGCTTGCTTTCTTGGCCCATAAATGGACCTGACTGGGCCATGATGCGAATCCTTAAGTGGGTCGCATACCGATTTAGGTGCGGCGCCGCTTGCCGCTTTATGGGGTCGTCTATCCGACCGTGTGGCTTTTTCATTTTTTGAATGCGAGGGCTCTAGGGCCTCTTCGTCGAATTCAGGCAGTAGCTTTCTTTTCGGATAGCTTTTAGTGCGGCGACTGTCGCCGTACTTATCTATGGTATTGATTACTTTGCTCCATCTAATCCGGAGTGCGTCTTCCGTTGTTTTTAGCTTCTGCTTCTGCTTCTTTAGGCTGCGTGCAGTTGCAACGAGCCTCTCGTGGAGATTCTTCTGCTCCATAGGTTTATTCGGCGTGAGGTCGTCCAGAATGCCGTTTTCGCCGGGGGAGGGATGTTCGGTTTCTCTATCCATGTTGCCCTGTTCGGACGGTTGCTCTAAGGCCTGCTCATCGTCTACCGGCTCGTCCTGCTCTATGGCTGGGTTTTTGCCGAGGCGGGGCTTGGGTCGGCGTTTATGCCGACGCTTTGATTGCTTTTCGGGGGGTCGATCTCCCGCCCCATCCCCTTTTTCCTCGTTGTCGCTTCCTTTAGGGGTATCCACCATGTACACATCGTGAGATGCGGTGGCTGTCCAATGCCCTATGGGCGTTGGTTCGTCGGTATCTCCTGCATCGTCATCCATGCTGTCGATGTCTCCGGAGTCGAAGTTGAGCACGTCGTTTAAATTGTCGACAGTGGCTACCAAGTGGGGGGTGGGTGGGCTTTGAATTTCTTCATCGTCCGTATCCCATCCTCGCTGACCGTAGTTCGGCCAGGGCTCTCCTGATAAGGAGAGAGACTTGAGAGAGTTCAGGATATCGCCACAAGGCGAGTGCTGAAAGATGTCTGTGGCGGTGAACTCCATTATCGGCGCCCCATCAGATTCGATTGGCAGGGGTGCGGGGGGTTCGGAGTCCGGGGAGGAGTCCGGATCCTCGGAGTCACGGGTCGTGCAGAGTGCGGGGCTAGCGTTCGGCTCGATCGCTTTTGGGATCGCAGCCCCCGAGGTGACGTCCAACCGTTCATCCTCGATTGGCCCAGTAGGCTCCGAGTTAGGGGTTGGAACTGATGCGTGTGCGGCCTCCAGGACACTGTCCGGAGGCAGAGCTAGGTCATGCCCCTCGAGATAGTGTGGCGCGCTTGGCCGTGGCTCGAACCCGTCGAAGATCAAGTCTCCGCGGATGTCAGCCGTGTAGTTTAAGCTTCCAAACCTGACTTGATGGCCAGGGGCGTAGCTTTCGATCTGCTCTAGGTGGTCGAGCGAATCGGCCCGCAGAGCGAAGCCGCCGAAGACGAAGATCTATCTGGGGAGAAAAGTCTCACCTTGGACCATATCGTTGTTGATGATCAAAGGAGCCATCGGGCCTAAAGGCGACGACACAGAGGAACTCTCAATGAAAGCACCAATGTCGGTGTCAAAACCGGCGGATCTCGGGTAGGGGGTCCCGAACTGTGCGTCTAGGCCGGATGGTAACAGGAGGCAGGGAACACTTTCTTTTACCCAGGTTCGGGCCCTCTCGATGGAGGTAATACCCTACTCCTGCTTGATTAATATTGATGATATGGGTAGTAAAAGAGTAGATCTACTCCGAGATCAAGGAGGCTAAACCCTAGAAGCTAGCCTATGGTATGATTGTTGTGTATGGAGTTGATTGCCTATGGACTACAACCCTCCGGTTTATATAGACACCGGATAGGGTTAGGGTTACATAAAGTCGGTTACAATGGTAGGAGATCTTGAATATCCGCATCGCCAAGCTTGCCTTCCACGCCAAGGAAAGTCCCATCCGGACACGGGACGAAGTCTTCAATCTTGTATCTTCATAGTCCAGGAATCCGGCTGAAGGTATAGTCCGGCTACCCGGACACCCCCTAATCCAGGACTCCCTCACTTCCGCTTAGCAATCTACAAGGGTATGTAGATGCACTCCCCTTCCCCTCATTTCTAGATTACTCCATAGATTGATCTTGGTGATGCGTAGAAAATTTTAAATTTCTGCTACGATCCCCAACAGTGGTATCTGAGCTAGGTCTATGCGTAGATTCTATGCACGAGTAGAACACAAAGTAGTTGTGGGCGATGGTTTGTTCAATTTGCTTGCCATTACTAGTCTTATCTTGATTCGGCGGCATTGTTGACTGAAGCGGCCCGGACCGACCTTACACGTACACTTACGTGAGACAGGTTCCACCGACTGACATGCACTTGATGCATAAGGTGGCTGGCAGGTGTCTGTCTCTCCCACTTTAGTTGGATCGGATTCGATGAAAAGGGTCCTTATGAAGGGTAAATAGCAATTGGCATATCACCGTTGTGGTTTTCCATAGGTAAGAAACGTTCTTGCTAGAAACCCATAGCAGCCACGTAAAACATGCAACAATAATTAGAGGACGTCTAACTTGTTTTTGCGGGGTATGCTATGTGATGTGATATGGCCAAAAGGATGTGATGAATGATATATGTGATGTATGAGATTGATCATGTTCTTGTAATAGGAATCACAACTTGCATGTCGATGAGTATGACAACCGGCAGGAGCAATAGGAGTTGTCTTAATTTATTTATGACCTGCGTGTCAATGAAACGCCATGTAATTACTTTACTTTATTGCTAACCGTTAGCCATAGTAGTAGAATTAATAGTTGGCGAGGCAACTTCATGAAGACACGATGATGGAGACCATGATGATGGAAATCATGGTGTCATGCCGGTGATGATGGTGTTCATACCGCGCCTCGAAGATGGAGATCAAAGGTGCAAGATGATATTGGCCATATCATGTCACTTTATGATTTGCATGTGATGTTTGTCATGTTTACATCTTATTTGCTTAGAACGACGGTAGCATAAATAAGATGATCCCTCGCAATAATTTCAAGAAAGTGTTCCCCCTAACTGTGCACCGTTGCTAAGGTCCGTTGTTCCGAAGCACCACGTGATGATCGGGTGTGATAGGTTCTAACGTTCGCATACAACGGGTGTAAGACAGACTTACACACGCAATACACTTAGGTTAACTTGACGAGCCTAGCATGTACAGACATGGCCTCGGAACACAGAAGACCGAAAGGTCGAACATGAGTCTGTTGACACCTGATTTTGGCAAGATACAGATTGCAATGAAGATGGTCTCGAGTGAATGAGTTTTCAGCATAAAAATATTCACGTCACCGAGTGGAACCACTTTGATGTTTCGGTTATATTCGTTCGACTTTATCTTACGGACCGAAACTATACTCCGAGTGGCATATTTCAATGTTCCGAGTGGTTTTTTGCCAATCACGTCTTCAAGATGACCTCGGATGAAGGAGCACTCTTAAGGAATTGTCTTCGTCTCGTCGAGGCAATCGATTTTGATATATAAATCATCTCAATCCGAGTTCATATGCAAAAGTTAGAGGCAATATACTGCAGACTGAACCTCAACGGAAATATGGCGCGAGGTGCCAGGCACTTGTCTGATAGGTTGCGCGAGTAATTCGGCCATCAATAAGGCCTTGAATCGAAAAACCTTCAACATGGAAAAGTTTCGTCTTGTCGAGCCGATCGATTTTCATATATAATTCGTCTCAATCCGAGATCATATGAGGCCTGGAGAGACAAATCAAGATCGGGCTATGTTTTCAGTCGGAAATCCGAGTGAAAAGTTTACCATCTGAGTGAAAGTTTACGATCGAGTGAAAGTTTACGGTCGAGTGGAATTTTACGGTCAAGTGAAAGTTTGCTGACTGGGTGAACTTATTATTATCCAAGTGGAAATATAGTCATCCGAGTGAAAATATGATCATCCGAGTGAAATTGTCGTCCAGGTGAAAATATTCCGAGTGAAAAGATTACCATCGGGACGAAAACTTGCCGATTGAATAAGTAGTACCTTCCGAGTGGAAATATAGTCATCTGAGTGAATAAGATAGTGCCTTCCGAGTGGAAATATAGTCATCCGAGTGAAAGATTGTCTTCCGAGTGAAAAAGTCTAATCGGACGATCCGAGTGAAAGTATCTAATATCCGAGTGGATGGGCTCAAGTCCGAGTGAAATTGAACATGTGCTCGAAAGTTTATCAAAATGACCTTGGATGAAGAAGTGTTCAATACAGAAGTTGTGCGTATCATCAAGACGGTAAACTTTGATTTTGGAGTCATCATCATCAGAGATAATATATAGCCTACAAATTCACTACGAGACTCGGATAATCCAGTCTACTGCAAGACCGAGTCCGACTGGAAGATAAAGATGACCTCGAAAAGTATTCAAGATGGCCTTATTTGAAAAAGTGATCAACATGAGAGTTGTTCGTATCGTCGAGGCGCACAAGTTTGATATTTGGGCCATCTCGATCGGAGATCATATGCAAGCCCGGCGGCCCGCGCAAGAAGGAAGACAGAGTTTGGGCCAGATTCAGACTGAATCCGAGTTGGAATAGAATTAGGACTCTAGGATGTGAATTGATGTAATTTTTCTTGTAAGGAAAGCCTAGATGAATCCTTTACTTGTACGGGAAGTCCAACCGCCTCTTATATATGTTGGGGGTGACGGCCGATTGAACAACACACAATCGAACAAATCAATATACTACTTTTTCATCTACGTTTTATCTCTCCATCGTTTTTCTATCTCGTTCTTCGCTGTTCTTCGTGTTTGAGAGCTGCGAATCCCGAGGCTCTAGGGGCGAGCGAATCGACCTAGGGCAGCCCATAGCCACTGCACTCCCTGACGGGGTCCCTCCCGGGGGTGTGGGGTTTTCGGGTCTGCAAAAGCGCCCGTCGACTGTCTTGCGTATCGCGTTGTCGGTCGGGTCTCCTTTGACGTGAGCTGCGGTGCATCACCCCCGGCGTCGAGGGTACACGTGACGTGTTCGTGTGTCAACACACTTTTTGGCGACTCCGCTAGGGAACGAAGATCAATCGTCATCATCCACCATGTCCGATCTTCCCAAGCCATCTAAGGTAAACGCCGATAACATCATTAAGCCCAGTCTTGATGAGATATCGGCCGATCATCGCCAAGTCTATGAGGAGTACAAGAAGGCGCGCGAGGAGAAGGACCTGCAGGAGTTCCTTGCAAAATTCAAGAAAGATCGCCAAGGCAACATCACTCCAATTGAAGAAATCAAGTTCCCTCCTATTCAAACTGAACAGGTTAAGCCTTCTATAAGTACTGCCTTTTCTCCTGAGCAGTGGGCTGAGATTGAAAGTCGTATTGCTGATGTTAACAATCTAGTCTATCAAACTTTTATAGAAAATACTAATGCTCAGAAGAATATATCTCAATCGTCTAGTGGTAATAATGGTGTAGTTGCTAGTGTGCAAAACCCTAATCTGGCTTTACCTATTGCATCGGCGCCTCCCGTGCCGATGACTTATTATCCTACCCAAACAAATCAGATTGTGGCTACACCCATTAATCCTATTATGAGCATGACAGGTTCGGTGGCAATGCCGAACCAAACTCTACCTACAGCTACAACCACTCGACCACTACCAAATTATGGGTCGACATACATGCCACAATTCCTACCTATAGCTAGTAACCATACTCTTCCTATGTCACTGCCACAAGCTTCATCGTCCACTATGGATGATGGTCTAGCTAATCTTAGAGAGGAGATGGCTAAGATGCTTAGAGAGAATTTTGGAGTTGAGTTACCTCGGAATCGGATTTACCAAAAGCCGTACCCCGAGTACTTTGATGCCATCCAGTGCCCTCCGGGATATAAGATTCCAGATTTTGTTAAGTTCAATGGAGAGGGCACAAAAACCACATGGGAGCATGTTAGTCAATACTTGGCACAACTAGGTGAAGCAGGCTCACTAAATGAGTTGAAAGTGCGTTTGTTTCCTTTATCTTTAACTGGTACTGCATTTTCATGGTTTTCTTCTTTACCACATGGTTCCATTCGGGTTTGGTCACAGCTAGAGCAGAAATTTCATGATCACTTTTATAGCGGCGACAATGAACTCAAGTTATCACATCTAACATCGGTTAAACAGAAGCATGATGAATCGGTCTCCGATTACGTCAAGAGATTCAGAGAAACAAAAAACCGGTGTTTTAGTTTGGTGATAACCGAGAGAGACTTGGCAGACCTAGTGCTGAGTGGTTTGAGAACTCCCATTAGAGAAAAGCTAGAAGGTTATGAGTTCTTAAATATCAACCAAGTCTTACAAAGGGCTTTGGCTCAGGAAAGCCGAAGCAAAGATCTCAAAGAAGTGCATAGATACAAAGCCAATCGTCCAAAGATGAATATGGTGGAATATGATAGTGATTACTCGGACGACGAGGGTGATGTTTTTGCTACTGAATTTGTTTGGCCATCTAAGGCCAAACCCTTTACTTGCAATGATCTGAAACCGATTCATAAGAATCGTGATGAAGAGATGAAGTTTACTTTTAACATTGCTAAGTGTGATAGAATATTTGATGCTTTGCTGTAGGCTAAGATTATTAGAATATCTCATACTTTACCGTCGTTTGAAGAGCTAAAATGGTGTGCTTATTGCAAGTATCATAATTCTTTTTCTTATGCTATTAGCGATTGCAATGTTTTTCGACGACAGATACAATCGGCCATTAATGACGGACGATTGAACTTTTCTGAGATGCAAGTTGATAAACAGCCTTTTCCAATGAATACCATGGATTTGGAGGGGAAGAAGCTACTCATTCGGCTGGAGGTAGCCGAATCTGCTAATAAAGCTAATGTCATTGTTGGTGAGCCCAGGAAAGACAAGGAGGACAACAAGGTCTTGGGGAGACAGGTTGTGCTTGGTAAGCAACCCGATGGCAAGGAAGTGATCAAAATCACCATCAAGAATTCTACACTCGGGGGGCAACTGCAAGTGCAAGAAAATGCTCGTGTGAGATTTGTCAAGCCCAAGAGTCCAGAAATTGGCAAGTGGAAAAGGAATGAAGTTAAAGTACAGCGCAAGCGGATCAAGCCAACTTTTGATATGTTGCTGTCCAAGTACAACAACTAGTCGGCCGGTTCTAGCTTTAATCGGCCGACTCATCTGAAGTGACCAAGGTCACCATCAGCTGATATGTTCAGTCAGTATATGAAACCGAGTGGACCAAGGGTGCCGTTTCCTGAAGAGCATACGCAATCTGTTTGGGATCAACTTGACTATTCATATAGAGGCCGACTGAACATCGGTAACTATCGGTCGGCTCGTCAAAACATGCGACCGGATGGAAATTATCCGAGTGTAAGAATGCACCCAGGTGGAAGCTATCCGAGTGAAAAAATATGGCTGAGTAGATTCCATCCGACTGAATTCCATCCGAGTGATATCCATTCGAGTGGATTCCATCAGAGTAAAAAGGTGCGCCCGAGTGGAAATTTCATGCATCTGGAAAGTCGAAAAGAATGGCGTGTTAAATCACCAAGTGTTGCAGCAGTTGAGTCAGGAAAAGGCAAGGAGAAAATGGATGTCGACTCACTTATCTTGGGCACCGAAACATTCGTCATACAGCAGCCGATTATGCATAGCAATCCGACTGAGCCGATACTTGTTATCGCGCCAAAGCACTCGGCTAATGACCATGAGGCAAGCACCAGCCAGGCAAAGACGAGAGATCCTAAATACACTCAGCCGAAGTGGTGTCCTCCAGGGCTAACAAAGACACAAAATAGGAAACTACAGAGGTTAAGGAGTCGAGAGATGGCAGAACAGGAGGCCGAGAAACAAAGGGATAAGTTGTTCAATGACACTCGACCCATGGTTCCACCAAAACAAGTGTGGAGGCCTAAACAAATACAAGATACAGCAACTTCTACATCTATCACAGCAATACCTACATCACCAAAGGAGGACGATGCAACAGATATGACATCGTCTGCGACACTTCTTACTTATCCTTCACTCGGACAAATTTCAGAATCGGTGGATGCACTCGAGGAGGAGGCTGATATGTTGGACTATGAGTCTACGCCGGTTCATGAAGGTATGGATATCAATATGGTGTACTACTTACCTATTGAGTTTCGTGCTGTAGATGAAGAAGGGGAGGTGGCTCAGCTGGATTTTGGCCCTAAAAACGCAATATTCGAGAAGCCAAAAGAACCAGTAACGCATCTTAAACCATTATATCTCAGAGGTCATATCAATGGGTCGCCGCTCACTCGGATGCTTGTTGATGGTGGTGCTGTGGTAAATCTTATGCCCTATTCGGTCTTCAAGAGATTGGGTTTGCCTGATGAAGAATTGATCAAGACCAATATGGTGCTCAATGGATTTGAAGGCAAAGAGAAAACTGAAGCCAAAGGTGTGATGTATGTGGAGCTTACAGTCGGAAGCAAAACTTTGGCTACTGCATTCTTTGTCGCTGAGGTGCAAGGTAACTACAACGTCATACTAGGCCGTGATTGGGTTCATGCAAACCAGTGCGTGCCATCCACTATGCACCAGTTTTTGATTCAATGGGTTGATGATGAAGTGGAAGTTATCCACGCGGATAACTCGGCCTGTGTTGCTTTGGCCGATGCATCGGTGGATTGGCAACATCCCAATGCTACTTGCTTGACGGGACGTGACTTGTCAGAATTTGATTTTCTCAGCGCAACCAAGAATGGTTTTGTGCCCGTCTCTTTAAAGCCGAGTGAATGCAATCGGCTCCAAGGTATGATATGTTTAAATGGATCCTAATTCCGAGTGGTTACAAAAACGTCTTGTAAAGTATCGGTCCAATGAGAACGATATGTATGAGTCTATAAAGGATTTGGATGACATGGATAAACTTGGACAAGGTTTTACATCAGTCGATCCGTTAGAAGAGGTAGATATTGGAGATGGTTCAGTCACTCGACCGACATTTATAAACAAAAATTTGAAAGCCGATTGTAAGGCTAAGTTAATCGAGCTATTGAAAGAATATGTTTGTTGCTTTGCATGGGAATATCATGAGATGCCAGGGTTAAGCCGAGAGCTAGTGGAACACCGGTTGCCTATAAAGGCCGGTTTTAGACCTTATAAACAGTCGGCCAGAAAATTTAATCCGAAAACATATGACCGGATCAAGGAAGAGATCGGTCGACTGCTTGAAGCTAATTTCATTCGACCTTGCAGGTATGCCGAGTGGATTTCTAACATTGTCCCGGTAGAGAAGAAAGGATCTGGCAAGTTGAGGGTGTGCATTGATTTCAGAGATTTGAATAGGGCTACACCCAAAGATGAGTATCCTATGCCAATAGCCGATATGCTTATTAATGATGCTTCTGGACATAAGGTTATTAGCTTTCTAGATGGTAATGCCGGATATAATCAAAATTTTATGGCCGAAGAGGACATGTACAAAACGGCTTTCCGATGTCCTGGTTTCCTTGGTTTATTCGAGTGGACAGTGATGACATTCGGATTAAAAAATGCTGGCGCCACGTATCAAAGGGCTATGAATTTGATTTTTCATGATTTACTCGGTGTCATACTTGAAGTTTATATTGATGATATTGTTGTCAAATCGGATGCTTTTGAATCTCACTTGGCCGATTTGCGTTTAGCTTTTGAAAGAATGAAAAAGTATGGATTGAAAATGAATCCTTTGAAGTGTGCTTTCGGCATGTCAGCTGACAAGTTTTTGGGTTTCATTATTCATGAAGATGGTATAGAGATTGATCCCAAAAAGATAGAGGCTATACAGAAGGTGGAGGCTCCAACATGCAAGAGAGATATGCAAAAGTTCCTTGGCAAGGTCAATTATTTGAGAAGGTTCATAGCTAATCTATCAGGGAAAGTTGATGCATTTACTCCTATCCTTCGGTTAAAGAATGATGCTGATTTCACTTGGGGGGCAAAAACAGCAAGAAGCATTTGATATGATCAAGAATTATTTGTGCACTCCTCCGGTGATGAGAGCACCTAAGCATAGGGAACCCTTCAGACTTTACATTGCAGCAGAGGAAGGAGTTATTGGTGCTATTCTAACTCAAGAGACCGAAGGAAAAGAGCATGCCATCACTTATTTGAGCCGCCGCTTATTGGACGCAGAGACAAGGTATACATTTATTGAGAAATTATGTCTATGCTTATATTATGCTTGCACAAAACGAGACATTATTTAGTGCCGAGTGTTTGTGTAGTAGCTTGTCAAACCGATGTCATTAAATACATGTTGCATAGGCCAATTCTTAGTGGTAGAATTGGCAAGTGGGCTTATGCTTTGATTGAATATGATTTGGCTTATGAATCTCTAAAATCCATGAAAGGCCAAATTGTTGCTAATTTCATTGTTGAACATCGGATTAATAACAAGCATGATGTTGATATGAACCTTGTTTCATTAGTACCATGGAGATTATACTTTGATGGTTCAGTTTGTAGCAATGGCCAAGGTGTTGGTATTGTTTATATATCTCCTCATGGTGCTGTTTTTGAAGCCTCATGCCGCTTAGAATATTTTTGCACAAACAATCAAGCCGAATATGAAGCATTGTTATTCGGCCTAGAGATGTTACTTGCTATAGGTGCTACACATATTGAGGCTTATGGTGATTCGTTACTAGTGGTGCAGCAAATATCCAAAGTCTTTCAGTGTTTGGACGAATCACTTAATGTTTATCTTGATAGATGTCTAGATATAATTTCTACTTTGGATTGCTTTAGCATTGCTCATATATCTAGACATGACAATTGGAAAGCAAATGAATTGGCACAACAAGCATCCGGATATCATGTTGATCATGGCATGTTTCATATCTCTCAAAGACCGATGTCTTGTCTTGCCAATATGTGAGAGGCCGAACCTGAACCCACTGATTCGGCCATTAACAAAAAGTCTAGTGCAGGTGACAATCCCGACTGGAGGAAGCCCATTGTTGATTACTTGTGCAATCTGAGTGAAAGGGAGGACAGGGATGTTCGGCGTATGGCTTTCAAGTATACAATGAGAGATGATGGTCTTTATCACCGAACCGTCGATGATGTTCTTCTAAAGTGTTTGGATGAGGACCAGGCAAGAGTTGCTATGGGAGAAGTACATGAAGGTATTTGTGGCACTCACCAGTCGGCTCCCAAGATGAAATGGTTATTGCGACATGCTGGGTTTTATTGGCCGACTATGATTAATGATTGCTTCAAATATTATAAGGGGTGTGAAGCTTGTCAAAAGTTTGGTGATATTCAATTGGATCATGCTGCTATGTTACATCCTATTATCAAACCGTGGCCTTTCAGAGGTTGGGGTTTAGATTTCATTGGACAAATCCATCCGTCTTCCTCAAAAGGGCATCGGTTCATATTGGTGGCAACTGATTATTTCACTAAATGGTCTGAAGTAGTACCTCTCAAGAACATGATGCATACGGAGGTAATTCAATTCATAACTGAGCACATTATTCATAGATTCGGTATTCCTCAAACGTTAACTACAGATCAAGGTTCATCTTTCATGTCACACCAAGTCAGAGAGTTTGCCGAATCTTATAACATAAAGTTGCTCAATTCCTCTCCATATTATGCCCAAGCTAATGGACAAGCTGAGTCTAGCAATAAAATTTTAATCAAGCTCATCAAGAAGAAGATTGAGGATAATCCAAGGAGATGGCATGACTTGTTGTCTGAGGCATTATGGGCACATAGAATCTCAAGGCATGGTGCTACAAAAGTGACTCCATATGAGCTAGTATATGGCCAGGAGGCTGTTTTACCGATGGAAGTAAATTTGAATGCTTTGAGAATAGCCAAACAAAATGATTTATCGGCAATAGACTTCTATAACTTGATGATGGACAACATTGATGAGGTTGCTGTTAAATGTTTGGCTGCTTTGAATGCCATAGAGAGAGATAAGTTGAGGGTGGCAAGGGCTTACAATAAGAAAGTCAAGTTGAAGAATTTTCAAGTTGGTGATCTCGTTTGGAAAGTGATTCTGCCGATTGGTTCAAGAGATAGAAAATTCGGGAAGTGGTCTCCAAGTTGGGAAGGTCCTTTTAGAATTGCAAGAGTTGTTCATATTTGGTGGAATCAATACAAGGGGCATTGTTACCTCGAGCTCTCAATGGCAAATATTTGAAGAAGTACCACCCGAGTGTGTGGCAGGAAGCCTAAGTGGGCAATGGCCGACATATGATTATCGCCCTTAGCACAAACATGGCCGATACATAATTATCGCCCTGAGAAAAATAAATGGCCGATGGAGTGTTGATATCGTCCTTAGAACAAACACTATGCATATTATTTTTCGGCATGCAAGCTTTGCCGAAAAACAGGGGGGCATGTGTTGACACCTGATTTTGGCAAGATACAGATTGCAATGAAGATGGTCTCGAGTGAATGAGTTTTCAGCATAAAAATATTCACGTCACCGAGTGGAACCACTTTGATGTTTCGGTTATATTCGTTCGACTTTATCTTACGGATCGAAACTATACTCCGGGTGGCATATTTCAATGTTCCGAGTGGTTTTTGCCCATCACGTCTTCAAGATGACCTCGGATGAAGGAGCACTCTTAAGGAATTGTCTTCGTCTCGTCGAGGCAATCGATTTTTGATATATAAATCATCTCAATCCGAGTTCATATGCAAAAGTTAGAGGCAATATACTACAGACTGAACCTCAACGGAAATATGGCGCGAGGTGCCAGACACTTGTCTGATTGGTTGCGCGAGTAATTCGACCATCAATAAGGCCTTGAATCGAAAAACCTTCAACATGGAAAAGTTTCGTCTCGTCGAGCCGATCGGTTTTCATATATAATTCGTCTCAATCCGAGATCATATGAGGCCTGGAGAGACAAATCAAGATCGGGCTATGTTTTCAGTCGGAAATCCGAGTGAAAAGTTTACCATCTGAATGAAAGTTTACGGTCAAGTGAAAGTTTACTGTCGAGTGAAATTTTACGGTCGAGTGAAAGTTTGCTGACCGGATGAACTTATTATTATCCAAGTGGAAATATAGTCATCCGAGTGAAAATATGATCATCCGAGTGAAATTGTCGTCCAGGTGAAAATATTCCGAGTGAAAAGATTACCATCGGGACGAAAACTTGCCGATTGAATAAGATAATACCTTCCGAGTGGAAATATAGTCATCCGAGTGAATAAGATAGTGCCTTCCGAGTGGAAATATAGTCATCC
This sequence comes from Triticum urartu, assembly GCF_003073215.2. Lineage (NCBI taxonomy): Eukaryota > Viridiplantae > Streptophyta > Magnoliopsida > Poales > Poaceae > Triticum > Triticum urartu. Next base: position 34,326,788 of record NC_053025.1, read on the forward strand.
GAGTGGAAATATAGTCATCCGAGTGAAAGATTGTCTTCCGAGTGAAAAAGTCCAATCGGACGATCCGAGTGAAAGTATCTAATATCCGAGTGGATGGGCTCAAGTCCGAGTGAAATTGAACATGTGCTCGAAAGTTTATCAAAATGACCTTGGACGAAGAAGTGTTCAATACAGAAGTTGTGCGTATCATCAAGACGGTAAAATTTGATTTTGGAGTCATCATCATCAGAGAGAATATATAGCCTACAAATTCACTACGAGACTCGGATAATCCAGTCTACTGCAAGACCGAGTCCGACTGGAAGATAAAGATGACCTCGAAAAGTATTCAAGATGGCCTTATTTGAAAAAGTGATCAACATGAGAATTGTTCGTATCGTTGAGGCGCACAAGTTTGATATTTGGGCCATCTCGATCGGAGATCATATGCAAGCCCGGCGGCCCGCGCAAGAAGGAAGACAGAGTTTGGGCCAGATCCAGACTGAATCCGAGTTGGAATAGAATTAGGACTCTAGGACGTGAATTGATGTAATTTTTCTTGTAAGGAAAGCCTAGATGAATCCTTTACTTGTACGGGAAGTCCAGCCGCCTCTTATATATGTTGGGGGTGACGGCCGATTGAACAACACACAATCGAACAAATCAATATACTACTTTTTCATCTACGTTTTATCTCTCCACCGTTTTTCTATCTCGTTCTTCGTTGTTCTTCGTGTTTGAGAGCTGCGAATCCCGAGGCTCTAGGGGCGAGCGAATCGACCTAGGGCAGCCCATAGCCGCTGCACTCCCTGATGGGGTCCCTCCCGGGGGTGTGGGGTTTTCGGGTCTGCAAAAGCGCCCGTCGACTGTCTTGCATATCGCGCTGTCGGTCGGGTCTCCTTCGACGTGAGCTGCGGTGCATCACCCCCGGTGTCGAGGGTACACGTGACGTGTTCGTGTGTCAACAGAGTCGTATAGTGGATACGATCAACATGAAGATGTTCACCGATGATGACTAGTCCGTCTCACGTGATGATCGGACACGGCCTAGTTGACTCGGATCATGTATCACTTAGATGACTAGAGGGATGTCTATCTAAGTGGGAGTTCATTGAATAATTTGATTAGATGAACTTAATTATCATGAAAATAGTCAAAAGGTCTTTGCAAATTATGTCGTAGCTCACGCTTTGGTTCTACTGTTTTAGATATGTTCCTAGAGAAAATTTAGTTGAGAGTTGACAGTAGCAATTATGCAGACTCGGTCTGTGAACTGAGGATTGTCCTCATTGCTGCACAGATGGGTTATGTCCTTAATGCACCGCTCAGTGTGTTGAACCTCGAGAATCGTCTGTAGATGTTGGGAAACATCTGACATACACGTTTTGATGACTATGTGATAGTTCAGTACGTAATACTAACGGTTTAGAATTGTGGCACCAAAGACGTTTTTGAAACGTCGCAGAACATATGAGATGTTCCAAAGACTGAAATTGGAATTTCAGACTAGTGCCCACGTCAAGAGGTATGAGACCTCTGACAAGTTTCTTAAGCCTGCAAACTAAGGGAGAAAAACTAAATCGTTGAGCATGTGCTTAGATTGTCTGAGTACTGCAATCGCTTGAATCGAGTGGGAGTTAATCTTCCAGATGAGATAGTGATGGTTCTCCATAGTCACTGCCACCAAGCTATTGGAGCTTCGTGATGAACTATAACATATCAGGGATAGACATGATGATCCTTGAGCAACTCGCGATGTTTGACACCACGAAAGTAGAAATCAAGTAGGAGCATCAATTGTTGATGGTTAAACCACTAGTTTCAAGAAGGGCAAGGGAAAGAAGGGATACTTCATGAGACGGCAAATTAGTTGCTGCTCTAGTGAAGAAACCCAAGGTTGAACCAAACCCGAGACTAAGTGCTTCTATAATGAGGGGAACGGTCACTGAAGCAGAACTACCCTAGATACTTGGTAGATGAGAAGGCTGGCATGGTCGACAGAAGTATTTTAGATATACGTCATATTATTGTGTACTTTACTAGTACTCCTAGTAGCACCAGGGTATTAAATACCGGTTCGGTTGCTAAGCGTTAGTAACTCAAAATAAAAGGCTGCAGAGACTAGCTAAAGGTGAGATGACGATATGTATTGGAAGTGTTTCCAAGGTTGATGTGATCAAACATCGCACGCCCACTCTACCATCGGGATTGGTGTTAAACCAAAATAATTGTTATTTGGTGTTTGCGTTGAGCATAGACATGATTGGATTATGTTTATCGCCACACGGTTATTCATTTAATGAGAATAATGGTTACCCTGTTTATTTGAATAATACCTTCAATGGTCTTGCACCTAAAATGAATGGTTTATTGAATCTCGATCGTAGTGATACACATGTTCATGCCAAAAGATATAAGATAGTAATGATAGTACCACGTACTTGTGGCACTGCCATTTGAGTCATGTTGGTATAAAACGCATGAAGAAGCTCCATGTTGATGGATTTTTGGACTCACTCATTTTTGAAAAGATTGAGACATGCGAACCATGTCTATTGGTAGATATGCATGAAGAAACTCCATACAGATGGATCGTTTGGACTCACTTGATTTTGAATCACTTGAGACATGCAAATCATACCACATGGGCAAGATGACTGAAAGGCCTCGTTTTCAGTAAGATGGAACAAGAAAGCAACTTGTTGGAAGTAATACATTTTGATGTGTGCAGTCCAATGAGTGTTGAGGCACGCAGTGGATATCGTTATGTTCTTACTTCACAGATGATTTGAGTAGATGCTAAGTATATTTACTTGATGAAACACAAGTCTGAATTATTGAAAGGTTCAAGTAATTTCAGAGTGAAGTTGAAGATCGTCGTGACAAGATGATGAAATGTCTATGATATGATCATAGAGATGAATATCTGAGTTACGAGTTTGGCACATAATTAAGACATTGTGGAAATTGTTTCACAACTAATACCGCCTGGAACACCATAGTGTGATGGTGTGTCCGAATATCATAACTGCACCCTATTGGATATGGTGCATACCATGTTGTCTCTTATCGAATTACCACTATCGTTTATGGGTTAGGCATTAGAGACAACAGCATTCACTTTAAATAGGGCACCACACAATTCCGTTGAGACGACATCGTATGAACTATGGTTTAGAGAAACTTGAGCTGTCGTTTCTTAAAAGTTTGGGGCTGTGATGCTTATGTGAAAAGGTTTCAGGCTGATAAGCTCGAATCCAAAGAGGATGAATATATCTTCGTAGAATACCCAAAACAGCTGGGTATACCTCCTATTTCAGATCCGGAAGCAAAATTGATTGTTTCTAGAAACGGATCCTTTCTCGAGGAAAAGTTTCTCTCGAAAGAATTGAGTGGGATGATGGTGGAGACTTGATGAGGTTATTGAACTGTCACTTCAACTAGTGTGTAGCAGGGCACAGAAAGTTGTTCATGTGGCACCTACACCAATTGAAGTGGAAGCTTATGATAGTGATCATGAAACTTCGGATCAAGTCACTACCAAACCTCATAGGTCGACAAGGATGTGTACTACATCAGAGTGGTACGTAATCCTGTCTTGGAAGTCATGTTGGTAGACAACAATGAACCTACGAGCTATGAAGAAGCGATGGTGGGCCCGGATTCTGATGAATGGCTCGAGGCCATAAAATCCGAGAGAGAATCCATGTATAAAACAAAGTATAGACTTTGAAAAGAACTACTTGATGGTCGTAAGGCTGTTGGGTGCAGATGGATTTTAAACGGAAGACGGACAATGATGATAAGTGTCACCATTAAGAAAGCTCGACTTGTCGTTAAGATGTTTCCCGACAAGTTCAAGGAGTTGACTACGATGAGACTTTCTCACTCGTAGCGATGCTAAGAGTCTGTTGGAATTATGTTAGCAGTTACTGCATTATTTATGAAATCTTGCAGATAGGATGTCAAAACACTATTTCCTCGACATTTTTTTCTTCAGGAAAGGTTGTATGTGATACAACCAGAAGGTTTTGTCAATCCTGAAAGATGCTAACAAGTATGCAAAGCTCCAGCAATCCTTCTAAGGACTGGAGTAAGCATCTCGGAATTGGAATGTACGCTTTGATGAGATGATCAAAGATTTTGGGTTTATACAAAGTTTATGAGAAACTTGTATTTCCAAAGAAGTGAGTGGGAGCACTATAGAATTTTTTGATGAGTATATGTTGTTAACATATTGTTGATCAGAAATGATGTAGAATTTCTGGAAAGCATACAGGGTTATTTTGAAAAGTGTTTTTTAATAGAAAACCTGGATTAAGCTACTTGAACATTGAGCATCAAGATCTATAAGGATAGATCAAAATCGCTTAATAGTACTTTCAAACGAACACATACCATGACAAAATTTTGAAGGAGTTCAAAAATAGATCGCCAAAGAAGGAGTTCTTGGCTATGTTATAAGGTATGAGTATTGAGTAAAACTCAAGACCTGACCACGGCAGAATAGAGAGAAAGGACGAAGGTCGTCCCCTATGCTTTAGACGTAGGCTCTAAAGTATGCTATGTTGTGTACCGCCAAGCCATGAGTCAGTCAAGGGGTACAAGTGTGATCTAGGAATGGATCACAGGACAACGATCAAGATTATCCTTAGTAACTAGTGGACTAAGGAATTTTCTCGAGTATGGAGGTGGTAAAAGAGTTCGTCGTAAAAGGTTACGTCGATGCAAACTTTGACACTAATCCGGATGACTCTGAGGAGTAAATCGGATTCATATAGTAGAGCAGTTATCTGGAATAGCCCCAAGTAGCGCGTGGTAGCTGCATATACAAGATGACATAGAGATTTGTAAAGCACACATCGATCTGAAAGGTTCAGACCCATTGACTGATAAACCTCTCTCACAAGCAAGATATGAACACACCCCATGGGTGTTGGATTCTCTACAATCACATAGTGATGTGAACTAGATTATTGACTCTAGTGCAAGTGGGAGACTGTTGGAAATATGCCCCAGAGGCAATAATAAATTAGTTATTATTATATTTCCTTATTCATGATAATCGTTTATTATCCATGCTAGAATTGTATTGATAGGAAACTCAGATACATGTGTGGATACATAGACAACACCATGTCCCTAGTAAGCCTCTAGTTGACTAGCTCGTTGATCAATAGATTGTTACGGTTTCCTGACCATGGACATTGGATGTCGTTGATGACGGGATCACATCATTAGGAGAATGATGTGATGGACAAGACCCAATCCTAAGCCTAGCACAAGATCGTGTAGTTCGTATGCTAAAGCTTTTCTAATGTCAAGTATCATTTCCTTAGACCATGAGATTGTGCAACTCCCGGATACCGTAGGAATGCTTTGGGTGCACCAAACGTCACAACATAATTGGGTGGCTATAAAGGTGCACTGCGGGTATCTCCGAAAGTGTTTGTTGGGTTGGCATGAATCGAGACTGGGATTTGTCACTCCGTGTAATGGAGAGGTATCTCTGGGCCCACTCGGTAGGACATCTTCATAATGTGCACAATGTGACCAAGGAGTTGATCACGGGATGATGTGTACCGGAACGAGTAAATAGACTTGCCGGTAACGAGATTGAACGAGGTATCGGGATACCGACGATCAAATCTCGGGCAAGTATCGTACTGATAGACAAAGGGAATTGTATACGGGATTGATTGAATCCTTGACATCGTGGTTCATCCGATGAGATCATCGTGGAACATGTGGGAGCCAACATGGGTATCCAGATCCCGCTGTTGGTTATTGGCCGGAGAGTTGTCTCGGTCATGTCTACATGGTTCCCGAACCCGTAGGGTCTACACACTTAAGGTTCGATGACGCTAGGGTTATAGAGAAAGTATGTACGTGGTTACCTAATGCTGTTCGGAGTCCCGGATGAGATCCCGGACGTCACGAGAAGTTCCGGAATGATCCGGGGGTAAAGATTTATATATGGAAAGTCCCGTTTTGGTCACCGGAAAAGTTTCGGGTGCTATCGGTAACGTACCGGGACCACCGGGAGGGTCCCGGGGATCCACCAGGTGGGGCCACCAGCCCCAGAAAGCTGCGTGGGCCAAGTATGGGAGGGGACCAGTCCCAGGTAGGCTGGTGCGCCCCCCCACCAAGGCCCAAGGCGCAGGGAGAGTGGGAGGGGGCAAATCCTAGGTCCAGATGGGCCTTAAGGCCCACCCTAGGGTGCCCCCTCTCTCCCTCTCCCCTGTAGCCGCCACCCTAGATGGGATCTAGGGCTGCCCCCCCCCCCCCTTGGGGAGGGAACCCTAGAGGGGGCGCAGCCCCTCCTATCCCCTATATATACTTGAGGTATGGGGCTGCCCAACATATGTGATTTGATCTCTCTCTTGGTGCAGCCCTACCCCTCTCCCTCCTCGTCTCTCGTAGTGCTTGGCAAAGCCCTGCTGGAGTACCGCGCTCCTCCACCATCACCATGCCGTTGTGCTGTTGCTGGACGGAGTCTTCCCCAACCTCTCCCTCTCTCCTTGCTGGATCAAGGCGTGGGAGACGTCATCGGGCTGTACGTGTGTTGAACGCGAAGGCGCCGTTGTTCGGCGCTTAGATCAGAATCGACCGCGATCTAAATTGCTGCGTGTACGACTCCACCAACCGCGTTCTTGTAACGCTTCCGCATTGCGATCTTCAAGGGTATGAAGATGCACTCCCCTTCCCCTCATTGCTAGATTACACCATAGATTGATCTTGGTGATGCGTAGAAAATTTTGAATTTCTGCTACGATCCCCAACGCAGGTATGTAGTGCACATGGTTCCTGGCGGCATTCCTCCTGGAATGCTCCGTGACGCGATGTGTTTGGGCTTTGGTGGATGACGAACTTGAAGAACATCTTCAAGCAACAAGGGGGCCAGGTGCTAAACAGTGGATTTTTGCTATGATTGAATCCTTACCACATGCATGTTTTATCAAGCTAGTCGTCGCACTTTGGCCAATCTGGACACCTAAACGGAAATCAATCCATGAAGGAGTTCTCCATAGCCCACATCTGCCCCATTCCTTTGTTGATAGCTTCATAGCCGAGCTCAATACCATTAAGCTCCCTCAAGGACGCTGGTGGTACATGTAGCCACAGAAAACACCACGAGGGCGGGTGACATGCACGTGTGGAAGGCCCCCAACACGTGGTTGGCAAAGATCCATGTTGATGGAGGACTACCAAAGGAATGGCACTAGGGGAGCTTCTTCTACGGTTTGCCGGGACCATACTAAAAAGTTTTTGGGCTCTTCGACAATGGTCTTCTTTGACATAAATGATCTGGTCACACTTGAAGCTCATGCATGTCGAGATGCCTTAGCACTTGCACTTGATCTTTCGCTGGATAGAGTTGTTATCAAATGTGACGATAAACTAGTTGTTTAAGAGAGCAGACCCTTTTATCATTCCTGTAAACTTTATACTTGATTAATAAAGCTTGGTTTACCGCTTTATTGAAGTTCAAACATTTTTTTGAAAAGAAGTGAACATTTAAAAAGATTTTTTTTTGAAAGTGCATGCATTTTTTTGGAAATATCGAACATTTTTAATCTCTAGATAAGTTTTTAAAACAAGAACGCTACTTGAAGTTTTGAACAAAATATGAAAATACTAACTTTTTAAACTCATTTCAAAATTTGAAGATACGAAGATTTTTTAGATTTGAGAACATTTTCTAAAAGAGGACCATTTTTTAAAACTCCAAAACAATTTGAAAAATCATTTCTTGGAAAGCAAGAACTTTTTTTGAAAACACATTGTTTTTTGCAAAATGATTTTTTTTCAAATTTTCGAAACATTGTTGAAATTCTGAACATTTTTTAAAAATTGTGAATTTTATGAAAAAATGAAAATGAGAAAAAATCTATTTAAAAAACAAAATGATAAAGGAAAGAAAAACAGTGAAGAAAAAACGAAAAGGAAGAAAAAACAGAAAATTCCATCATGAAAAGAATAGGATCCTAGCTAATTTTTCCAACCCATCTTCGGTTTGCTCGTTGGTCGCATGTGCAAAGCGTCGGCATTTTGCCGCATCGAGCGGCGTATAGTGTTTTCTCTCCTGTTTAGCACCAGATTTGCCCCTAAAGCACGCATTAGGTGTGATCTTCGCTAGTTCGCTCGCAATGGCTCGCTTGCTCCTTTTCTTTCACACCTGTTCCTCTCCTGCATGCTAAGGAAAAAACCAAACATCAGAGTTTTTCTTGTTAGTGTTGAAAAAGTTGGTGAAATCAAAAAATATTTACATATTTTAAAATACGTTCCTTTTTTAAAATCATGTAGTTTATTTTTTTCATGAATTTCATTTTTTTAGAAAATCTAATTGCTCATGAATTTTGAAAAGTTTAGGAATTGGAAAAATGATAAAAAGTTTAGATTTTTTTATTGAATTGTAGAATGTTTACAAATTAAAATACTCATGAATTAAAATGGAAAATGGAAATAAACATTAAAAACATGAAAAAAAAACTAGTAAACCAGAAAAGGTCGGAAGCTTCACAAAGCCGGTCAAAGGTGCCTACATGGCACGCCCCCCTTACCACACATATCGCTGGGAGGTGTGTGAACACGTCAATAACGCTTTTATACCTCCTTTCCAAACGCTTTTATACCTCCTTTCCAAACGCTTTTATACATGAGCAGCAACAATAGCTGGGGCAGCGGCAGAACCGGCGACAGCGATCGGGGGCGCCAGAATAAGGGCAAACAAGATGTGCCAGTGAAACGTAATTTGAATGAGGAGTTGTCCAGATCAATGGATTCCCGCACTGGCGGTGGATCTAGGACGGAGAGGACAGAAGTTAACAGTCCGTCCAAGGACTGGATCAGAAGGGATGAGAGCAAGGAGTTTGACGTGAGAACGGGCCTTGAGCAGAAGAAGGAAAATGAGCTGAGAAATAAGCTACATGAGAGGCAACAATTCAACTATGGGGGCAGCTCAAGGGATGCTGGGAGAGAGAGAAGGCCTGCGACTGGGGAGTACTACAGGGGTGGCCATAGAGGTGATGCTATGACCCGCTCGGGGCAGGGAGAAGAGCAGGGCAGAACAAGAACCAAGGGCTACTATATCATAAAACCAAGGCAGGAGTATAGAGAGGTGCAACATGACAGACACCAACCAAGATATGAACATGGTGGACGCAAGAGGGGGCGGAAGCAATATTGGGTGGCAAAGGACAACCCGCACAGGCAGACTTCACAAGATGTTTTTATCCGTGATACGAGGCAGAAAACGACCACTGTGTTTGACCGTATTTCCGACACCAATGATAGATCGGCGGACCCCAGGTCGGGGGGCGCCGGACGCCATGAATCTCTTGGCCTGGAACTGTCGAGGATTGGGGTTGGACTCGACAGTTGGCGAATTAAGAGACCTGATACGGTCCTACAACCCGGCGGTGGTTTTTCTCTGTGAAACGAAGAAAACGGTGAGAGCAATGGAGCGACTACATTGGAGCATGGGTTTTAATCATGGTGTAGTGGTAGACTGTCAAGGGAGGAGTGGAGGTCTTGCTCTATGGTGGAGAGATCATCTTCAGGTTACCGTGCGGCCGTGGAGCCAGTACTTTATCGATGCTGAGGTGATGTGTGAGGGGAAAACTTGTAGGATCACTGGATTCTAAGGGGAACCCCAAACGGAACTACGCAAGAAATCATGGGATGCTATTAGATACTTGCGAGCTCAAGACGATCTGCCGTGGATTTGCTTGGGTGATTACAATGAAGCCTTGTTTCTCTCTGACCAGATTGGTGGTAACCCAAGACCCTTCTTGCAAATGGAAGATTTTCGCGACTGTCTTGCTGATTGTGGCCTGGCAGACTTGGGGTTCTCGGGCTATCAGTATACATGGGATAATAACCGGGATGGCGTGGAAAATATTCAGGTTCGGTTAGATCGAGCCACATGCACTGATTCTTTCTTACGGATGTTCCCCGAGACAACAGTTGAACACATCATGACCGAAGAGTCTGACCACCAAGCTCTGTTGGTCCGGGCGCTGGAGACGGCTCTACGTCGAGATGGGCCAAAGGATAGAGCTTTTAGATATGAGGAAGCTTGGACTCGCCACGAGACCTATCAAGCTATGTTTGAAAAAGTGTGGGAGGCAGCAGGAACCGGGGACCAAGGTCTAGCTGCAGTGTGGCAGCGACTCAGAGGCACGACGGGGGCGATGCAAAGGTGGGCACGTGAAGTTTTTGGCTCGATCAGAAGGATGATTGCAAAGTTAAAAGGGCAGCTGAGTGAAGCTAAGGTGAGAGCTCTTTCGACTGGACACTCACTGGAGGTCCGCGAGATTGAAGCGCAGGTGAGGGAAATTTATACACGTGAAGAGATCATGTATAAGTAGAGGTCAAGAGTGGACTGGTTGAGTGTGGGCGATCAGAACACAAAATATTTTCAGAGCCGTGCTACTCATAGGAAAAGGAAAAACACGATCAAAGCTCTTCGGAGGGAGGATGGAACTAGATGTACAGTTGATGAACAGATGAGAGAAATGGCCGCCAGTTTCTATGAGGGGTTGTTTACTTCAGATGGTACGTCGGGGGCCAATGTTCTACTACAGAACATACATCAAGTGGTCTCTCCGGATATGAATGACGCACTTACTGCTCCTATCACTGATGAAGAGATACATGCGGCTCTATTCCAAATGGGGCCAACGAAGGTGCCCGGTCCGGACGGGCTTCCGGCTCTTCTCTACCAGCGGCACTGGCCGCAGGTCTGTGACGATGTGTGTCAAGCTGTGAGGGATTTCTTGGGTGGTGTGGCCGCCCCGGAGGATTTTAATGATGCCGTCATTGTCATGATCCCCAAGACCAACTCACCTGAGTTGTTGTCTCAGTTCAGACCAATTAGTTTGTGCAACGTGCTTTATAAGATTGCAACCAAAGTATTGGCCAATAGATTGAAAGGAATCCTCCCCATTCTTATCTCAGAGGAGCAAAGCACGTTTGTACCGGGAAGTCTCATCACTGACAATGTCCTTGTTGCATACGAGTGTGTTCATGCAATACGCACTAGGAAAAGGAAGAAACCATTGTGCGCGGTAAAACTGGACATGATGAAGGTGTATGATAGGGTTGAATGGGTATTTTTGCAACAGATGTTGGAGCAGTTTGGTTTTGCACCACAGTGGATTATGATGATCATGAGGTGTGTCACCACTGCTAATTTTTCTGTCAAGATGAATGGTGCTTGTTCTAGGAGGTTTTCACCCTCCCGGGACTACGGCAGGGTGACCCGCTCTCCCCATATCTCTTCCTCTTTTGTGTTGAGGGTTTCTCGGCGCTATTGAAGAAGGCACAAGAAGACACTGAGATCAAAGGGGTGACTTTTGGGAGCACTGGCCCCCATGTAACTCACCTCCTTTTCGCAGACGACAGCATAGTGTTTTTGGAGGGATCGAGGGATAATATGGAAGCCTTAAAGGAGATTTTAAATAGTTATGAAGCGGCTTCAGGGCAACGTGTGAACTTACAAAAATCTTCAATCTTTTTTGGCAAGGGGTGCGGAGATGATACAAAGGTAGCGCTGAAGAGTGCTCTTGGGATTGGGTCAGAAGCTCTAAGTGAGCGATATCTTGGGCTACCAACACCGGTTGGTCGTTCTAAGGAGGGCACTTTCAAGTATGTCACGGAAAGTTCCAAGTCAAAAGTGGGTGGCTATAAGGGCCAAGGTTTGTCCAAAGCGGCGAAGGAGGTTTTGGTGAAATCCGGACTCCAAGCTGTACCTACGTTCACCATGAGTTGTTTTCAGCTCACTAAGAAAACGTTCCGGAATCTGACTTCGATCTCTTCGAAATTCTGGTGAGGTGAATCGAATGGTGAAAAGAAAGTACATTGGATCTCTTGGCAAAAAATGTTTGCTGCAAAAAGAGTTGGGGGTCTCGGTTTCTGTGATCCTGAGGGCTTCAACCAAGCTTTGCTAGCAAAACAGGCGTGGAGGATTTTACAAGAACCAAACTCGTTGTGCGCAAGAGTTCTCAAAGCTCGCTATTTTAAGGAGCAAACAATCATGACGACCACATGCCCTTCCAACGCCTCCTACACCTTCCGCAGTGTGCTGTATGGGAGAGATCTTTTAAGGGAGGGAACAATATGGCGCATATGAGATGGTTCGAAGGTGAATATACACCATGACAACTGGATTCCGAGGCATGGAAGTTTGAAGCCACTGGGCCAATTCTTCATGCCCGGTGTGACAAGGGTGGCAGACTTGTTAACTCCAAGGGCGATGGGAAGAACGAGGACCAGACAGCCGGAGTCCTCTAATATTGTGTCTACACACAAGGATTTCATGGCGCTATGGGACACATGTGCACCGTCTAAAGCAAATATTCATATGTGGCGTTTGATCAAAAATGGGTTGGCTGTGGGTTTTGAACTACATCGACAACGGAATAAACCGGGTGTTTTTTGTGTTGCATGCGGTAGAGAAGAAACCATCTATCACCGTTTTTGGGCATGCCAACATTCAGTAAGGTTCTTGCAGCTCTTTGCTACCTCTTGAGCACTGCGTTGGTTTTCCCCGAAGAGGAAGGGATGATGCAGCTAAGTAGCGTATGTATTTTCCTCAGTTTTTGAGAACCAAGCTATCAATCCAGTAGGAGGCTACGCGCGAGTCCCTCATACCTGCACAAAACAAATAGATCCTCGCAACCAATGCGAATAGGGGTTGTCAATCCCTACACGGCCACTTACGAGAGTGAGATCTGATAGATATGATAAGATAATATTTTCGGTATTTTTGTGATAAAGATGCAAAGTAAAATAAAGGCAAAGCAAAAAAGCAAAGGAAATAACTAAGTAGTAGGAGATTAATATGATAAAGATAGACCCGGGGCCATAGGTTTCACTAGTGGCTTATCTCGAGAGCATAAGTATTCTACGGTGGGTGAACAAATTACTGTTGAGCAATTGATAGAATTGAGCACAGTTATGAGAATATCTAGGTATGATCATGTATATAGGCATCACGTCCGAGACAAGTAGACCGACTCCTGCCTGCATCTACTACTACTACTACTACTCCACTCATCGACCGCTATCCAGCATGCATCTAGAGTATTAAGTTAAAAATAGAGTAACGCCTTAAGCAAGATGACATGATGTAGAGGGATAAACTCATGCAATATGATGAAAACCCCATCTTGTTATCCTCGATGGCAACAATACAATACGTGCCTTGCTGCCCCTACTGTCACTGGGAAAGGACACCGCAAGATTGAACCCAAAGCTAAGCACTTCTCCCATTGCAAGAAAGATCAATCTAGTAGGCCAAACCAAACTGATAATTCGAAGAGACTTGCAAAGATAACCAATCATACATAAAAGAATTCAGAGAAGATTCAAATATTATTCATAGATAGACTTGATCATAAACCCACAATTCATCGGTCTCAACAAACACACTGCAAAAAGAACATTACATCGAATAGTTCTCCATAAGAGAGGGGGAGAACATTGTATTGAGATCCAAAAAGAGAGAAGAAGCCATCTAGCTAATAACTATGGACCCGTAGGTCTGAGGTAAACTACTCACACTTCACCGGAGGGGCTATGGTGTTGATGTAGAAGCCCTCCGTGATCGATGCCCCCTCCGATGGAGCTCCGGAACAGACCCCAAGATGGGATCTCGTGGATACAGAAAATTGCGGCGGTGGAATTAGGTTTTTGGCTCCGTATCTGATCGTTTGGGGGTACGTAGGTATATATAGGTGGAAGGAGTACGTCGGTGGAGCAACAGGGGGCCCATGAGGGTGGAGGGCGCGCCTGGGGGAGGGGGTAGGCACGCCCCTACCTCGTGGCCTCCTCTTTTGTGTCTTGACGTAGGGTCCAAGTCTCCTGGGTCTTGTTCATTCAAAAAATCATGTTCCCGAAGGTTTCATTCCGTTTGGACTCCGTTTGATATTCCTTTTCTTCGAAACCCTAAAACAGGCAAAAAACAACAATTCTGGGCTGGGCCTCCGGTTAATAGGTTAGTCCCAAAATAATATAAAAGTGGAAAATAAAGCCCAATAAGGTCCAAAACAGTAGATAATATAGCTTGGAGCAATCAAAAATTATAGATACGTTGGAGACGTATCACTCTTCCACTCAGAGAAGGGAGTTGCGGTGGCGATCCCACCGTGCACGACGGACTCCCAGAGTGCTCTAGCTCGCTGGCTCCTCGACTGGTTTGTCGGGGCATCTGACGAAGACCGAGAGGCAATGGTGCATTCGGTGTATGGCCTCTGGCTCGCCCGGAATAATGCTCGGGATGGCAAGCCGATCGCCCCAGCACATGAAATAATGAACTTTGTTTTTGCCCATATGAGGGAATGGAGGGAGATACATCCATGGAAGACGGGCGCGCCTGTATGGCATGAACCACAGCATTGGGAGCCCCGTGACGGGGGATGGGTTAAAGTAAAATCAGATGGAGCTATGTCAAAGTTTGGAGTGAAAGGAGGAGGACCAGTCCTTAGAGACCATAATGGCGCTTTTCTGGCAGCAACCTGTCATCATTTCCCAAACATTGTGGATCCGGAAGCTACTGAGGTACTGGCGTGCCGACGAGCCTTGCAGCTAGCTACAGAAATTAACGCAACAAGAGTTCATCTGGAATTGGATGCTCAAGTTGTGGTGAATATGCTGAAACATTTAGCGAGGAATCTATCGGCTAACGGTCCATGGATTGAGGAGGTGAAAGCTCCTCTTGGGTCCTTCGTCGAGTACAAGATATCATGGATTCGGCGCTCTACTAATATTGCCGCGCATAAATTAGCTAAAGTGCGTGTTGGTGATGAATTGTGTAAGGTGTGGTTGGGGGTCCCCCCAGACTTCGTTCTTTCTGTAATCACGGATGACATTCCTGTTGGGTTTCATAGTAATTTCAAAAAATTTCCTACGCACACGCAAGATCATGGTGATGCATAGCAACGAGAGGGGAGAGTGTGATCTACGTACCCTTGTAGACCGACAGCGGAAGCGTTGTGACAACGCGGTTGATGTAGTCGTACGTCTTCACGATCCGACCGATCCAAGCACCGTTACTCCGGCACCTCCGAGTTCTTGGCACACGTTCAGCTCGATGACGATCCCCGGGCTCCGATCCAGCAAAGCGTCGGGGAGGAGTTCCGTCAGCACGACGGCGTGGTGACGATTTTGATGTTCTACCGTCGCAGGGCTTCGCCTAAGCACCGCTACAATATGACCGAGGTGGAATATGGTGGAGGGGGGCACCGCACACGGCTAAGGAACGATCACGAAGATCAACTTGTGTGTCTATGGGGTGCCCTTGCCCCTGTATATAAAGGAGTGGAGGAGGGGAGGGCCGACCCTCTCTATGGCGCGCCCTAGGGGAGTCCTACTCCCACCGGGAGTAGGATTCCCCCTTTCCTAGTCCAACTAGGAGTCCTTCCATGTAGTAGGAGTAGGAAACAAGGAAGGGGTGCAGCCCCTCCCCCTAGTCCAATTCGGACTAGGCCTTGGGGGGGGGGGGCGCGGCCTGCCCTAGGCAGCCCCTCTCTCTTTCCCGTATGGCCCAATAAGGCCCAATACTTCTCCCGGCGAATTCCCGTAACTCTCCGGTACTCCGAAAAATACCCGAATCACTCGGAACCTTTCCGAGTCCGAATATAGTCGTCCAATATATCGATCTTTACGTCTCGACCATTTCGAGACTCCTCGTCATGTCCCCGATCTCATCCGGGACTCCGAACTCCTTCGGTACATCAAAACTCATAAACTCATAATATAACTGTCATCGAAACCTTAAGCGTGCGGACCCTACGGGTTCGAGAACAATGTAGACATGACCGAGACACGTCTCCGGTCAATAACCAATAGCGGAACCTGGATGCTCATATTGGCTCCTACATATTCTACGAAGATCTTTATCGGTCAGACCGCATAACAACATACGTTGTTCCCTTTGTCATCGGTATGTTACTTGCCCGAGATTCGATCGTCGGTATCTCAATACCTAGTTCAATCTCGTTACCGGCAAGTTTCTTTACTCGTTCTGTAATACATCATCCCGCAACTAACTCATTAGTTGCAATGCTTGCAAGGCTTAAGTGATGTGCATTACCGAGAGGGCCCAGAGATACCTCTCCGACAATCGGAGTGACAAATCCTAATCTCGAAATACGCCAACCCAACAAGTACCTTGGAGACACCTGTAGAGCACCTTTATAATCACCCAGTTACGTTGTGACGTTTGGTAGCACACAAAGTGTTCCTCCGGCAAACGGGAGTTGCATAATCTCATAGTCATAGGAACATGTATAAGTCATGAAGAAAGCAATAGCAACATACTAACGATCGGGTGCTAAGCTAATGGAATGGGTCATGTCAATCAGATCATTCACCTAATGATGTGATCCCGTTAATCAAATAACAACTCTTTGTCATGGTTAGGAACATAACCATCTTTGATTAACGAGCTAGTCAAGTAGAGGCATACTAGTGACACTCTGTTTGTCTATGTATTCACACATGTATTATGTTTCCGGTTAATACAATTCTAGCATGAATAATAAACATTTATCATGATATAAGGAAATAAATAATAACTTTATTATTGCCTCTAGGGCATATTTCCTTCAGTCTCCCACTTGCACTAGAGTCAATAATCTAGATCACATTTCTAACACCCATGGAGCCTTTGCTTAATCATGTTTGCATATAGAAACCCATAGTTCACATGCCATGTGACCAACACCCAAAGGGTTTACTAGTTAGTAATCTAGTTCACATCGCTATGTGATTAACACCCAAAGAGTACTAAGGTGTGATCATGTTTTGCTTGTGAGAGAATCTTAGTCAACGGGTCTGCCACATTCAGATCCGCATGTATTTTGCAAATTTCTATGTCAACAATGCTCTGCATGGAGCTACTCTAGCTAATTGCTCCCACTTTCAATATGTATCTAGACCGAGACTTAGAGTCATCTAGATTAGTGTCAAAACTTGCATCGGCGTAACCCTTTACGACGAACCTTTTTTCACTTCCATAATCGAGAAACATATCCTTATTCCACTAAGGATAATTTTGACCTTGTCCAGTGATCTACTCCTAGATCACTATTGTACTCCCTTGCAAACTCATGGTGCAGGGTATACAATAGATCTGGTACACAGCATGGCATACTTTATAGAACCTATGTGAGGCATAGGGAATGACTTTCATTCTCTTTCTATCTTCTGCCGTGGTCGGGCTTTGAGTCTTACTCAATTTCACACCTTGTAACACAGGCAAGAAACTCTTTCTTTGACTGTTCCATTTTGAACTACTTCAAAATCTTGTCAAGGTATGTACTCATTGAAAAAACTTATCAAGCGTCTTGATCTATCTCTATAGATCTTGATGCTCAATATGTAAGCAGCTTCACCGAGGTCTTTCTTTGAAAAACTCCTTTCAAACACTCCTTTATGCTTTGCAGAATAATTCTACATTATTTCCGATCAACAATATGTCATTCACATATACTTATCAGAAATGTTGTAGTGCTCCCACTCACTTTCTTGTAAATACAGGCTTCACCGCAAGTCTGTATAAAACTATATGCTTTGATCAACTTATCAAAGCGTATATTCCAACTCTGAGATTCTTGCGCATATTTAGTTAACACCTTTAGGATTCGACAAAACCTTAGTTGCATCGTATACAACTCTTCTTTAATAAATCCATTAAGGAATGCAGTTTTGTTTATCCATTTGCCAGATTTCATAAAATGCGGCAATTGCTAACATGATTCGGACAGACTTAAGCATAGATACGAGTGAGAAACTCTCATCGTAGTCAACACCTTGAACTTGTCGAAACCTTTTGCGACAATTCTAGCTTTGTAGATAGTAACACTACTATCAGCGTCGTCTTCCTCTTGAAGATCCATTTATTTCTCAATGGCTTGCCGATCATGGGCAAGTCAATCAAGTCCATACTTTGTTCTCATACATGGATCTCATCTCAGATTTCATGGCCTCAAGCCATTTCGCGAATCTGGGCTCATCATCGCTTCCTCATAGTTGCAAGTTCGTCATGGTCTAGTAACATGACTTCCAGAACAGGATTACCGTACCACTCTGGTGCGGATCTCACTCTGGTTTACCTACGAGATTTCGGTAGTAACTTGATCTGAAGTTACATGATCATCATCATTAGCTTCCTCACTAATTGGTGTAGTAGTCACAGGAACAGATTTCTGTGATGAACTACTTTCCAATAAGGGAGCAGGTACAGTTACCTCATCAAGTTCTACTTTCCTCCCACTCACTTCTTTCGAGAGAAACTCCTTCTCTAGAAAGGATCCCTTAGCAAAAAGTCTTGCCTTCGGATCTGTGATAGAAGGTGTACCCAACTGTCTCCTTTGGGTATCCTATGAAGACATATTTCTCCGATTTGGGTTTGAGCTTATAGGGATGAAACTTTTTCATATAAGCATCAAGTCCCAAACTTTAAGAAACGACAACTTTGGTTTCTTGCCAAACCACAGTTCAGATTGTGTCGTCTCAACGGACTTAGATGGTGCCCTTTTAACGTGAATGCAGCTGTCTCTTAATGCATAACCCCAAAACGATAGTGGTAGATCGGTAAGAGACATCATAGATCGCACTATCTAATAAAGTACGGTTACGATTCGGACACACCATTATGCTGTGGTGTTCCAGGTGGCGTGATAGTGAAACTATTCACATTGTTTTAATTGAAGACCAAACTCGTAACTCAAATATTTGTCTCCGCGATCAGATCGTAGAAACTTTATTTTCTTGTACGATGATTTTCCACTTCACTCTGAAATTCTTTGAACTTTTCAAATGTTTCAGACTTATGTTTCATCAAGTAGATATACCCATATCTGCTCAAATCATCTGTGAAGGTCAGAAAATAACGATACCCGCGCGAGCTTCAACACTCATCGGATACATACATCAGTATGTATTATTTCCAATAAGTCAGTTGCTCGCTCCATTGTTCCGGAGAACGGAGTCTTAGTCATCTTGCCTAAGGCATGGTTCGCAAGCATCAAGTGATTCATAATCAAGTGATTCCAAAATCCCATCAGCATGGAGTTTCTTCATGCGCTTTACACCAATATGACCTAAACGGCAGTGCCACAAATAAGTTGCACTATCATTATTAACTTTGCATCTTTTGGTTTCAATATTATGAATATGTGTATCACTATGAGGATCCAATGAACTTGTTTCATTGGGTGTATGACCATCGAAGGTTTTATTCATGTAAACAGAACAACAATTATTCTCTACTTAAATGAATAACCGTATTGCAATAAACATGATCAAATCATATTCATGCTCAACGCAAACACCAAATAACACTTATTTAGGTTCAACACTAATCCCGAAAGTATAGGGAGTGTGCGATGATGATCATATCAATCTTGGAACTACTTCCAACACACATCGTCACTTCACCCTTAACTAGTCTCTGTTATTCTGCAACTCCCGTTTCGAGTTACTATCTTAGCAACTGAACTAGTATCAAATACTGAGGGGTTTGCTATAAACACTAGTAAAGTACACATCAATAACATGTATATCAAATATACTTATGTTCACTTTGCCATCCTTCTTATCCGCAATTCACTTGGGGTCAGTTCCGCTTCCAGTGACCAGTCCTTTGCAGTAGAAGCACTTAGTCTCAGGCTTAGGACCAGACTTGGGCTTCTTCACTTGAGCAGCAACTTGCTTGCCGTTCTTCTTGAAGTTCCCCTTCTTCCCTTTGCCCTTTTCTTGAAACTAGTGGTCTTGTCTACCATCAACACTTGATATTTTTCTTGATTTCTACCTTCGTTGATTTCAGCATTACGAAGAGCTTGGGAATCGTTTCCGTTATCCCTTGCATATCTTAGTTCATCACGAAGTTCTACTCCTTGGTGATGGTGACTAGAGAATTCTGTCAATCACTATCTTATCTGGAAGATTAACTCCCACTTGATTCAAGCGATTGTAGTACCCAGACAATCTGAGCACATGCTCACTAGTTGAGCGATTCTCCTCCATCTTTTAGCTATAGAACTTGTTGGAGACTTCATATCTCTCAACTCGGGTATTTGCTTGAAATATTAACTTCAACTCCTGGAACATCTCATATGGTCCATGACGTTCAAAACGTCTTTGAAGTCCCGATTCTAAGCCGTTAAGCATGGTGCACTAAACTATCAAGTAGTCATCATATTTAGCTAGCCAAACGTTCATCGCTCAGCATCTGCTCCTGCAATAGGTCTGTCACCTAGCGGTGCATCAAGGACATAATTCCTCTGTGCAGCAATGAGGATAAAC
The DNA here is from genome assembly GCF_003073215.2 of Triticum urartu. Classification (NCBI taxonomy): domain Eukaryota; kingdom Viridiplantae; phylum Streptophyta; class Magnoliopsida; order Poales; family Poaceae; genus Triticum; species Triticum urartu. The sequence continues at coordinate 34,347,083 of NC_053025.1, forward strand.
CTCAGATCACGGATCCAATCCGCATCATTGCTACTAACATCTTTCAACACAATTTTCTCTAGGAACATATCAAAATAAACACAGGGAAGCAACAACGCGAGCTATTGATCTACAACATAATTTGCAAAATACTACCAGGACTAAGTTCATGATAAATTTAAGTTCAATTAATCATATTACTTAAGAACTCCCACTTAGATAGACATCCCTCTAATCCTCTAAGTGATCACGTGATCCAAATCAACTAAACCATGTCCGATCATCACGTGAGATGGAGTAGTTTCATTGGTGAACATCACTATGTTGATCATATCTACTATATGATTCACGCTCGACCTTTCGGTCTCCGTGTTCCGAGGCCATATCTGTATATGCTTGGCTCGTCAAGTATAACCTGAGTATTCCGCGTGTGCAACTGTTTTGCACCCGTTGTATTTGAACGTAGAGCCTATCACACCCGATCATCACGTGGTGTCTCAGCACGAAGAACTTTCGCAACGGTGCATACTCAGGGAGAACACTTCTTGATAATTAGTGAGAGATCATCTTAAATGCTACCGTCAAACTAAGCAAAATAAGATGTATAAAAGATAAACATCATATGCAATCAAAATATGTGACATGATATGGCCATCATCATCTTGCTTCTTTGATCTCCATCTCCAAAGTACTGTCATGATCTATATCGTCACCAGGCATGACACCATGATCTCCATCATCTTGATCTATATCAATGTGTCGTCACATGGTCGTCTCGCCAACAATTGCTCTTGCAACTATTGCTATCGCATAGCGATAAAGTAAAGCAATTATTGGAGCGCTTGCATCTTATGCAATAGAGAGACAACCATAAGGATTTTGCCAGTTGCGATAACTTCAACAAAACATGATCATCTCATACAACAACTTATATCTCATCACGTCTTGACCATATCACATCACAACATGCCCTGCAAAAACAAGTTAGACGTCCTCTACTTTGTTGTTGCAAGTTTTACGTGGCTGCTACGGGCTTAAGCAAGAACCAATCTTACCTACGCATCAAAACCACAACGATAGTTTGTCAAGTTGGTGCTGTTTTAACCTTCGCAAGGACCGGGCGTAGCCACACTCGGTTCAACTAAAGTTGGAGAAACTGTCACCCGCTAGCCACCTTTGTGCAAAGCACGTCGGGAGAGCCGGTCTCGCGTAAGCGTACGCGTAATGTCGGTCCGGGCCGCTTCATCCAACAATACCACCGAACCAAAGTATGACATGCTGGTAAGCAGTATGACTTATATCACCCACAACTCACTTGTGTTCTACTCGTGCATATAACATCAACACATAAAACCTGGCTCTGATGCCACTGTTGGGGAACGTAGTAATTTCAAAAAATTTCCTACGCACACGCAAGATCATGGTGATGCATAGCAACGAGAGGGGAGAGTGTGATCTACGTACCCTTGTAGACCGACAGCGGAAGCGTGACAACGCGGTTGATGTAGTCGTACGTCTTCACGGCCCGACCGATCAAGCACCGAAACTACGGCACCTCCGAGTTTTAGCACACGTTCAGCTCGATGACGATCCCCGGACTCCGATCCAGCAAAGTGTCGGGGAAGAGTTTCGTCAGCACGACGGCGTGGTGACGATCTTGATGTTCTACGTCGCAGGGCTTCGCCTAAGCACCGCTACAATATGACCGAGGTGGAATATGGTGGAGGGGGGCACCGCACACGGCTAAGGAAGATCACGAGATCAACTTGTGTGTCTATGGGGTGCCCCCTGCCCCCGTATATAAAGGAGTGGAGGAGGGGAGGGCCGGCCCTCTCTATGGCGCGCCCTAGGGGAGTCCTACTCCCACCGGGAGTAGGATTCCCTTTCCTAGTCCAACTAGGAGTCCTTCCATGTAGTAGGAGTAGGAAACAAGGAAGGGGTGCAGCCCCTCCCCCTAGTCCAATTCGGACTAGGCCTTGGGGGGGGGGCGCGGCCTGCCCTAGGCAGCCCCTCTCTCTTTCCCGTATGGCCCAATAAGGCCCAATACTTCTCCCGGCGAATTCCCGTAACTCTCCGGTACTCCGAAAAATACCCGAATCACTCGGAACCTTTCCGAGTCCGAATATAGTCGTCCAATATATCAATCTTTATGTCTCGACCATTTCGAGACTCCTCGTTATGTCCGTGATCACATCCGGGTCTCCGAACTAACTTTGGTACATCAAAACTCATAATATAATTGTCATCGAAACCTTAAGCGTGCGGACCCTACGGGTTCGAGAACAATGTAGACATGACCGAGACACGTCTCCGGTCAATAACCAATAGCGGGACCTGGATGCCCATATTGGCTCCTACATATTCTACGAAGATCTTTATCGGTCAGACCGCATAACAACATAGGTTGTTCCCTTTGTCATCGGTATGTTACTTGCCCGAGATTCGATCGTCGGTATCTCAATACCTAGTTCAATCTCGTTACCGGCAAGTCTCTTTACTCGTTCTGTAATACATCATCCCGCAATTAACTCATTAGTTACAAATGCTTGCAAGGCTTAAGTGATGTGCATTACCGAGAGGGCCCAGAGATACCTCTCCGACAATCGGAGTGACAAATCCTAATCTCGAAATACGCCAACCCAACATGTACCTTTGGAGACACCTGTAGAGCACCTTTATAATCACCCAGTTACGTTGTGACGTTTGGTAGCACACAAAGTGTTCCTCCGGCAAACGGGAGTTGCATAATCTCATAGTCATAGGAACATGTATAAGTCATGAAGAAAGCAATAGCAACATACTAAACGATCGGGTGCTAAGCTAATGGAATGGGTCATGTCAATCAGATCATTCACCTAATGATGTGATCCCGTTAATCAAATAACAACTCTTTGTCCATGGTTAGGAAACATAACCATCTTTGATTAACGAGCTAGTCAAGTAGAGGCATACTAGTGACACTCTGTTTGTCTATGTATTCACACATGTATTATGTTTCCGGTTAATACAATTCTAGCATGAATAATAAACATTTATCATGAAATAAGTAAATAAATAATAACTTTATTATTGCCTCTAGGGCATATTTCCTTCAATTCCGGTGTTTGAGTTTTAAATAAATGCGGCAATATTTACCCTAAAAACGCTTTTATACTATGGTACGGAGGGAGTAGTATTCCGGAGATTATGTGCTAAATAGGAAGGTCCGTAATGGGTGGACAAAATCATAACACTACAACCTCCTATCCATAATAAGTATCACATTCTTGAACTAACCACAATTCAAAACTATGACAATTATTTTAGATCTGAGGGAGTACCGTAATTATGATAGCACTCGTTAACTCGCACGCTTGTCTTGGGTCGGCGAGTAGGAAGCATCCAGAGCTATTTCGGGAAGCTTCCTCCTTGGTTTTCAAGCCTGTCACCCAATTTTGGGAAGGTTTGTTCTGTACTTTTACCATATTTTCTGGTTTACTTATGTTTTTTATTTCCATTTTTGTTTTTTTCTTGTTTGAAACACATGTTGAGTCTTTTTCAAGTACACTTAAAAATTAGAAGAATATCATATGAATATTTTCTAAAACATTGTGATTTTTTTTCAGATACAAGATGAGCATTTTTTTACAATATTTTCAAATACACGTTAAATGTTTTTTGAATGCATAGCGATTTTTTTAAACACATGGTGAACATTATTTAAACACATCATGAATTTTTTCAAATTGCTATTTTTCTTTCACACCAGTGAACATTTTAAATTTCAAATTTGTGATTTTTTTCATATTAAAACAAACCAAACCAAAAGAAAAAAATGATAGAAAAAAGGAAATAAAGTCGAGTCTGTTGGCTGACTTGGAGGCACGGGTAGGCCATGGCGTGCTGTGATGGTGTCCTGGATTAGGGATCACTCACCACGTAGTCTCCCATCCAGGTGGGACGGGCTATGCACCCCCATGTCCGTTCATCAGCGGGCCATGTCGAGGAGGCCCATGGCACGAAGGAGGAAACTTACATTCTTAAGAAGTTGCTCCCCACTACAAGTCATTCTCTCAACATGTAGATAGTGATCCACCTCAGCATGCATGCCATGTCATCGTTCAGTTACAAATAGCTATCTACTCTCGTCATTTTTTTCTCTCCTGAAACATCTGTTCCAAAAATTCCCGTCTTCTCCATGGCAGCACTCCATGGTAATTACTCTCCCACCCATTAATTTCCCTCTTCCTATTTACCGTTTCCACCAAATATTATTCCTTAGCCTCTCATATATTGTTTCCATAATCTTCTCCACGGTAATTACACATCCACCTGTTTATTTCCTTCTTCCTTTTCACCTTCTCCATCAAATATTATTCATCAACCTTCGGTTAATATTTTCCAGATCGGCCCAGGAGTAACCGATGATGGTGCTATATATTGCAGGTCCCCGATCGGTCTGGCCTCACCAAGAAAAGGTGTCGGAGGAGTAGGCCCAGAGGATTCCAGGTGAGCGATTCTTCTTGTTGCCCGTCTATTTTCTCCCTCGTCCCTCCCGCACCCGTCACTGCCTCACATGCCCACGGTTCCTGGAGGCAGCGATGGGCGAGCACCCTTCATCCCCTCCCATATTAACAGGTTGCGGCAGCTCAGCGGGCTGGCGGCAACTTCGGCGCAAGCTAGAGGCACCAACGTGTGAGGCAGCAAGGCGGCGACCAAGGATCAGACGACAAGCCGGAGACAATGATGTGCGAGGCGGCGACCTGGTTCCAGACAACAAGAAGGAGGCTACAGGGCGACGAGTCCCAGCAGGTACTTGCAAGCCATCACTGTCCGTTTCCTGATTCAGTAGCACTAGCAAGTACAACACCATGTTAATATTCAGTTCTTCACCAGTTCTGTTGTAGCGCTTCTCACTTTCAGCCAACTTTGTTCAAGTAAACCTTTTTCCTACAGTAGATCCTCTGTTTTCCTATTGAAGATCCCCTATTTTTCTAATGAAAATGCTTCCCCGCTAAATGGCTCAGGGGTTTCTATTGCCCACAATAGCGGCTATTGGGCGTGTTTGGTTGCCTGCATAAGGCCCAATCAGGACCACGCGGGAAGGGAACAGGCTGTTTGGACGCCTGGTTTTACTATTGGGCCTGCATAGCACGAAACTTAAAGCACCTCTGGGCCTGGTTCACTGGGAACGCACGAATCGGCAGTTTCTCCAGGGCTAGGCCCGAGCGGTGCACGTGGGCGGCGGCGGCTGCAGGCGCGCGGCCACGCTCAAGAAGCCGCGTTGCTTTCCGAAGAGCCGGCAGTTATTAGCCTCACCACCCCTCACTGCTCCCTCTTCCCACTCTTCCCCACTCTCCCAACTCTCACCGGCGGCGGCGGATCGGATCAGAGGAAGAAGACCACCAGACTCCATCACCGGCGAGCGGATTAGCAGTTGGCCCACGGCAATGGCGGTAAGCACTTCTCTCTCTTCGACATGCATGCTAGATTCGATCCACGGCGATAGATTCGATCCACGGCGGAGGGGAATGGGGAATAGAGGTAGATAAGCATAGGGGTAATTCATACTAGTTCATAACAGTTCATACGAGTTCATAGATGCACGATCGGAATGCAGAAGGGGGATTGGGGGATAGGGGTACACAACGGACACTGGCTGACCGCGACGGCCGTCATCGGCGTGCGGAGCGGCTGGTCGAGCCGCTGGCCTTCATCTTCTTCTTCATCGCCATGCGGGCCGGCGGGTCATCGTCGTCGTCCTCGGTGGAGTCGAGGTTGATCTGACAGGTACGATGGCCTGGCTCCGGCGCCCTCGCTGGCATCTGCACCGCTTCTTCTTCCTCTTCCTTAGGCTCCCCACCGATGACCGCCGGCAGCGCGATAGCCATCTCCCAATACACTGCGGCACGGCGGTCATTAGGAGCCCAGTAGGTCTTGCACTTGCACCACTTCTTCCTCTGTTTACCATCGTCGGAGATGGCCTGATTCATGGCCCAGCAAACGATGTCAACTGCCATCGCGCCCTTCCCTGGGTCAGGAATCAGGGTCTTTAGCTCTTCTTTACCGGCCTTCATGAGCACTGCATTAGATTCGTTCTGCATGTAATGCATGGAGCCGAAGTTCGAGCACACCTTCATGGTGTTCTCGAACTTGGTGCGGTCACAAGCCGACCACCCGAAGAAGAAGGCCCTCCAGCCAATACCCCAAGGGAAGGGGTTGGCGTTGGAGCTGGAGCTAGAGCTCATAGCGATGGGGAGGAGGAAGGTTGACAGTGAGAGAAGAGAGGGGGTGGGTAAGTAGTGGTGGGCTGGGTGAGTAAATATAGGGGGTGGAGAGGAGGAGAAGAGTGGCATTCATGCCGTTTTAACTACATGCTCTTCAATTAACCATGAATCATGTGTTGTACTTGACTCCATCAATTGTGTGCATATCGAGGAGAGCAATGAGATGGGCACAGAGGTTCACAACAAGGGCAAGCAGCCCCTTCACCCAATGCCCAACGAGGTTGTGCTGCAGCCCACCTCCGAGGAAGACCCGAAGACGCCCGAGGATGGCGACGACGAGGGCATGGAGGAGCCCCCCAACAACAAGCGCCGCAACTACGGCCACTACCATCAGGAGGATGGCCCGACTCACTTTTGCAAGGTCATGATACGTCTCCAACGTATCTATAATTTCTGATTGTTCCATGCTATTATATTATCTATTTTGGATGTTAATGGGCTTGTTTATACACTTTTATATTATTGTTGGGATTAACCGACTAACCCAAGGCCCAGTGCAAATTGCTGTTTTTTTTGCCTATTTCAGTGTTTCACAGAAAAGGAATATCAAACGGAATCCAAACGGAATGAAACTTTTAGGAGAGTTATTTTTGGAACAAACGTGATCCAGGGGACTTGGAGTAGACGCCAATAAAGAAACAAGGTGGCCACGAGGCAGGGAGGCGCGCCTGCCCCCCTGGGCGCGTCCCCACCCTCGTGGGCCTCTCGCAGCTCCACCGACCTACTTCTTCCTCCTATATATATCCATATACCCCGAAAACATCCAGGAGCACCATGAAACCCTATTTTCACCGCCGAAACCCACTGTACCCAAGAGATCCCATCTTGGGGCCTTTTCCGGAGCTCCGCCGGAGGGGGAATCGATCACGGAGGGCTTCTACATCAACACCATAGCCTCTCCGATGATGTGTGAGTAGTTTACCACAGACCTTCGGGTCCATAGTTGTTAGCTAGATGGCTTCTTCTCTCTCTTTGGATCCCAATACAATGTTCTCCTCGATCTTCTTGGAGATCTATTTGATGTGAGAAGTGATTAGCTTTGGGTTCAATCTTGCGGTAGAGAGATAAATTCATGCAATATGAAATAAACCCCATCTTGTTATCCTCGATGGCAACGATACAATACGTGCCTTGCTGCCCCTTCTGTCACTGGGTAAGGACACCGCAAGATCGAACCCAAAGCTAAGCACTTCTCCCATGGCAAGAACTACCAATCTAGTTGGCCAAACCAAACGGATAATTCGAAGAGACTTGCAAAGATAATCAATCATGCATAAAAGAATTCAGAAAAGATTCAAATATTATTCATAGATAGACTTGATCATAAACCCACAATTCATCGGTCTCAGCAAACACACCGCAAAAAGAAGATTACATCGAATAGATCTCCACGAGAGAGGGGGGGACTTTGTATTGAGATTCAAAGAGAGAGAAGAAGCCATCTAGCTACTAACTATGGACCTGAAGGTCTGAGGTAAACTACTCACACTTCATCGGAGGGGCTATGATGATGTAGAAGCCCTCCGTGATGACGACCCTCTTCCGGCGGAGCTCCGGAACAGGCCCCAAGATGGGATCTTGTGGATACAGAAAGTTGTAGCGGTGGAATTAGGTTTTTGGCTCCTGTTCTGATTGTTTGGGGGTACGTGTGTATATATAGGAGGAAGGAGTACGTCGGTGGAGCACCGAGGGGCCCATGAGGCAGGGGGCGCGCCCTAGGGGGGCGCCCCCCACCCTCGTGACCTCCTCTTTGATCCCTTGCAGTAGGGTCCAAGTCTCCTGGATCACGTACGGTGAGAAAATCACGTTCCCGAAGATTTTATTCCGTTTGGACTCCGTTTGATATTCCGTTTATCCGAAACACTAAAATAGGCAAAAAAACAACAATTCTGGGCTGGGCCTCCGGTTAATAGGTTAGTCCCAAAAATAATATAAAACTGGAAAATAAAGCCCAATATAGTCCAAAACGGTAGATAATATAGCATGGAGCAATCAAAAATTATAGATATGTTAGAGACGTATCAGGCATCCCCAAGCTTAATTCCTGCTCGTCCTCGAGTAGGTAAATGATAAAAAGAGAAATTTTGATGCGGAGTGCTACTTGGCATAATTTCAATGCAAATCTTCTTAATTGTGGTATGAATATTCAGATTAGAAAGATTCAAGACAAAAGTTTATATTGACATAGAAAATAATAATACTTCAAGCATACTAACAAAGCAATTATGTCTTCTCAAAATAACATGGCCAAAGAAAGTTATCCCTACAAAATCATATAGTCTGGCTATGCTCCATCTTCCCCACACAAAGTATTTAAATCATGCACAACCCCGATGACAAGCCAAGCAATTGTTTCATACTCTAACTTTTTCAAAACTTTTTCAATCTTCACGCAATACATGAGCGTGAGCCATGGATATAGCACTATAGGTGGAATAGAATGGTGGTTATGGAGAAGACAAAAGGAGAAGATAGTCTCACATCAACTAGGTGTATCAATGGGCTATGGAGATGCCCATCAATAGATATCAATGTGAGTGAGTAGGGATTGCCATGCAACGGATGCACTAGAGCTATAAATGTATGAAAGCTCAACAAAAGAAACTAGTGGGTGTGCATCCAACTTGCTTGCTCACGAAGACCTAGGGCAATTTGAGGAAGCCCATCATTGGAATATACAAGCCAAGTTCTATAACGTAAAATTCCCACTAGTATATGAAAGTGACAACATATGAGACTCTCTATATGAAGAACATGGTGCTACTTTGAAGCACAATATATGAGACTCGCTATATCATGGTGCTACTTTGAAGCACAAGTGTGGAAAAATGGATAGTTGCATTGCCCCTTATTTTTTTGGGGCCTTCTTTTTTTTCTTTGGCCTTTCTCTCTTTTTTTCTTTTTTGGGACAATGCTCTATTGAATGATGATCATCACACTTCTATTTATTTACAACTCAATGATTACAACTCGAAACTTAGAACAAAATATGACTCTATATGAATGCCTCCGGCGGTGTACCGGGATATGCAATGAATCAAGAGTGACAAGTATGAAAAAATTATGAACGGTGGCTTTGCCACAAATACTATGTCAACTACATGATCATGCTAAGCAATATGACAATGATGGATGTGTCATGATGAACTAGATGGTGGAAAGTTGCATGGCAATATATCTCGGAATGTCTATGGAAATGCCATAATAGGTAGGTATGGTGGCTGTTTTGAGGAAGGTATATGGTAGGTGTATGATACCGGCGAAAGTTGCGCGGTATTAGAGAGGCTAGCAAGGGTGGAAGGGTGAGAGTGCGTATAATCCATGGACTCAACATTAATCATAAAGAACTCATATACTTATTGCAAAAATCTAGAAGTTATCAAAGCAAAGTATTACGCGCATGCTCCTAGGGGGATAGATTGGTAGGAAAAGACCATCGCTCGTCCCCGACCGCCACTCATAAGGAAGACAATCAATAAATAAATCATGCTCTAACTTCATCACATAACGGTTCACCATATGTGCATGCTACGGGAATCACAAACTTCAACACAAGTATTCTTTAAATTCACAACTACTCAACTAGCATGACTTTAATATTATCACCTCCATATCTCAAAACAATTATCATGCTTCAATCTTTTCTTAGTATTCAATCACAGTCAAAAGAAAGTTTCACAAATCATGAATACCAAGCATATTATTATTAGGCAAATTACCATGCTATTAAGAGTCTCTCAAATTAATTTAAGTGAAGCATGAGAGATCAATAGTTTCTTTAAAACGAATCCACCACCGTGCTATAAAAGATTTATGTGAAGCACATAGAGCAAAATTATCTAGCTCAAAGGATATAAGTGAAGCACATAGAGCAAAACTATAACGCTCAAAAGATATAAGTGAAGCACATAGAGCAAAACTATCTAGCTCAAAAGATATAAGTGAAGCACATAGAATATTCTATCAAATTTTAATTCATGTATGGCTCTCTAAAAAGGTGTGTACAGCAAGGATGATTGTGGCATACTAACAAACAAAGACACAAATAATACAAGACGCTCTAAGCAAAACACATATCATGTTGGTGAATAAAAATATAGCTCCAAGTAAATTACCGATGGAAGTGGACGAAAGAGGGGATGCCTTCCGGGGCATCCACAAGCTTTGAATTTTTGGTTTCCTTGGATTATCTTGGGGGTGCCATGGGAATCCCCAAGCTTAGGCTCTGCCACTCCTTGTTCCATGATCCATCAAAAGAATTCACCCAAAACTTGAAAACTTCACAACACAAAACTCAAAATAGAAAACTCGTGAGCTCCGTTAGCGAAAGAAAACAAAAGACCACTTCAAGGTATGTAATGAACTCATTATTTATTTATATTGGTGTTAAACCTACTTTATTCCAACTTCTCTATGGATTATAAACTATTTTACTAGCCATAGATTCATCAAAATAAGCAAACAACACACGAAAAACAGAATCTGTCAAAAACAGAACAGTCTGTAGTAATCTGTATCTAGCGCAAGATATGGAACCCCAAAAATTCTAAAATAAATTTCTGGACGTGAGGAATTTATCTATTAATCATCTTCAAAAAGAATTAACTAAATATCACTCTTCAAATAAAAATGACAGCAGTTCTCGTGAGCGCTAAAGTTTCTGTTTTTTACAGCAAGTTCAACAAGACTTTCCCCAAGTCTTCCCAACGGTTCTACTTGGCACAAACACGAATTAAACATCAAAAACACAACCAAAACAGAGACTAAATAATTTATTTATTACTAAGCAGTAGCAAAAAGCAAGGAATAAAAATAAAATTGGGTTGCCTCCCAACAAGCGCTATCGTTTAACGCCCCTAGCTAGGCATAACAAGCAAGGATAGATCTAGGTATTGCCATCTTTGGTAGGCAATCCATAAGTGGCTCTCATGATAGTTTCATATGGTAATTTTATTTTCTTTCTTGGAAAGTGTCCCATGCCCTTTTTAATGGAAATTGAAATCTAATATTCCCTTCCTTCATATCAATAATCGCACCAACCGTTCTAAGGAAAGGTCTACCAAGAATAATAGGGCAAGAAGGATTGCAATCTATATCAAGAAAAATGAAATCTACGGGAACATAATTCCTATTTGCAACAATAAGAACATCATTAATTCTTCCCATAGGTTTCTTAATAGTGGAATCCGCAAGATGCAAGTTTAGAGAGCAATCATCAAAGTTACGGAAATCTAGTAAATCACACAAAGTCTTGGGAATAGTGGAGACACTAGCACCCAAATCACACAAAGCATAAAACTCATGATCTTTAATTTTAATTTTAATAGTTGGTTCCCACTCATCATTTTTCTAGGGATAGAAACTTTCAAGTCAAATTTTTCTTCATAAGATTGCATCAAGGCATCAACAATATGTTCGGTGAAGGCTTTATTTTGATTGTAAGCATGTGAAGAATTTAGCACGGATTGCAACAAGGAAATACAATCAATTAAAGAGCAACTTTCATAATTAAATTCCTTGAAATCCAATATAGTGGGTTTAGCAACATCTAGATTTTTATTTCTTTCAATCCCACTTTCATCAATTTCATCATTAAGATCTAAACACTCCGAATTTTTAGAACGCCTTCTAGGTAAAGGAAGATCATATTCAGTTTCATCAAGATTCATATTGCAAAATAAAGATTTAATAGGAGACACATCAATAACTTTTAGATCTTCATCTTGATTTTCATAGGAATTGGAAGAACACGCTTTAATAAAGGCATCTTTGGAAGCACGCATCCTAGCGGTTCTTTCGTTACACCCATCAATTGAAATTCTCATGGCTTTTAGAGACTCATTAATATCATGCTTAGGTGGAATAGATCTAAGTTTCAAAGCATCAACATCAAGAGCAATTCTATCAACGTTCCTAGCCAAATCATCAATCTTAAGCAAATTTTCTTTAATCATAGCATTAAAATTCTTTTGCAAAGAAATAAATTCTTTAATATTAGATTCAAAATCAGAGGACATCTTATTATAATTTCCATAAGAGTTGTTGTAGGTATTCCCATAATTATTAGAAGGATTACTAGGATATGGCCTAGGATTAAAATTCCCTCTATAAGCGTTGTTAGCAAAATTATTCCTACCAACAAAATTCACATCCATAGATTCATTGTTATTCTCAATCAAAGTAGAAAAAGGCATATCATTAGGATCAGAAGAAACACTCTTAGTAGCAAATAATTTCATAAGTTCATCCATCTTTCCACTCAACACATTAATTTCTTCTATCGCATGCACTTTTTATTAGAAGTTCTTTCAATATGCCATTGAGAATAATTAACCATAATATTATCTAGGAGTTTAGTAGCATCTCCTAAAGTGATTTCCATAAAAGTGCCTCCCGCGGCCGAATCTAAAAGATTTCTAGAAGCAAAATTCAATCCAGCATAAAAAATTTGTATAATCATCCACAAATTCAAACCATGAGTAGGGCAATTACGTATCATTAATTTCATTCTCTCCCAAGCTTGTGCAACATGTTCATGATCAAGTTGTTTAAAGTTCATAATATCGTTTCTAAGAGAGATGATCTTAGCGGGAGGAAAATACTTAGAGATAAAAGCATCTTTGCACTTGTTCCATGAATCAATACTATTCTTAGGCAAAGATGAAAACCAAGCATTAGCACGATATCTAAGCGAAAAAGGAAATAGCTTCAATTTAACGCAATTATTATTGACATCTTTCTTTTGCATATCACATAAATCAACGAAGCTATTCAGATGAGTAGCGGCATCTTCGCTAGGAAGGCCGGCGAATTGATCTTTCATAACAAGATTCAACAAAGCAGTATTAATTTCACAAGATTCAGCATCGGTAAGAGGAGCAATCGGAGTGCTAAGGAAATCATTATTATTGGTATTGGTGAAGTCACACAATTTAGTTGTATCTTGAGCCATCGCGACAAACAAGCAAACTAACACACGAGCAAACAAAAAGCAAACGAGCAAAAAGAGGCAAATAGAGAGGGAGGATAGAGAGAGAGGGCGAATAAAACGGCAAGGGTGAATTGGGGGGAGAGGAAAACGAGAGGCAAATGGCAAATAATGTAATGCGAGAGATAGGGATTGTGATGGGTACTTGGTATATTGACTTTTTGCGTAGACTCCCAGGCAACGGAGCCAGATATCCTTCTTGCTACGTCTTGAGCTTGCGTTGGTTTTCCCCGAAGAGGAAGGGATGATGCAGCAGAGTAGCGTAAGTATTTCCCTCAGTTTTTGAGAACCAAGGTATCAATCTAGTAGGAGCCCACGCTCGAGTCCCTCGTACCTGCACAAAGAGATAGCTACTCGCAACCAACGCGATTAGGGGTTGTCAAGCCCTTCACGGTCACTTACGAGAGTGAGATCTGATAGATATAATATTTTTGGTATTTTTGGTATAAAGATGCAAAGTAAAAAGTAAAAGCAAAGTAAAAAAGCAAAGCAATATTAAAGTGATGGAGATTGATATGATGAGAATAGACCCTAGGGCCATAGGTTTCACTAGTGGCTTCTCTCAAGAGCATAAGTATTCTACGGTGGGTGAACAAATTACTGTTGAGCAATTGACAGAATTGAGCATAGTTATGAGAATATCTAGGCATGATCATGTATATTGGCATCACGTCCGTGACAAGTAGATCGAAACGATTCTGCATCTACTACTATTACTCCACTCATCGACCACTATCCAGCATGCATCTAGAGTATTAAGTTAAAACAGAGTAACACCTTAAGCAAGATGACATGATGTAGAGAGATAAATTCATGCAATATGAAATAAACCCCATCTTGTTATCCTCGATGGCAACGATACAATACGTGCCTTGCTGCCCCTTCTGTCACTGGGTAAGGACACCGCAAGATCGAACCCAAAGCTAAGCACTTCTCCCTTGGCAAGAACTACCAATCTAGTTGGCCAAACCAAACGGATAATTCTAAGAAACTTGCAAAGATAACCAATCATACATAAAAGAATTCAGAAAAGATTCAAATCTTATTCATAGATAGACTTGATCATAAACCCACAATTCATCGGTCTCAACAAACACACCGCAAAAAGAAGATAACATCGAATAGATCTCCACGAGAGAGGGGGAGAACTTTGTATTGAGATTCAAAGAGAGAGAAGAAGCCATCTAGCTACTAACTATGGACCCGAAGGTCTGAGGTAAACTACTCACACTTCATCGGAGGGGATATGATGATGTAGAAGCCCTCCGTGATGACGGCCCTCTTCCGGCGGAGCTCCGGAACAGGCCCCAAGATGGGATCTCGTGGATACAGAAAGTTGCGGCAGTGGAATTAGGTTTTTGGCTCCTGTTCTGATCGTTTGGGGGTACGTGTGTATATATAGGAGGAAGGAGTACGTCGGTGGAGCACCGAGGGGCCCACGAGGCGGGGGGCGGGGCGCCCTAGGGGGGGGCGCCCCCACCCTCGTGACCTCCTCTTTGATCCCTTGCAGTAGGGTCCAAGTCTCCTAGATCACGTTCGGTGAGAAAATCACGTTCCCAAAGATTTTATTCCGTTTGGACTCCGTTTGAGATTCCGTTTATCCGAAACACTGAAATAGGCAAAAAACAGCAATTCTGGGCGGGGCCTCCGGTTAATAGGTTAGTCCCAAAAATAATATAAAAGTGTAAAATAAATCCCAATATAGTCCAAAACAGTAGACAATATAGCATGGAGCAATCAAAAATTATAGATACGTTAGAGACATATCATGAATCTTGTCATGAAAGATCCGTTCTCTGGCCTTTCTAGTGAAGATACCGCTACCCATCTAAATAGCTTTGTTGATTTGTGTGATATGCAAAAGAAGAAAGACATGGATAATGATATTGTTAAATTGAAGGTATTTCCGTTTTCGCTTAGAGATCGTGCTAAAACTTGGTTTTCGTCTTTGCCTAAAAATAGTATTGATTATTGGAACAAGTGCAAATATGCTTTTATCTCTAAGTATTTTCCTTCTGCTAAGATCATCTCTCTTAGAAACGATATTACAAATTTAAGAAACTAGATCATGAGCATGTTGCACAATCTTGGGAGAGGATGAAATTAATGATTCACAATTGTGTTGGAAATATGCCCTAGAGGCAATAATAAAAGCATTATTATTATATTTCCTTGTTCATGATAATTGTCTTTATTCATGCTATAATTGTGTTATCCGGAAATCGTAATACATGTGTGAATAATAGACACCAACATGTCCCTAGTAAGCCTCTAGTTGACTAGCTCGTTGATCAACAGATAGTCATGGTTTCCTGACTATGGACATTGGATGTCATTGATAACAAGATCACATCATTAGGAGAATGATGTGATGGAAAAGACCCAATCCTAAACATAGCATAAGATCATATAGTTCGTTTGCTAGAGTTTTTCCAATGTCAAGTATCTTTTCCTTAGACCATGAGATCGTGTAACTCCTGGATACCGTAGGAGTGCTTTGGGTGTACCAAACGTCACAACGTAACTAGGTGACTATAAAGGTATACTACGGGTATCTCCGAAAGTGTCTGTTGGGTTGACACGGATCAAGACTGGGATTTGTCACTCCGTATGACGGAGAGGTATCACTGGGCCCACTCGGTAATGCATCATCATTATGAGCTCAAAGTGACCAAGTGTCTGGTCATGGTATCATGTATTACGGTACGAGTAAAGTGACTTGCCGGTAACGAGATTGAACGAGGTATTGGGATACCGACGATCAAATCTCGGGCAAGTAACATACCGATTGACAAAGGGAATTGTATACGGGGTTGCTTGAATCCTCGACATCGTGGTTCATCCGATGAGATCATCGAGGAGCATGTGGGAGCCAACATGGGTATCCAGATCCCGCTGTTGGTTATTGACCGGAGAGCGATCTCGGTCATGTCTACATGTCTCCCAAACCCGTAGGGTCTACACACTTAAGGTTCGGTGACGCTAGGGTTGTAGGGATATGTATATGCAGTAACCCGAATGTTGTTCGGAGTCCCGGATGAGATCCCGGACGTCACGAGGAGTTCCGGAATGGTTCGTAGGTAAAGAATTATATATAGGAAGTGCTATTTCGGCCGTCGGGACAAGTTTCGGGGTCACCGGTATTGTACCGGGACCACCGGAAGGGTCCCGGGGGTCCACCGGGTGGGGCCACCTGCCCCGGGGGGCCACATGGGCTGTAGGGGTGCGCCTTGGCCTATATGGGCCAAGGGCACCAGCCCCAAGAGGCCCATGCGCCAGGAGATCAAGAAAGGAAGAGTCCTAAAGGGGGAAGGCACCTCCTAGGTGCCTTGGGGAGGAGGGATTCCTCCCTTGGCCGCCGCCCCCCTAGGAGATTGCATCTCCTAGGGCCGGCGCCCCCCCAGGCTCCCTATATATAGTGGGGGAAGGAGGGCCTCTTCACACCACGCCTTTGGTGCCTCCCTCTCCCTCTCCAACACATCCTCCTCCTCCATAGAGCTTGGCGAAGCCTTGCCGGAGTACTGCAGCTCCATCACCACCACCACGCCGTCGTTGCTGCTGCTGGACCTCTCCATGTGCACCCATCACTCAGACACCGCACCCGCAGACCTATCATATAGGCGCTTACAGGACCGCGCACGTCATTCACCAATGTACTCAGCATCGCAGACCGTCGCGTACCGACACCGGCCCTAGTCGCCACACCGCATACACACGAGCCGGGGAGGGAGACGTGCGCGCATGGCGCAGCCAGCACCAGGCGTTCAGCCGCCGCACAGGGTCACCACCACACCACAGACAACGCACGGACACACCATCACCACCGACAGGCCGCCACACCGACCACGCACACACACCGGGCCAACTGTTCAACCACACACAAAACAAGCCAGCACGCCGTAGACGATCGATACACGAGTCCGCTCGTCCGGCGACAGACGCGGACGCTTACGGGTCGGCACCCCGCCCAACACATCCTCCTCCTCCATAGACGCTTAGGACAGCCGCATCACCAGCCACCACGCCGTCGTGCTGCTGCTGGAGCCATCTTCCTCAACCTCTTTCCCCCTTGCTGGATCAAGAAGGAGGAGACGTTACGCTGACCGTACGTGTGTTGAACGCGGAGGTGCCGTCCGTTCGGCGCTAGGATCTCCGGTGATTTGGATCACGTCGAGTACGCCTTCCTCATCCCCGTTCTTTGAACGCTTCCGCGCGTGATCTACAAAGGTATGTAGATGCAATCCGATCACTCGTTGCTAGATGAACTCCTAGATGGATCTTGGTGAAACCGTAGGAAATTTTTTGTTTTCTGCAATGTTCCCCAACAGTGGCATCATGAGCTAGGTCTATGCGTAGTTCTCTTGCACGAGTAGAACACAATTTGTTGTGGGCGTTGATGTTGTCAACTTTCTTGCCGCTACTAGTCTTATCTTGCTTCAACGGTATTGTGGGATGAAGCGGCCCGGACCAACCTTACACGTACGCTTACGTGAGACCGGTTCCACCGACTAACATGCACAAGTTGCATAAGGTGGCTGGCGGGTGTCTGTCTCTCCCACTTTAGTTGGAGCGGATTCGATGAAAAGGGTCCTTATGAAGGGTAAATAGAAGTTGACAAATCACGTTGTGGCTTTCACGTAGGTAAGAAAACGTTCTTGCTAGAACCCTTTGCAGCCACGTAAAACTTGCAACAACAATTAGAGGACGTCTAACTTGTTTTTGCAGCAAGTGTTCTGTGATGTGATATGGCCAAAGTTGTGATGAATGATGAATGATATATATGTGATGTATGAGATGTTCATGCTATTGTAATAGGAATCACGACTTGCATGTCGATGAGTATGACAACCGGCAGGAGCCATAGGAGTTGTCTTTATTTTTTGTATGACCTGCGTGTCATTGAGAAACGCCATGTAAATTACTTTACTTTATTGCTAAACGCGTTAGCCATAGTAGTAGAAGTAATAGTTGGCGAGCAACTTCATGGAGACACGATGATGGAGATCATGATGATGGAGATCATGGTGTCATGCCGGTGACAAGATGATCATGGAGCCCCAAGATGGAGATCAAAGGAGCTATGTGATATTGGCCATATCATGTCACTATTATTATTTGATTTCATGTGATGTTTATCATGTTTTTGCATCTTGTTTACTTAGAACGACGGTAGTAAATAAGATGATCCCTCATAATAATTTCAAGAAAGTGTTCCCCCTAACTGTGCACCGTTGCGACAGTTCGTTGTTTCGAAGCACCACGTGATGATCGGGTGTGATAGATTCCAACGTTCACATACAACGGGTGTAAGACAGATTTACACATGCAAACACTTAGGTTGACTTGACGAGCCTAGCATGTACAGACATGGCCTCGGAACACAGAAGACCGAAAGGTCGAGCATGAGTCGTATAGAAGATACGATCAACATGAAGATGTTCACCGATGTTGACTAGTCCGTCTCACGTGATGATCGGACACGGCCTAGTAACTCGGATCATGTTATACTTAGATGACAGGAGGGATGTCTATCTAAGTGGGAGTTCATTGAATAATTTGATTAGATGAACTTAATTATCATGAACTTAGTCTAAAACTTTACAATATGTCTTGTAGATCAAATGGCCAACGTAGTCCTCAACTTCAACGCGTTCCTAGAGAAAACCAAGCTGAAAGACGATGGCAGCAACTACACGGACTGGGTCCGGAACCTGAGGATCATCCTCATAGCTGCCAAGAAAGATTATGTCCTACAAGCACCGCTAGGTGACGCACCTGTTCTCCCTGCAGAACAAGACGTTATGAACGCTTGGCAGGCACGTACCGATGACTACTCCCTCGTTCAGTGCGGCATGCTTTACAGCTTAGAGCCGGGGCTCCAAAAGCGTTTTGAGAGACACGGAGCATATGAGATGTTCGAAGAGCTGAAAATGGTTTTCCAAGCTCATGCCCGGGTCGAGAGATATGAAGTCTCCGACAAGTTCTTCAGCTGTAAGATGGAGGAAAATAGTTCTGTCAGTGAGCACATACTCACTAATGTCTGGGTTACATAACCGCTTGACTCAGCTGGGAGTTAATCTCCCGGATGACGCGGTCATTGACAGAATCCTTCAGTCGCTTCCACCGAGCTACAAGAGCTTTGTGATGAACTTCAATATGCAGGGGATGGAAAAGACCATTCCTGAAGTATTTGCAATGCTGAAATCAGCAGAGGTAGAAGTCAAAAAGGAACATCAAGTGTTGATGGTGAATAAAACCACTAAGTTCAAGAAAGGCAAGGGTAAGAAACTTCAAGAAGGACGGCAAGGGAGTTGCCGCGCCCGGCAAGCAAGCTGCCGGGAAGAAGCCAAAGAATGGACCCAAGCCCGAGACTGAGTGCTTTTATTGCAAGGAAAGTGGTCACTGGAAGCGGAACTGCCCCAAATACTTAGCGGACAAGAAGGCCGGCAAAACGAAAGGTATATGTGATATACATGTAATTGATGTGTACCTTACCAGTACTCGTAGTAGCTCCTGGGTATTTGATACCGGTGCAGTTGCTCACATTTGTAACTCAAAGCAGGAGCTGCGGAATAAGCGGAGACTGGCGAAGGACGAGGTGACGATGCGCGTCGGGAATGGTTCCAAGGTCGATGTGATCGCCGTCGGCACGCTACCTCTACATTTACCTACGGGATTAGTTTTGAACCTCAATAATTGTTATTTAGTGCCAAGTTTGAGCATGAACATTGTATCAGGATCTCGTTTAATTCGAGATGGCTACTCATTTAAATCCGAGAATAATGGTTGTTCTATTTATATGAGAGATATGTTTTATGGTCATGCTCCGATGGTGAATGGTTTATTCTTAATGAATCTCGAGCGTAATGCTACACATGTTCATAGTGTGAGTACCAAAAGATGTAAGATTGATAATGATAGTCCCACATACTTGTGGCACTGCCGCCTTGGTCACATAGGTGTCAAACGCATGAAGAAGCTCCATGCTGATGGACTTTTAGAGTCTCTTGATTACGAATCATTTGACACGTGCGAACCATGCCTCATGGGTAAAATGACCAAGACTCCGTTCTCAGGAACAATGGAGCGAGCAACCAACTTATTGGAAATCATACATACTGATGTGTGCGGTCCAATGAGTGTTGAGGCTCGCGGTGGCTATCGTTATGTTCTCACCCTCACTGATGACTTGAGTAGATATGGGTATGTCTACTTAATGAAACACAAGTCTGAGACCTTTGAAAAGTTCAAGGAATTTCAGAGTGAGGTTGAGAATCAACGTGACAGGAAAATCAAGTTCCTGCGATCAGATCGTGGAGGAGAATACTTGAGTCATGAGTTTGGCACACACTTAAGAAAATGTGGAATAGTTTCACAGACGTCCGCCCTGGAACACCTCAGCGTAATGGTGTGTCCGAACGTCGTAATCGCACTCTATTAGATATGGTGCGATCTATGATGTCTCTTGCCGATTTACCGCTATCTTTTTGGGGCTATGCTTTAGAGACTGCCGCATTCACTTTAAATAGGGCTCCGTCGAAATCCGTTGAGACGACACCGTATGAATTATGGTTTGGGAAGAAACCTAAGCTGTCGTTTCTAAAAGTTTGGGGATGCGATGCTTATGTCAAGAAACTTCAACCTGAAAAGCTCGAACCCAAGTCGGAAAAATGCGTCTTCATAGGATACCCTAAAGAAACTATTGGGTATACCTTCTACCTCAGATCCGAAGGCAAGATCTTTGTTGCCAAGAATGGATCCTTTCTAGAGAAGGAGTTTCTCTCGAAAGAAGTAAGTGGGAGGAAAGTAGAACTTGATGAAGTATTACCTCTTGAACCGGAAAATGGCGCAACTCAAGAAAATGTTCCTGAGGTGCCTGCACCGACTAGAGGAAGTTAATGATGATGATCATGAAACTTCAGATCAAGTTGCTACTGAAACTTCGTAGGTCCACAAGGACACGTTCCGCACCAGAGTGGTACGGCAACCCTGTCTTGGAAATCATGTTGTTAGACAACGGTGAACCTTCGAACTATGAAGAAGCGATGCGGGCCCGGATTCCGACAAATGGCTAGAAGCCATGAAATCCGAGATAGGATCCATGTATGAAAACGAAGTATGGACTTTGACTGACTTGCCCGTTGAGCGGCGAGCCATAGAAAATAAATGGATCTTTAAGAAGAAGACAGACGCGGATGGTAATGTGACCATCTATAAAGCTCGGCTTGTCGCTAAGGGTTATCGACAAGTTCAAGGGGTTGACTACGATGAGACTTTCTCACCGTAGCGAAGCTAAAGTCCGTCCGAATCATGTTAGCAATTGCCGCATTCTATGATTATGAGATATGGCAAATGGACGTCAAAACGGCATTCCTTAATGGTTTCCTTAAGGAAGAATTGTATATGATGCAGCCGGAAGGTTTTGTCGATCCTAAGAATGCTGACAAGGTGTGCAAGCTCCAACGCTCGATTTATGGGCTGGTGCAAGCATCTCGGAGTTGGAACATTCGCTTTGATGAGATGATCAAAGCGTTTGGGTTTACGCAGACTTATGGAGAAGCCTGCGTTTACAAGAAAGTGAGTGGGAGCTCTGTAGCATTTCTCATATTATATGTAGATGACATACTTTTGATGGGAAATGATATAGAACTTTTGGACAGCATTAAGGCCTACTTGAATAAGAGTTTTTCAATGAAGGACCTTGGAGAAGCTGCTTATATATTAGGCATCAAGATCTATAGAGATAGATCAAGACGCCTCATAGGTCTTTCACAAAGCACATACCTTGATAAGATATTGAAGAAGTTCAATATGGATCAGTCTAAGAAGGGGTTCTTGCCTGTGTTGCAAGGTGTGAAATTGAGCTCAGCTCAATGTCCGACCACGGCAGAAGATATAGAAGAGATGAGTGTCATCCCCTATGCCTCAGCCATAGGTTCTATTATGTATGCCATGCTGTGTACCAGACCTGATGTAAACCTTGCCGTAAGTTTGGTAGGTAGGTACCAAAGTAATCCCGGCAAGGAACACTGGACAGCGGTCAAGAATATCCTGAAGTACCTGAAAAGGACTAAGGAAATGTTTCTCGTTTATGGAGGTGACGAAGAGCTCGTCGTAAAGGGTTACGTCGACGCTAGCTTCGACACAGATCTGGATGACTCTAAGTCACAAACCGGATACGTGTATATTTTGAATGGTGGGGCAGTAAGCTGGTGCAGTTGCAAGCAGAGCGTCGTGGCGGGATCTACATGTGAAGCGGAGTACATGGCAGCCTCGGAGGCAGCACATGAAGCAATTTGGGTGAAGGAGTTCATCACCGACCTAGGAGTCATACCCAATGCGTCGGGGCCAATCAAACTCTTCTGTGACAACACTGGAGCTATTGCACTTGCCAAGGAGCCCAGGTTTCACAAGAAGACCAGGCACATCAAGCGTCGCTTCAACTCCATTCGTGAAAATGTTCAAGATGGATACATAGATATTTGTAAAGTACATACGGACCTGAATGTAGCAGATCCATTGACTAAACCTCTCCCTAGAGCAAAACATGATCAACACCAGAATTCCATGGGTGTTCGATTCATCACAATGTAACTAGATTATTGACTCTAGTGCAAGTGGGAGACTGTTGGAAATATGCCCTAGAGGCAATAATAAAAGCATTATTACTATATTTCCTTGTTCATGATAATTGTCTTTATTCATGCTATAATTGTGTTATCCAGAAATCATAATACATGTGTGAATAATAGACACCAACATGTCCCTAGTGAGCCTCTAGTTGACTAGCTCATTGATCAACAGATAGTCATGGTTTCCTGACTATGGACATTGGATGTCATTGATAACGAGATCACATCATTAGGAGAACGATGTGATGGACAAGACCCAATCCTAAACATAGCATAAGATCGTATAGTTCGTTTGCTAGAGTTTTTCCAATGTCAAGTATCTTTTCCTTAGACCATGAGATTGTGTAACTCCCCGATACCGTAGGATTGCTTTGGGTGTACCAAGCGTCACAACGTAACTAGGTGACTATAAAGGTATACTACGGGTATCTCCGAAAGTGTCTGTTGGGTTGACACGGATCAAGACTGGGATTTGTCACTCCGTATGACGGAGAGGTATCACTGGGCCCACTCGGTAATGCATCATCATTATGAGCTCAAAGTGACCAAGTGTCTGGTCACGGGATCATGTATTACGGTATGAGTAAAGTGACTTGCTGGTAACGAGATTGAACGAGGTATTGGGATACCGACGATCGAATCTCGGGCAAGTAACATACCGATTGACAAAGGGAATTGTATACGGGGTTGCTTGAATCCTCGACATCGTGGTTCATCCGATGAGATCATCGAGGAGCATGTGGGAGCCAACATGGGTATCCAGATCCTGCTGTTGGTTATTGACCGGAGAGCGATCTCGGTCATGTCTACATGTCTCCCGAACCCATAGGGTCTACACACTTAAGGTTCAGTGACGCTAGGGTTGTAGGAATATGTATATGCAGTAACCCGAATGTTGTTCGGAGTCCCGGATGAGATCCCGGATGTCACGAGGAGTTCCGGAATGGTCCGGAGGTAAAGAATTATATATAGGAAGTGCTATTTCGGCCGTCGGGACAAGTTTCGGGGTCATCGGTATTGTACCGGGACCACCGGAAGGGTCCCGGGGGTCCACGCGGGTGGGGCCACCTGCCCCGGGGGCCACATGGGCTGTAGGGGTGTCGCGCCTTGGCCTATATGGGCCAAGGGCACCAGCCCCAAGAGGCCCATGCGCCAGGAGATCAAGAAAGGAAGAGTCCTAAAGGGGAAGGCACCTCCTAGGTGCCTTGGGGAGGAGGGATTCCTCCCTTGGCCGCCGCCCCCCTAGGAGATTGCATCTCCTAGGGCCGGCCCCCCCTAGGCTCCCTATATATAGTGGGGGAAGGAGGGCCTCTCACACCACGCCTTTGGTGCCTCCCTCTCCCTCTCCAACACATCCTCCTCCTCCATAGAGCTTGGCGAAGCCCTGCCGGAGTACTGCAGCTCCATCACCACCACGCCGTCGTGCTGCTGCTGGAGCCATCTTCCACAACCTCTTCTCCCCCTTGCTGGATCAAGAAGGAGGAGACGTTACGCTGACCGTACGTGTGTTGAACGCGGAGGTGCCGTCCGTTCGGCGCTAGGATCTCCGGTGATTTGGATCACGTCGAGTACGCCTTCCTCATCCCCGTTCTTTGAACGCTTCCGCGCGTGATCTACAAAGGTATGTAGATGCAATCCGATCACTCGTTGCTAGATGAACTCCTAGATGGATCTTGGTGAAACCGTAGGAATTTTTTTTGTTTTCTGCAACGTTCCTCTTCACATCGTAGGAATAATGGTTGCTAACATGATTCTCGGATTATATATGGTTGTGTTGAATAATGGTTACACCCAAAGCACTCCTACGGTATCCGGGAGTTACACGATCTCATGGTCTAAGTAAAAGATACTTGACATTGGAAAACTCTAGCAAACGAACTATACGATCTTGTGCTATGTTTAGGATTGGGTCTTGTCCATCACACCATTCTCCTAATGATGTGATCTCGTTATCAATGACATCCAATGTCCATAGTCAGGAAACCATGATTATCTGTTGATCAACGAGCTAGTCAACTAGAGGCTTACTAGGGACATGTTGGTCTATTATTCACACATGTATTACGATTTCCGGATAACACAATTAAAGCATGAATAAAGACAATTATCATGAACAAGGAAATATAATAATAATGCTTTTATTATTGCCTCTAGGGCATATTTCCAATGTGTCACCAAGATCTATCTATGGAGTCATCTAGCAACGAGGGAGGAGTGGATCTACATACCCTTGTAGATCGCGCGCGGAAGCATTCAAGAGAACGGGGTTGATGGAGTCGTACTCGTCGTGATCCAAATCACCGATGATCCTAGCGCCGAACGGACGGCACCTCCGCGTTCAACACACGTACGGAGTAGTGACGTCTCCTCCTTCTTGATCCAGCAAGGGGGAAGGAGAGGTTGATGGAGATCCAGCAGCATGACGGCATGGTGGTGGAAGTAGCGGGATTCCAACAGGGCTTCGCCAAGCGCTGCGGGAGGAGGGAGATGTGTCATGGGAGGGAGAGGGAGGCGCCAGGGCTTAGGTGCGGCTGCCCTCCCTTCCCCCCACTATATATAGGGCCAAGGGAGAGGGGGGGGGGGCGCAGCCTTGGCCCTTCCTCCAAGGAAGGGTGCGGCCAGGGAGGAGTCCATCCTCCCCAAGGCACCTAGGAGGTGCCTTCCCCCTTTAGGACTCTTTCTTTCCCTTATCTCTTGGCGCATGGGCCTCTTGGGGCTGGTGCCCTTGGCCCATATACGCCAAGGCGCACACCCCTACAGCCCATGTGTCCCCCCCCCGGGGCAGGTGGACCCCCGGACCCCTTTCGGCACTCCCGGTACAATACCGATAATGCGCGAAACTTTTCCGGCGACCAAAACAAGACTTCCCATATATAAATCTTTACCTCCGGACCATTCCTGAACTCCTCGTGACGTCCGGGATCTCATCCGGGACTCCGAACAACTTTCAGGTTACCGCATACTAATATCTCTATAACCCTAGCGTCACCGAACCTTAAGTGTGTAGACCCTACGGGTTCGGGAGACATGCAGACATGACCGAGATGACTCTCCGGTCAGTGACCAACAGCGGGATCTGGATACCCATGTTGGCTCCCACATGTTCCACGATGATCTCATCGGATGAACCACGATGCCAAGGACTTAATCAATCTCGTATACAATTCCCTTTGTCTAGCGGTACGATACTTGCCCGAGATTCGATCGTCGGTATCCCGATACCTTGTTCAATCTCGTTACCGACAAGTCTCTTTACTCGTTTCGTAACACATCATCCCGTGATCAACTCCTTGATCACATTGTGCACATTATGATGATGTCCTACCGAGTGGGCCCAGAGATACCTCTCCGTTTACACGGAGTGACAAATCCCAGTCTCGATTCGTGCCAACCCAACAGACACTTTCGGAGATACCTGTAGTGTACCTTTATAGCCACCCAGTTACGTTGTGACGTTTGGCACACCCAAAGCACTCCTACGGTATCTGGGAGTTGCACAATCTCATGGTCTAAGGAAATGATACTTGACATTAGAAAAGCTTTAGCATACGAACTACATGATCTTGTGCTAGGCTTAGGATTGGGTCTTTGTCCATCACATCATTCTCCTAATGATGTGATCCCGTTATCAATGACATCCAATGTCCATGGTCAGGAAACCGTAACCATCTATTGATCAACGAGCTAGTCAACTAGAGGCTTACTAGGGACATGGTGTTGTCTATGTATCCACACATGTATCTGAGTTTCCTATCAATACAATTCTAGCATGGATAATAAACGATTATCATGAACAAGGAAATATAATAATAACTAATTTATTATTGCCTCTAGGGCATATTTCCAACAGTCTCCCACTTGCACTAGAGTCAATAATCCAGTTCACATCGATATGTGATTAACACTCAAGGTCACATCCCCATGTGACTAACACCCAAAGAGTTTACTAGAGTTAATAATCTAGTTCACATTACCATGTGATTAACACTCGATGAGTTCTGGGTTTGAACATGTTATGCTTGTGAGAGATGTTATAGTCAACGGGTCTGAATCTTTCAGATCCGTATGTACTTCGCAAATCTCTATGTCATCTTGTAGATGCAGCTACTACGCTATATTTGGAGCCATTTCAAATAACTGTTCTACTTGGAGCTATTCTAAAATGTTGCTCCATTATACGTATCCGGTATCTCTACTCAGAGCTATCCGGATAGGTGTTAAGCTTCATCGACGTAAATCTTACGTCGAACTCTTTATCACCTCCATAACCGAGAAACATATCCTTATTCCTCTAAGGATAATTTAGACCGCTATCTGGTGATCTACTCCTAGATTACCTTTGTACCCTCTTGCCAGATATGTGGCAAGACACACATCAGGTGCGGTAGTCAGCATGGCATACCGTATAGAGCCTATGACAAAAGCATAGGGGACGACCTTCGTCCTTCCTCTTTCTTCTCCCGTGGTCGAGCTTTAAGTCTTAACTTCATACCTTACAACTCAGGCAAGAACTCCTTCTTTGACTGGTCCATCTTGAACACCTTCAAGATCATGTCAAGGTATGTGCTCATTTGAAAGTACCATTAAGAATTTTGATCTATCCTTATAGATCTTGATGCTCAATGTTCAAGTAGCTTAATCCAGGTTTTCCATTGAAAAATACTTTCCAAATAACCCTATATGCTTTCCAGAAATTCTACGTCATTTCTGATCAACAATATGTCAACATATATTTATCAGAAATTCTATAGTGCTCCCACTCACTTCTTTGGAAATACAAGTTTCTCATAAACTTTGTATACACCCAAAACTTTGATCATCTTATCAAAGCATACATTCCAACTCCGAGATGCTTACTCCAGTCCTTAGAAGGATTGCTAGAGCTTTGCATACTTATTAGCATCTTTCAGGATTAACAAAACCTTCCGGTTGTATCACATACAACCTTTCCTCAAAAATCATCGAGGAAACAATGGTTTTTGGCATCCTATCTGCAAGATTTCACAAATAATGCAGTAATTGCTAATATAATTCCAACAGACTCTTAGCATCGCTACGAGTGAGAAAGTCTCATCGCAGTCAACTCCTTGAACTTGTCGGAAAACATCTTAACGACAAGTCGAGCTTTCTTAATGGTGATACCTACCATCATTGTCCGTCTTCCTTTTAAAATCCATATGTACCTAACAGCCTTACGACCATCAAGTAGTTCTCCCAAAGTCTACACTTTGTTTTCATATATGGATCCTCTCTCGGATTATATGGCCTCGAGCCATTTTGGAATCCAGGCCCACCATCGCTTCTCCATAGCTCGTAGGTTCATTGTTGTCTAGCAACATGACTTCCAAGACAGGATTACGTACCACTCTGAAGTAGTACGCATCCTTGTCATCCCACGAGGTTTGGTAGTGACTTGATCTGAAGTTTCATGATCACTATCATAAGCTTCCACTTCAATTGGTGTAGGTGCCACAGGAACAACTCCTGTGCCCTGCCACACACTAGTTGAAGAGACGGTTCAATAACCTCATCAAGTCTCCACCATCCTCCCACTCAATTCTTTTGAGAGAAACTTTTCCTCGAGAAAGGACCCGATTCTAGAAACAATCCCTTATTGCTTTCGGATCTGAGACAGGAGGTATACCCAACTGTTTTGGGTGTCGTATGAAGATGCATTTATCTGCTTTGGGTTCGAGCTCATCAGCCTGAAACTTTTTCACATAAGCGTCGCAACCCCAAACTTCTAAGAAATGACAGCTTAGGTTTCTCTAAACCATAGTTCATATGGTGTCATCTCATCGGAATTACGTGGTGCCCTATTTAAAGTGAATGTGGTTGTCTTTAATGCCTAACCCATAAACTATCGTGGTAATTCGATAAGAGACATCATGGTATGCATCATATCCAATAGGGTGCAGTTATGATGTTCGGACACACCATCACACTATGGTGTTCCAGGCTGTATGATCATATCATAGACATTTATCCATCTTGTCACGACGATCTTCAACTTCACTCTGAAATTACTTGAACCTTTCAATAATTCAGACTTGTGTTTCATCAAGTAAATATACTTAGCATCTACTCAAATCATCTGTGAAGTAAGAACATAACGATATCCACTGCGTGCCTCAACACTCATTGGACTGCACACATCAAAATGTATTACTTCCAACAAGTTGCTTTCTTGTTCCATCTTACTGAAAACGAGGCCTTTCAGTCATCTTGCCCATGTGGTATGATTTGCATGTCTCAAGTGATTCAAAATCAAGTGAGTCCAAACGATCCATCTGTATGGAGTTTCTTCATGCATATCTACCAATAGACATGGTTCGCATGTCTCAATTTTTCAAAAACGAGTGAGTCCAAAGATCCATCAACATGGAGCTTCTTCATGCGTTTTATACCAACATGACTCAAATGGCAGTGCCACAAGTATGTGGTACTATCATTACTATCTTATATCTTTTGGCATGAACATGTGTATCACTACGATCGAGATTCAATAAACCATTCATTTTAGGTGCAAGACCATTGAAGGTATTATTCAAATAAACAGAGTAACCATTATTCTCCTTAAATGAATAACCGTGTGGCGATAAACATAATCCAATCATGTCTATGCTCACGCAAACACCAAATAACAATTATTTCGGTTTAACACCAATCCCGATGGTAGAGGGAGCGTGCGATGTTTGATCACATCAACCTTGGAAACACTTCCAACACATATCGTCATCTCACCTTTAGCTAGTCTCCGCAGCCTTTTATTTCGAGTTACTAACGCTTAGCAACCGAACCGGTATTTATTACCCTGGTGCTACTAGGAGTACTAGTAAAGTACACAATAATATGACGTATATCCAAAATACTTCTGTCGACCTTGCCAGCCTTCTCATCTACCAAGTATCTAGGGTAGTTCTGCTTCAGTGACCGTTCCCCTCATTATAGAAGCACTTAGTCTCGGGTTTGGTTCAACCTTGGGTTTCTTCACTAGAGCAGCAACTGATTTGCCGTCTCATGAAGTATCCCTTCTTTCCCTTGCCCTTCTTGAAACTAGTGGTTTAACCATCAACAATTGATGCTCCTACTTGATTTCTACTTTCGCGGTGTCAAACATCGCGAGTTGCTCAAGGATCATCATGTCTATCCCTGATATGTTATAGTTCATCACGAAGCTCCAATAGCTTGGTGGCAGTGACTATGGAGAACCATCACTATCTCATCTGGAAGATTAACTCCCACTCGATTCAAGCGATTGCAGTACTCAGACAATCTGAGCACATGCTCAACGATTGAGTTTTTCTCCCTTAGTTTGCAGGCTTAAGAAACTTGTCAGAGGTCTCATACCTCTTGACGTGGGCACTAGTCTGAAATTCCAATTTCAGTCTTTGGAACATCTCATATGTTCTGCGACGTTTCAAAAACGTCTTTGGTGCCACAATTCTAAACCGTTAGTATTACGTACTGAACTATCACGTAGTCATCAAAACGTGTATGTCAGATGTTTCCCAACATCTACAGACGATGCTCGAGGTTCAACACACTGAGCGGTGCATTAAGGACATAACCCTTCTGTGCAGCAATGAGGACAATCCTCAGTTCACGGACCCAGTCCGCATAATTGCTACTGTCAACTCTCAACTAAATTTTCTCTAGGAACATATCTAAAACAGTAGAACCAAAGCGTGAGCTACGACATAATTTGCAAAGACCTTTTGACTATGTTCATGATAATTAAGTTCATCTAATCAAATTATTCAATGAACTCCCACTTAGATAGACATCCCTCTAGTCATCTAAGTGATACATGATCCGAGTCAACTAGGCCGTGTCCGATCATCACGTGAGACGGACTAGTCATCATCGGTGAACATCTTCATGTTGATCGTATCCACTATACTGACTCATGTTCGACCTTTCGGTCTTCCGTGTTCCGAGGCCATGTCTGTACATGCTAGTCTCGTCAAGTTGACCTAAGTGTATTGCATGTGTAAATCTGGCTTACACCCGTTGTATGCGAAAGTTAGAACCTATCACACCCGATCATCATGTGGTGCTTCGGAACAACGGACCTTAGAACGGTGCACAGTTAGGGGGAACACTTTCTTGAAATTTTAGTGAGGGATCATCTTATTTATGCTACCGTCGTTCTAAGCAAATAAGATGTAAACATGACAAACATCACATGCAAATCATAAAGTGACATGATATGGCCAATATCATCTTGCGCCTTTGATCTCCATCTTCGAGGCGCGACATGAACACCACCGTCACCGGCATGACACCATGATCTCCATCATCATGATCTCCATCATCGTGTCTTCATGAAGTTGCCTCGCCAACTATTACTTCTACTACTATGGCTAATGGTTAGCAATAAAGTAAAGTAATTACATGGCGTTTTCATTGACACGCAGGTCATAAATTAATTAAGACAACTCCCTATGGCTCCTTGCCGGTTTGTCATACTCATCGACATGCAAGTCGTGATTCCTATTACAAGAACATGATCAATCTCATACATCACATATATCATTTCATCACATCCTTTTGGCCATATCACATCACATAGCATACCTGCAAAAAACAAGTTAGACGTCCTCTAATTGTTGTTGCCATGTTTTACGTGGTTACTGGGTTTCTAGCAAGAAGGTTTCTTACCTACGCAAAACCACAACGGTGATATGCCAATTGCTATTTTACCCTTCCATAAGGACCCTTTACATCGAATCCGATCCGACTAAAGTGGGAGAGACAGACACCCCGCTGAGCCACCTTATGCTAAGTGCATGTCAGTCGGGGAACTGTCTCATGTTAAGTGTAACGTGTAAGGTCGGTCCGGGCCGCTTCATCCCACAATGCCGCCGAATCGAGATAAGACTAGTAACGGCAAGCAAATTGAACAAATCATCGCCCACAACTACTTTGTGTTCTACTCGTGCATAGAATCTACGCATAGACCTAGCTCATGATGTGTTGGGGATCGTAGCAGAAATTTAAAATTTTCTATGCATCACCAAGATCAATCTATGAAGTAATCTAGCAACGAGGGGAAGGGGAGTGCATCTTCATACCCTTGAAGATCGCAGTGCGGAAGCATTACAAGAACGCGGTTGGTGGAGTCGTACACGCAACGATTCAGATCGTGGTCGATTCCGATCTAAGCGCCGAACAACGGCGCCTCCGCGTTCAACACACGTGCAGCCCGGTGACGTCTCCCACGCCTTGATCCAGCAAGGAGAGAGGGAGAGGTTGGGTAAGACTCCGTCCAGCAGCATCACAACGGCATGGTGATGGTGGAGGAGCGCGGTACTCCAGCAGGGCTTCGCCAAGCACTACGAGAGACGAGGAGGGAGAGGGGTAGGGCTGCACCAAGAGAGAGATCAAATCACATATGTTGGGCAGCCCCATACCTCAAGTATATATAGGGGATAGGAGGGGCTGCGCCCCCTCTAGGGTTCCCTCCCCAAGGGGGGGCGGCAGCCCTAGATCCCATCTAGGGTGGCGGCTAGAGGGGAGAGGGAGAGAGGGGGGCGCCCTAGGGTGGGCCTTAAGGCCCATCTGGACCTAGGATTTGCCCCCTCCCACTCTCCCTGCGCCTTGGGCCTTGGTGGGGGGGCGCACCAGCCTACCTGGGACTGGTCCCCTCCCACACTTGTCCCACGCAGCCTTCTAGGGCTGGTGGCCCCACCTGGTGGACCCCCGGGACCCTCCCGGTGGTCCCGGTACGTTACCGATAGCACCCGAAACTTTTCCGGTGACCAAAACGGGACTTTCCATATATAAATCTTTACCCCCGGATCATTCCGGAACTTCTCGTGACGTCCGGGATCTCATCCGGGACTCCGAACAGCATTAGGTAACCACGTACATACTTTCTCTATAACCCTAGCGTCATCGAACCTTAAGTGTGTAGACCCTACGGGTTCGGGAACCATGTAGACATGACCGAGACAACTCTCCGGCCAATAACCAACAGCGGGATCTGGATACCCATGTTGGCTCCCACATGTTCCACGATGATCTCATCGGATGAACCACGATGTCAAGGATTCAATCAATCCCGTATACAATTCCCTTTGTCTATCAGTACGATACTTGCCCGAGATTTGATCGTCGGTATCCCGATACCTCGTTCAATCTCGTTACCGGCAAGTCTATTTACTCGTTCCGGTACACATCA
Source organism: Triticum urartu (assembly GCF_003073215.2). Taxonomy (NCBI): domain Eukaryota; kingdom Viridiplantae; phylum Streptophyta; class Magnoliopsida; order Poales; family Poaceae; genus Triticum; species Triticum urartu. The sequence goes on from NC_053025.1 coordinate 34,380,134, forward strand.
TCCCGTGATCAACTCCTTGGTCACATTGTGCACATTATGAAGATGTCCTACCGAGTGGGCCCAGAGATACCTCTCCATTACACGGAGTGACAAATCCCAGTCTCGATTCATGCCAACCCAACAAACACTTTCGGAGATACCCGCAGTGCACCTTTATAGCCACCCAATTACGTTGTGACGTTTGGTGCACCTAAAGCATTCCTACGGTATCCGGGAGTTGCACAATCTCATGGTTTAAGGAAATGATACTTGACATTAGAAAAGCTTTAGCATACGAACTACACGATTTTGTGCTAGGCTTAGGATTGGGTCTTGTCCATCACATCATTCTCCTAATGATGTGATCCCGTCATCAACGACATCCAATGTCCATGGTCAGGAAACCGTAACCATCTATTGATCAACGAGCTAGTCAACTAGAGGCTTACTAGGGACATGGTGTTGTCTATGTATCCACACATGTATCTGAGTTTCCTATCAATACAATTCTAGCATGGATAATAAACGATTATCATGAACAAGGAAATATAATAATAACTAATTTATTATTGCCTCTGGGCATATTTCCAACAACCTGACCGTTCTGGTGAACAGACATATCCCTCCTATGACACACATCTTCTGTGGGGAGATAGTGCTTTGTGAGCCTCCATAAGCAGTTATAGTTTTTTTCCCCCGGGACATCAACAGACCATCTGTCGTATGTTTTCACGCGGCCTATTAGACACAAAGCTCATCAACTCCAACCGTTAGAAGGAGGTCATGTGCTTGATCATGGGCGGAGTATGGAGCAACCTTACATGAAATCGGAGATCATTCGTCTGTGTTTTACTTCCTGTAATATGGTCCACGAGTATAGAGCCTCAAATACCGAGGCTCATAAGCATATGCTTTAACTGTAGGGTTCGGCCGCCATGTCTGGTTTGGCCAGCCCGGTGATCTTCTTTTTAAACCTATAAACATTGTGGTTACGTAAATAAAGCTTGGCGAGAGTGTCTAAAAAAAATTGCTCGATCTCCCACACGCGTGCTACTTTTTCTTAGAATATTCACTGCTTGTATCACTCACTGCTGGGCCGGCCCAGTCGAGGGAGCGTCCATGGTCCAGAAGGCCTAAATCCTTCGGGAACGTCCAAGGTGTGGGCTTCCGTCTCGTCTTTCCCGTGTGCGCCCCCGCCCCCGGTGATTTCCCTTTCCTTTCCGGTCCTCCAAGAAAGAAAAGAGGATAGCCGCTTCCCCCTTCCTCCAAGAAAGAAACTGAAAGCCAAATCTCCTGCAATTTCCTCCCCCTCCCCGTCGGTCTCAGGCAGCCGCGCCTCCGCTCCGCCCGTCCTCGGACGATCCTCGGAGCTCAACAAAGGTAACAGCAATACTCGATCCTCCCTTTCCTCCTAGTTCTATCTATATGTGGCACGCTCGTCCTTCTACGAAGTAGTCCATCTAGGGTACTACGGTGCGTCGCGTCGGGCCGTGGACGCAATCGCAGGTAGCAGACCTTTTCTTGTGGTTACCCTGCGGCCTGCGGAACTGCTTGGCTCTCTTGGTGTAAACGCAAGAGAGGAGTTCTCTCGCCGGTGTATACCGAAAACGCGAGGTGGGAGAGCGCCCGCGAGTTGTTCGTCGAAATGCCCGTGTGATGCTCCGTGCGTTACTGAACGTTTTATTTGAGAATCATGTACTTTGGCTACGGAATTAATGGCGTCCGGATTGTATTCAGCCGAATTGTACTAGTGAAGTCTCTGAATCTGTAGAGTTCTGCGCGTGCATTCTAATTCAGCCAGGTGCTTAGCAGGCATGATGATGCCGTATTTTCATGTAATTGGTGATCTGTTGTTTTCTGTTCTCCCGCCTTGAATTTTGTTGTCCAGCCTTGACCATGCTGGTTTGCCCCCTCTCTTTTTCTTCAAAGCAATTTAAGTGACAGCTGATGTCAAATTATTATAGTTATCTCGTTCATGGATCTGGAATCAACACACAGTGCATTACTTTGTTGCTTGTTCTGGGATATTGCTCGGCTCCCTGCTTGGTTTATCGTTTACAAAACTTAGCTAAAGCATTGTACTACTTAACCTCCTGTTCACCTGGAACTGGAAAACCATTGTACTCCCTCCATCCGGAAATACTTGTCCTAGAAATAGATAAAATGAATGTATCTATAACTAAAATAAGTCAAGATACAACCATTTCAAGGACAAGTATTTCCGGACGGAGGGAGTAGTAATTAACTGCGTTAACACCATTGTAACATGATGTTTCTCCAAATGTACAGTGATAGGCGCAATACTTGCTATTTGATGCATCTTTAGATGCCAGCCTACAGAATGGGATATTGCGGTAGTATTACTTATATTTTACTCATTGTTTTAGTTCTTTAACCTTAACTATGCTCTAATTTGTTTTCCTTCAATCTTCTCATTGTAGTAGGAGTAGTTACCTAAAAATTAATGGTTACTATATTCCGCCTCTGGTTTCATATATCAGTCTTGCGTTACAGATTTGTCTCTGTTCCTTTTGAATCCCACCTCAAGTAGATTACCTGCACTCTATTAAATCTCAAGTTTAAGAGTTTAAGCCTTTCCAGAGTAGTCTTCTTTCTTCAAGTAGATCAATGCTCGTTTTAGCTTATGCTTGCAGCAGATGACATACGTTCTTTACTCTATGAACATTTATGTCTCTTTCCTGATTGAATGTGTAGAGTAGCTGCTATGATGCAGAAGTGAGCCTTGAGATCAATACTACTCTGAACACTTCTTTGCTGCACACTCTTCAATCTTAGTTTAAGCCTCTGGAGTGGTCCTCTTTCTTCAACTGGACTAAGGCTCGTTCTGCTTTATGCCTGCGGTAGTTAAACAATAAATTCCAGATGGCATATGTGCTTTACCTTATGAACATTTGTGTCCTTTCCCTGATAAATTCTGTAGATTAGCTGCAAGGATGCAGGAGTTAACTTTCAGATCCATATTACCTTGATCTCCTCTTTGGAATATGTATGTCAAAATCTCCCCCCTTTGTTTGTCTCGGTATTGATATGGATTCCAGCAATACACGAGCCTGGAGGTTCTCAGCCACCTGTCTCAGTTTATGCTTGTAGCAGATGACATACGTTCTTTACTCTATGAACATTTGTGTTCCTTCCCTGATCGAAACGTTTAGAGTAGCTGCAATGATGCAGAAGTTACCTTTGAGATTAATGTTACCCTGATCTCTTCTTTGGGGTGTGCCTATCAACCTTTTCACCCTTGGTTTGTTTCAGCATTGACATGGATTCCGGTAATACGCAGACAGAAGGTTCTCAGCCACTTCCTAAGAACCCTGCCATGACGTCATGCCGGAAGAAGAAAACTGATGATGATGTTACCTTCCTTGAAGATGTGAAAGAGCACATCGATGAGTTCATCCACGCGTCCATGGATGAACACAAGACCTGCTTCAAGAAGACCATTCAGAAGGTAACTGTGCTGACACTGAAACCCGAAACTTCTGTCCTGCATTTTAGAACTTTGGTGTGTTCATGATCAAGCTACTTGCTCTTTGTGTTGGTCAGATGTTTGGCATGTCGAAGGTTGTCGCAGAGCGGTCCGCTGCAGCAAAGGAAGCTGAAGTCGAAAGTGCTTTGCCCCTTCAGACCAGTGTGTCCCAGTAGAAGAATGCGCTGGTGGCTGGCCCTTGTTGCCTTCTGGTGGCCTTGTTCTTGTATCAGGTGTTTTTTCATTTGTTTCAACTGGTCACTATAAATTTCGTGTAAGAAACCTCGAGTAATAGCATGAGTATAACCTGAGACTGGATCGCTGGCAGGCCTTGCTATACAAGGCCCACGGTATAGAGTTCCAGAGTATAGCCCAATAAGAGCAACAGAAAGGCAACAAGTCTTTGCGCATGTGATGGGCCGATTCGTGTGTATCTTAAACTCGTCCAGTTCATCCAACCAACTGATTCCGCTCAAAAAAAAAAATACATCGAACTCATTTTGATACAAAACGAAGAGGAAAAGCCTCGTCTCTTGTCAAAATAATACTGTATAATCTGTCTGCAGCAAAATTTGCTACCGGTTCAGTAAGTGAGCGGATTTTTTAGGTACTGTTTCAGTGTCTCCTGGAATTCCTTTGAATTCTAAGAAAAAAAGAGAGAGCTTAGAGAGTAGACACAATACATATTCAACTGATGGAAAGCCACCCACAGGGACACATCTGTCACCGAGAGCTGTTTTTTTTAGATCGAGAGGACATCAGTCGTGTAGTCTTTGCGTGTCGGCCACTGGAGGTGAATCGACTGGGCAGAGCCCGTTTGCCTCGCCACCCCGCGGCAACGACGGGGCATCAGTGCATCACCGCCACCAGCAGACCAGCCCACTCGCGCGGGGAACCGTCAACTAGTCTAGCCAACTGCTCGACACGACCTCGCCCCACGCCCCAGCCCCAGGAAATGGCCCGCCAGCGCGCGGCACCCACGGGCGACGACCCGCCGCCCTTTGACCCTCTCCCCCGCCCCGCCTCCCGACGATGATTTCCCACTTCGCCATCGCTGCAGTGCCATCACCGGTTTTTGTTCAGATTCGACCATGGCTTTCGTCGTTAACCCAAGAAAATATAGTTGTGGTTCGGTGTGTCCCGTCCTGCTGATGCTGATGTGATGTTGCCCTCTCTTCCCCTCGCGTGCGCGCGCGGCCGGTGGGCGACTGAATCGTCCGTCCAGGTACCCCGAACGCGACGGACCGGCGCAAAGTATACTGACAAGGGCTTGATCCGCTGACGGCGATGTAACCGATTTGTTTGTTTAGAGGATCTTGATCAGAACACTGCTCTCTCCTGCTCTCCACGTCGCTCCTGCTCTACTTTACACTCCGGCGATCATCATGAGTTAGTAAACAACGTCCCGAAGCTTGTCTTGATCAGAACACAGCGCTCTCACCGCTTGATGAGGGCAGTTTAGTAGTTTACGTGTGCAAGCTTGTGTTGTGATGCGTGCCATGCGTAGACCCGGAGTGCTCCACAATCAATTCCATGAACCAAGAAATGCTACGGTAATTAGAAGAGTTCTCCTTTTTTCTTCGTACAACTTTAAACTGGAAACCTGGTCCTCGGTCAACTCATGCAACCTACTGTAGTACTCCCTCTGTAAACTAATATAAAAACGTTTTAGATTACTAATTAATGATCTAAACGCTTTTATATTAGCTTACAGACGGAGTACTATAAATCAACAGGAAGAAAGAACAATCATGTTTGCTCTACTGTTGGCAGGTCAAGATAAGAGGGTGGCATGTAGCAATCTGGATCACGTCTCCATATGCACGTTTGAGATTGAAAAGGCAACTCATGTTGACAAATGAATTTCTCACTACAGATTAGTGTTTATTTAATAAGGCGCAATCGTCTCATCATTTGGGCTTCTTTCCTAGTGCGACTAATCCGCATATGACAGGATCCTGAGTTTAGGAGGTGCCAAATCTTAATGGGTGAGTCATCTTCAGACCTTCTGGTCGACCTATGACAGGATAATTAGGCCCGGTCTGTACGTACTATTAACTTCAAAATAAATCATCAGAATTTCCTTCCAAACCTAGATATCCATGCAGAGCGCAATTTCATATTGCGCCATGCTTGCTTTGATGAACATTGTAATTGTTGTTTTATTTTCAATCAAAAAAAAATGTCCTACTAGTACCACCGTTGTACTGTACGTATTGGTGTGGTACGATGTGTCAATGCTCATAGTCATACACCGTACGTGCGTGTTGTGCGCTGTGCCCACCGGTGTACTGACCCATGCATGTGGATACAGTGGGCTTATACGTGCACGTACAATACACGTACTATTCAAGTACTGATTCAAGCATGATGCATCATCATGCACCTGATCTGGTCCATTCCAATGTTTTGCAGCTGCTAAAGTGGTTGGGCGCTGCATACTATGTATGTGGCCTTTCAACACCCTTCATTTTTGGGTACGTCGGCTCCCCGTATATTTCTCACAGTACTCCCTCCGGTCCTTTTTAATTCGCATATAAGATTTGTCTGAAGTCAAGCCTCGTAAAGTTTGACCAACTTTATAGAAAAAAAATATCAACATTCACAATGTGAAATCAATACCAGTTTATGCATCATGATATAAAGTTTCATATTGTATAACTTTAGCATGATAGATGTTAATATTTTTTCATATAAATATGGTCAAACTTTGAGTAGTTTGACTTCAGACAATTGTTATATGCAGAGTAAAAAGGACCGGAGGGAGTACGTGTGCGTACGTACGTCTTCTTTGCTCAGCTCAGCAGCTGGATCCGTACTTTTTACATGGTGCCCGGCACGTGCATGTCATGTGCGATGCGAGAACTCCCTACCACTGCGCCAGCTTGCGCCGCACCATCAGCTTGTTTCCACAGTTTTTATCAAGAAAAGTGAAAAACAAGGGAAAAACTTGTTGGTTATTGTCAAAAGAAAAGAAAGAAAAACTTGTTGGTTAAATGGAAATGCACACAGTAGCTATTTTGTTTTTCTGTTTGTATGGCGGAGCTGGTAGACACTGTTAGCTTCTTTTTTTTTGCTTGGTAGACACTATTAGCTTGATCATGAATTCATGATTGTACATTTTGTACTCTAGGCACTTATGCTTAGCTGTTCTACTTGACTGCATGTAAATTCGTCTGTTTACATCTTAAGGATTAAGGAAATGCAGCTCGATGATTCGATCGTGTTCTGTGCAGAGACAAAGAGTTTGTTGTGGAGAGAGGAGAGAGAGGACTGGCTTAAAGAGCTGCTTCAAGTGTTGGGGCTGCATTTGCAGGCCTACATAAACGCACAAAGGTCCCAGAAATAGATGCATTTGCAGGTCCGCGAGTTTCCGGTTTACTTAGCATCTAATCTAAACAAAACAAGATAACGATCAGTAGCAATATATACTTACTAGGTCTGTAGAAAAACTTAAAACCATGACAAAGATTAACAGAAACCACAATTCTACTTTTAATGAATATTAATTATTAGCTTCATGCGTACGAGATTCACTCATTTTCGAAAAACTTGAGACAATTGATTAGAGAGAGTCTCAATCTCAAGCAGACATGGCGCGCTATCTCCCGAAAGATGACTCGGTCAAATGGCCCACTACCTAGCTACCAAATGACGCACAAAATGGTCCTCGGTGTAATGCAGTAATAAATTTCCGTTTTATGTCACCTGGCCTCGGCCGAGCTGAGCTGGTCCTCAACAGTCAACAGGATTGAAGATGTTGTGGCGCGAAACCTCAACTGTTTCTGGTCCAGGTCCCGGTGCTCGATCCAGTCCAGATATATAGATGCTCATCTCCATGATTCACCAACCTACCGCCATCAACTCTCAAGGAGACACGCCATGCGTGTTGTTTTATACACGCCCACGTACCCTCCCAGAGGAAACATCTACTTCCTCCGTTCCATAATACTTGCATTCCCTTTATCAAAATATAAATGTATTTAGACATGTTTTAATATATAAGTACATTCATTTTTTAAACAAATGAAAGTCAAGTATTTTAGAATGGAGGGAGTACTAGCCAGCTGCTAGCTACTCCGTAGTAGTGGCTTCATAATGCGTGGCAAGTGGCGAGTTTCATATCGCTACTGCATGGTGTAGGCGTATGATACCAAAAGATGGTTACACAATTTGAAATTCGAACTTGATCAGCCAACTCTCGCAGTCTCGCAAAATATAAAGATGGTTACACAATACCGAAAGATGGTCACAATTCTGCTGTAAATTTGAATCAGGTAATCCTTTTAGCTATGAATAGAAACATAAGTGCATCTTCAACGATGACCGGATGCGCCTGGGCGCGTTCGCGGGCATTAACCGATCACCCCTTAAATAATGCGTTGCGTATTCACATACCGCAAATTTCGATCCTTAAATTCATGCAATCCATGCGCGTCAATCATACGATACAAATTGTCCAAATTCCAAAGTTTGAAAAAAACCAAAACAAATCATAGTTCAACAAACCAGACATGCCAAAATTGGGTCGGACGGTGTAACCTGTGTTGGCGGTCGGAGGGAAGGGGCGCGGCGGAGGAGGCAGCTGCTCCACCATGTCCGGACCTACCTGCAACGCCGCCGCCACCTCCCTCTCTCGCTGCCGGCGTCGCCGCAACTTCTAGGTGACGTTCTCCACCTTGCAAATCGCAGCCGACGAAGTGGCCCCACCGACGGACGAGCAGGGGCGGATCCACCATGGGGCATGGGTGTACAGATCTACACCCAAATTTTTCTGCAAGAAAAATCTTATATATAGGCATATATCAATATATGACAACAACCACATAGGACGGCAGCAGCCAGCCATTTCTGTCCATTGTCCACGCAGCCCATTTCAGATGTACACGCAAATATGCCTAGTTCAGCAGCAGCTAGCAGCCAGCCACGCATGTACGCATGAGATACTCACCCAGCAGACAGCCGGTTCCGTCTTCGCTTCTTCCCATGGACGAGGCGGCAGCACGATTCTGTGCCGAACGCCTATGGCGAGCCACAACCAGGCGAGGGAGCCACCGGCGCCGGGGCTCCCATGGTTTCCGCGGAGGTCACGGACAAGTCATGCTCGCGTAGTGCCGTGCTGATCGCCGCCGGTGGGGAGGAGCGACGGGAATGGAATGCTTGCAGTACAAAGGGTGGGCATGAGCGTTGTGGCGGCGGCCGCCGCAGTCGTCGAGGCCGGGAGGGGAGCATGTCAGTGCAAAATGGCTCCAACATGACCAACAACCTGATCTCTAAGCCTAAGATGAATCCCCTTCCAAGTTCCAACACTGAAAATTTTCTTCTCTGTTTTGCAATTTTCTTTATCTTGTGAGATATTGTTGCTATTGTAAACACTCTGTATTGCAGTCGATCAATTGGCTTCTCATGATGAATTTCTTTTGAACACCCAAAGTTGAATTCCTGGATCCGCCACTGCGAACGAGGTGGACTGCGTGTCCGTCGCGGAGCTGTGAGTCAGGCTGGACGACATCTTCGGTAGTGGATTGGGGCCGGTGGTGAGGATCGGGAGCAATGGAGGAGGACGGCAAGGGTTCGGGCACGGGAAAGGTTGGAGGATGGCGGGAGGAGGAGCAAGGGTATGGTGGATTTGGTGCAATTTGGAGTGCGGTTGGGCTGTCAGGTCCGACATGGTGGGCGTGCCCGGGTGCCCCCATATCCGCCTCATATTTGGGATGAATATTAAAGTGAATATACCCTAGAGGCAATAATAAAATTATTATTTATTTCCTTATATCATGATAAATGTTTATTATTCATGCTAGAATTGTATTAACCAGAAACATGATACATGTGTGAATGCATAGACAAACAGAGTGTCACTAGTATGCCTCTACTTGACTAGCTCGTTGATCAAAGATGGTTATGTTTCCTAGCCATAGACAAAGAGTTGTCATTTGATTAACGGGATCACATCATTAGGAGAATGATGTGATTGACTTGACCCATTCCGTTAGCATAGCACTTGATCGTTTAGTTTATTGCTATTGCTTTCTTCATGACTTATACATGTTCCTATGACTATGAGATTATGCAACTCCTGTTTACCGGAGGAACACTTTGTGTGCTACCAAACGTCACAACGTAACTGGGTGATTATAATGGTGCTCTACAGGTGTCTCCGAAGGTACTTGTTGGGTTGGCATATTTCGAGATTAGGATTTGTCACTCCGATTGTCGGAGAGGTATCTCTGGGCCCACTCGGTAATGCACATCACTATAAGCCTTGCAAGCATTGCAACTAATGAGTTAGTTGCGGGATGATGTATTATGGAACGAGTAAAGAGACTTGCCGGTAACGAGATTGAACTAGGTATTGAGATACCGACGATCGAATCTCGGGCAAGTAACATACCGATGACAAAGGGAACAACGTATGTTGTTATGCGGTTTGACCGATAAAGATCTTCGTAGAATATGTAGGAGCCAATATGAGCATCCAGGTTCCGCTATAGGTTATTGACTAGAGACGTGTCTCGATCTTGTCTACATAGTTCTCGAACCCGTAGGGTCCGCACGCTTAAAGTTCGATGACGGTTATATTATGAGTTTATGTGTTTTGATGTACCGAAGGAGTTCGGAGTCCCGGATGAGATCGGGGACATGACGAGGAGTCTCGAAATGGTCGAGACGTAAAGATCGATATATTGACGACTATATTCGGACATCGAAAAGGTTCCAGTGATTCAGGTATTTTGGGAAGTACCGGGGAGTTACGGGAATTCGTATTGGGACTTAATGGGCCATACGGGAAAGGAGAGAAAGGCCTCAAAGGGTGGCCGCATCCCTCCCCATGGGCTGGTCCGAATTGGACTAGGGAGGGGTGGCGCTCCCTTCCTTCCTTCTCCTTTTCCCTTCCCTTTCCTTCCCTCCTACTCCTACTACTTGGAAGGGCTCCTAGTTCTACTAGGAAAGGGGGAATCCTACTCCCGGTGGGAGTAGGACTCCCCTAGGGCGCGCCATAGAGAGGGCCGGCCCTCCCCCTCCTCCACTCCTTTATATACGGGGGCAGGGGGCACCCCAAAGACACAACAATTGATCTCTTGATCTCTTAGCCGTGTGCGATGCCCCCTCCACCATAATCCACCTCGGTCATATCGTAGCGGTGCTTAGGCGATGCCCTGCGTCGGTAGAACATCATCATCGTCACCACGCCGTCGTGCTGACGGAAATCTCCCTCAAATCTCGGCTGGATCGGAGTTCGAGGGACGTCATCAGTTGAACGTGTGCAGAACTCGAAGGTGCCGTGCGTTCGGTACTTGATCGGTCGGATCGTGAAGACGTATGACTACATCAACCGCGTTGTGCTAACGCTTCCGCTTCTGGTCTACGAGGGTACGTAGACAACACTCTCCCCTCTCGTTGCTATGCATCACCATGATCTTGCGTGTGCGTAGGAATTTTTTTTGAAATTACTACGTTCCCCAACAGATATGAGGGGTGCCGGTCAGCCCGGGCGTTTGGGGCCCATTCAAGGAGGGGGGGGGTGAATAGGCGATTTTTATGAATTCTTCACTGAGGAATTTGCCGGTGAGGAAATTCCTTAACGAAGAACTACTAGCAGCGGAATAAGTACTCAAAAGTAAACATAACAGAATACAAGCATAGTCATCATGATGAAATGAAGACAGGCACAGAGTAGAGGAAGCGTAAGCACAGGATAACACAGGATGAAGACAAACAGACTGAAGAAATTGAACTGAGGAAATTGAGAAAGTCGTCAGTCAAAGTCTTCAAACACAGATATGAACAAGCACACAACACAGTTATGAGGAAATGAAAGAGTTGAGGAAATAGAACCAGGGAAATAGAACCAGTAAGCTTGGTGAAGATAATGATTTGGTAGACCAGTTCCAACTATTGTCTCAGTTGTACGTCTGGCTGGAGCGGGTGACTATTTAAACTCGAGGACACACAGTCTCGGACACCCAGTCCTGAGCACGCAGCTCAGGACACCAAGTCCTCACCGTATTCTCCTTGAGCTAAGGTCACACAGACCTCGCCCAATCACTCGTGGTAAGTCTTCAGGCAACTTCCAAACCTTCACAAACTTGGTCACTCGGCAATCCACAATTCCTCTTGGATGCTCTAGACCATGACGCCTAACCTTCTGGAAGAAGCACATTCTTCAAAGGTAACAAGCGTCAGATCCACGCAGGATCAATCTCTTCAGTGATGCTCAATCACTTGGGGTTTGTAGGTGTTTAGGTTTTGGGTTTTTCCTCACTTGATGATTTTCGCTCAAAGTCCTCGGAGGATGGGTTGCTCTCAAATGACAAGTGTCAGTTTCTCTCGGAGCAGCCAACCAGCTATTGGTTGTAGGGGGCGGCTATTTATAGCCTAGGGAGCAGCCCGACATGATAAGACATAAATGCATTTCAATGATATGACCGTTAGGTGGATAGATATTTTGGGACAGCTGGCGCATAGCACAGCAACGGTCGGAATTTTGAGTAGCAAAATCCTCAGGGCTATCATGTTCCTCACTGTGTAGGTAATCCGCACTGGCGAATTCCTAACTCCTCAGTCAGAACAAATTCCTTAGAGACCAGAAGAACTTCGTCTCTGTCACTGAAGAATATGACTGGACTGTATGAGATTTCCAATGGCTTCACTCGAAGGGATTGGTAGGTGTAGGATTTTCAGTTGAGCATCACATGGAAATTTTTCGTTAGTATTTCCTCGACCCCCTTTAACAGTACGGTGTTTCCTATGACTCAAGAAAGAGAAAATGAAACTATGAAAACAAAAGTCTTCACGCTTCATGTTCCTCGAATGAATACCAAGTCTTCACGGTCACGCAAATTTCTTCACTTTCAAAGTCTTCAGAAAGTCTTCAAAAATACAAAGTCTTCAGTCGAAGAACTTCATTTTTAGGGGACGACTTTCTCTGTAAATATCAAACTCCTCATAGACTTAGAGACCTGTGTACACTCACAAACGCATTAGTCCCTTAACCTATAAGTCTTCAATACACCAAAATTACTAAGGGGCACTAGATGCACTTACAATCTCCCCCTTTTGGTGATTGATGACAATATAGGTTAAGCTTTCAACGGGGATAAACATATGAATTGTAAATACTGATATTGAGAAATTTGATTGCAAGATATAGAAGAACTCCCCCTGAAGATGTGCATAGTGAGGAATTTGCTTTTGAAGCGATGCACACTTGAAGAGTTGAATCATGGAGATCTCCCCCTATATCTTGTAATTCATACACGCATTTGACATATAACAGTGAAGAATTTGAAATGCATGATGAAATATGGTGACTGATGTAATTCAGCATGCATGCAATAATATTAACGAGGAATAAGCATGCAGAAAAACGTATCAAGAGGATCAGAGCACCATCGGGTTTAAGTTTACAACTCGATCCAATAAAGTCTCAGAAGAACGAGAGTTGTAACTTAACAAAAAAACGCCCATATAGAAAGACCCGCTTGAAGACTAACTCAAAATTCTCCCCCTTTGTCATCAAATGACCAAAAGGATCGAATATGAGGACTAACGCCCCTCAAGAATAACAAGATGATGAAGGAGCGCAAACATTGTTAGGGTCGTTTGTTGTAGTAGGGCCTGCCGCAGTGTCGTCAAAGTCTTCATTTTCATCAGTGTCGCGCGATGAAGAATATGAGCTGGCCACCAGAGAAGGAACCTTGACCTTCTTGAATTTCTTCGGTGGAGGTGCAGACCAGTCAAAATCTTCATTGAGACCCATTTTCTTCAGATCTTCTTCACCATACATATGTGACAGGATTGCCCAGGTGCGACCTAAGACTTGATGGAGGTAGTAATGGTTTTTCTTCACTGCATTGTGTGTGGCAGTCATGTTGTGAAGAAGTGAACCAAACTGACGCTTAACCCATTTGTGATTTCGATCCACCTTCTGGTGAAGACTAAGCAGAAGTTCACGGCCAGTCATCACGCACGGAGCAGTGGCTTGAGGAGTAGACTTGGATGCATTGGCAGAGTCATGTGTGGCAGAGTCGTCATTGGTGGAATAAGAGGCAGCTTTGCGAAACTGACCATCCAATGGACGAATGCCTTCATCTATAACAGCTGGTGCCTTGCCCTTTCCATCAAATGAGGAATAGGTCTGCTTGAGGACTTCAATCGGGGGCAAGTAGCTGAGGCGATTCTAAAAATTACCTTTGTAGTTGAGTGAAGATCTTGTCCTGAGGAATCTTATAATCCAAGGTGCATAAGGCTTCAGCTCAAACAGAGATAGTGCAACATTTGCCAGAGTCCTCATGAAGAAATCGTGATAATTGACAGGAATGCCATGAACGATGTTGAATACCAGATTCTTCATGATGCCAACAATTTCCTCATCAGTTGAGTTGTGGCCTTTGATAGGACTCATTGTCCTCGTAAGAATACAATAGACAGTTCTGGGCACATAAAGCAATTCCTTCACGAGGAATTTGGTTCTTGGTGCCTGACCTGGCTTCAAAGGTTTCATCAGAACCTGCATGTAGTGATTTGTAAGCTCAGGTTCACTGTAGATGCAACAAGTTTCTTCAAGGGGAGGACTGAGTGGTAAGGCACGAAGCAATTCAGAAGCTGGTGCAGTGTAGTGAGTGTTTTCAGACATCCAGTCCAGCACGCATGAATTCACATCTTCAGAATCTCCTGTGATGTGCAACGTTGCATAAAATTGAAGAATTAGTTCTTCATTCCAATCGCAGATGTCAGAGCAAAAGTTTAACAGTCCAGCGTCGTGAAGAACACTGAGGACTGGTGCGAAGCACGACAGAGATTCCTTATCCACGTGAGGAATATGCTCATGGTAGAAGATTTTCTCTTTGTTGAACAACACTGAGGAATAGAAATTGGCTTGACTAGCAATCCAGAAATGCCTCTTCCTAATGCGAGTAGAGTTATAAGGGTTGTAGTCTTCGAAGAATACATGCTCGCCGAAGAAATCATCAGCCTTGAACTTTTGCTCGCGTGAGAATGGATCCTTTGGCTTGGGCAGAGGAGTGTCAGTGAGTTGCATCACGACCTCAGGAATCACAATCTCAGGTTCTTCAGACTGAGGAATTTCTGGTTCCTCTTCAGTGGCAGTCTGCGTCTTCAGATGTTCAGCAGCAGCAGTTTCTTCAGCACTAGTGGCTGGAATTTCCTCATGTACAGATGAAGTGGGGTGAGTTTCTTCAGAGTCCATTTGAACAGTTTGTGCGGGGGGCTGGTGTATTTGTTGTAGCAGTGTGAACATTGGAGAGTTTGGATGCTGAGTTTCTCAGAATTCATCACTTATTGCGGGTGTGGAGCAGCCAACGTCCATATCTTCATCTTCCATTTCTTCAATGCCATCCTCTTCAGCTATGAACTGAGGCATGGTCGAGGAGATGACAGGTGTTGAAGGGATCGTATCCACTTCAATTTCTTCATCAATCTGCTCTGACGAAGCAGCAGAATGATTTTCTTCATCAGATCTGCTAGGGATCTCATATTCTTCCCCAAAAGGAACAAGGTCCTTTGATGGCATGGTTGAGATTGGAACAACATCAATGGGATTAGCAAATGAACTGTTCAAAGGCTTCATCTTCTTCGGAGCTGAATAATCTGAAGTAGCTGATGCTTTCCTTTTCTTTACTGTTGCACGCTTTGCAGTCTTGGTCTTCTTCACATTTGATGCAGATGGAAGGATCGGAGTTGGTGTTGGCACAGGAGGAGAAGAGGAATTTGGTTGATTTTCTTCAGGCACAACTGATGCAGTTGCCCTAATTTCTTCAGTTTCTTCACGAGCACCACTAGTGGATGCCCTGGCAATTTCTTCAGCGGCTGGAATGCAGTCATCAGCCCTGGAACTCACATTTTCTTCAGCAGCCTGATTTTCATCAGCGGTGCTGGCATGTTCTTCAGTCGGCTGAGCGGATGCTTCAGCCTGAGGAACTTCCTGTTGCGTTGGGGCAGCAACATTGGAAGTGAAGTTATCCGCAAGTTTCACAAAACGAACCTTGGCTCCAAGCCAATCAGCATGGTATGCGTAAAAGTCATCACTGAGTTTCTTGATTTCAGATTGAGTAGTGACAAGTTCTTCAGTTGTCATAGAAACAACGTTTTTCTTCAGATAGCGCTCCTTTTTGTACTGCACTTTCTTGATCTGCCTGGCCTTCTCATATTTCCATTTTTCTTCTTGGATGAAATGGGTCAGCATGTGACTTTGGCCAGGAGTCAACTTGAAATCAGGCATGGGAGTGTTGGGGTCCTTGTGCCAAACATCAATGTATTCGAGGATCAACTTGGGATTCAAAAGCAGTGGCACATCTGTTCCCTTGGCTCTAGCGGCCCTGACTTGCCTATCTCTGATGATTTCAGCAAGTTCATCATCATCAGCTTCGTCTTCATCAGATGGAACTTGGAAGGCGACTTGCTTCTTTTGAGGACTAGGGCGAGGACCTCGTCCAGCAGTGGCCTTTGTCTTCAGTAGAGAGGGTCCTGTTGAGGAATTTGGTGCAGCTGAGGAACTAGTTGAACCTCCTGAGGCAATTGAGATGCCTGCAGTCCTTTGGCATGAGGCAAGATGCACAGATGCTGAGGACTTTGTCGGAACATCTGAGGACTTTGGAGGAGCTGAGGATTTTGAGGGAGCAGGAGCAGCATGAGGAATTGGCCTTGAGGGCTTTGAGGATTCTGGCCGTGAGGGCATTGTTGTGGAACTTGGCCTTGAGGGCACTGTTGGTGAAGCACTTGGGTTGCGCGCAGGCTTCTTTGACATAACCTTCTTCGGCTTGACAGCAGAGGCCTCAGCAGCAGCAGAGTCTTCATTGAATTTCCTCAATGCTTCTCTGGCTTGCTTAGCCAACTTGGCTTGGCGCTTGGCCCATTCGTCAGGATAATTGTCGGTGTCAAAACCGGCGGATATCGGGTAGGGGGTCCCGAACTGTGTGTCTAGGCCGGATGGTAACAGGAGGCAAGGGACACGAAGTTTTACCCAGGTTCGGGCCCTCTTGATGGAGGTAAAACCCTACGTCCTACTTGATTAATATTGATGATATGGGTAGTACAAGAGTAGATCTACCACGAGATCGGAGAGGCTAAACCCTAGAAGCTAGCCTATGGTATGATTGTTGTTCTGTATGTTGTCCTACGGACTAAAACCCTCCGGTTTATATAGACACCGGAGAGGGTTAGGGTTACACAAAGTCGGTTATAATGGTAGGAGATCCACATATCCGTATCGCCAAGCTTGCCTTCCACGCCAAGGAAAGTCCCTCCCGGACACGGGACGAAGTCTTCAATCTTGTATCTTCATAGTCTAGGAGTCCGGCTAAAGGTATAGTCCGGCTATCCGGACACCCCCTAATCCAGGACTCCCTTAGTAGCCCCTGAACCAGGATTCAATGACGACGAGTCCGGCGCGCAGTTTGTCTTCGGCATTGCAAGGCGGGTTCCTCCTCCAAGTACTTCATAGAAGATTTTGAACACAAATATAGTGTCCGACTCTGCAAAATAAGTTTCCACATATTGCCATAGAGAGAATAATATTTACACAAATCTAATCTGCCGACGTATTCCGTAGTGTGACATCGCACCACGGCCAAGCCTTTATTCGAATCGTTTTATTGCCCCACCTCAGCGTGTCATGCGAGGCGGTTTCCTTGACACGTCTTGTTAAAGCAGAGATCGTGTCCCCTTATTCCGGGATTCTCATCGATACGGGTGTGGGTAACCCAACCGCTTCTAGGACTCCTAGACTATAGGCAAGTCCAAACGGCCACGGAGAGGACACTTGATATTCACCCTCTTTATAAAGGGACAAGGCCTTTATTTTTTCCATCCCGTGCTCAATCGAATCCTTCCCCCACCTCAATCTCAAACACCCAAAGTTCAGGTCAGGTGCTCTGAACCTTCAATCATGTCCGGATCTAGCCTTCAAGGCCGATGGATGCCTTCCTCCGTCACGGAAGAAGACATCAAAAAGTTGAGGGAGGCCAGATATCTGACCGCCGAGGTTTCGCATCAGCTGCCTGCCCGAGGGCAGGCCGTCCCCTCCCCCGAACCCAACGAGAATGTCGTGTTCGTCTCCCACTTCCTCCGAGGTCTAGGCCTTGCTTTGGATCCTTTCTTCAGGGGTTTGATGTTTTATTACGGGCTAGATTTCCATGATCTAGCTCCGGACTCCTTTCTTCATATCACGACATTTGTTGTCGTGTGTGAGGCCTTCCTCCGGGTTACCCTTCACTTTGGCCTGTGGCTCAAGACCTTTGAAGTAAAGACGAAGATGATCGAGGGGCAACATGCAGCGTGCGGAGGTGCCTCAATATGCAAGATGACGGGAGCTCCATGGCCCAAAGGTTCCATTCCAGAGGTGTCTGAATTGTGGCAACAGGAGTGGTTCTACATCACGGCTCCTAGAAGTGCCAGGTGGGCAGCTGCCCCTGTTTTCCGCTCGGGCCCTCCACCACAACTGATGTCATGGATCAGCAGAGGTCTGAGCTGGGGTCCAGCCAAGGACGTGCCTATACTGCAAAGCCGCATTCGAGATCTCTTCAATGGAGATTTTAGTTTGGTTGCGGTAATACAAGTTATGCTGGTTCGTCAAGTCCAGCCTTGCAAACGCCGGCCCCTTCGCTCGTGGGAGTTCAATCCCGAGGGACCACATGTCATTCAAAATTTCCTCGGCCTGACGCACGAGGAGATGTACAAGTCATTCTTTGGACCTCAGGTAGAGTGTCCGGAAATCACCGAGGACGTGGGCCTGAGCAGTAACCGCGCCGCCGAACAGGTAAGGAATCTTCCGGCCGAACATACTATCTCTCATTTGTTATGAAGTTATTTCTGAGAGTTCGCTTTTTGACCAGGACTGGCTAACAAAGGCGAAGTTGATTTGGTGTTCGGCCCCCCTCCCTGAGGGTTTGGACAATCCGGTATTGGAAAAGATGCTCTAGGTCGCACCTTGCCCGGAGCCCTTGAAGGAAGATACTGGGGAGGATAATACGGGCGGACGCGGGCCCCCAACGCTGCCCATTCTAACCGAGGGAGCGAGCGTCTCCATGAAGGAAGACGACCGAAGGAGGAAAAGGACCGCGCCCGGGGATTCGGAAGCCGAAGCTTCCAAACGGGAGAAGAAGTCTCCCACAGAGGGTCCTACCTTGGGGGGTGCTTTTGCCGCACAAAGTCCGCGGGGGGATCAATTCTCTAGCGAGTCGTAAGTGACCCGAAATACTTTAATAGTACAGGTATGGCATCTTTTTCTTCTAAGAAAATAACCACCGCATATATCTTTGCAGTTTGGGACTTAGCCCCTCTCAAATGAGCTCGTCTTCGGGGGATCTTCTTCCAGAGATGATGGAGAGCGAAACGCCTCCTCCGGACTCCTCTGCTCCGGAAGCGGGCGACCCCGAAGTGTCGTCGCGGAGGGCCTCTCTGAGTCCAGTGAGGCCAGAAGATAATCCCATTGACCCCCGAAGCTCCCAGTGTCCGGCTCCCGAAGAGAGCAGACAAAAGAATCCGGCACCGTCTGGTGTGCGATCGGATGTTCTGAGGGAGTTGGTGGGGCGAGCGGCCATCTCAGATGAACACCGTATGCTGATGAATACGACGATGGAGAGAATCTCGTCCGCCGAAAGCGGATTGCATGAAGCTTTTATGAGTCTACTGACATGCTTTGAGGTACGTAAAATAATGTATGATAGTCCTGCACATGCTAGGTGTGTCCTGTGTAGATAGTAGCCCCTGAGACTCTGGTTGTCGTCCGAAACGATGACGAATAGAGGATCATATTCCCAGGTAATAACCATACTGCCTCTATGTGCAGGTGATGGAAGCTCCGGTGGCTAGCCGGACTAGCGAGTTTGCCCATTTAAAACAGCAGTTGGATGCGGCAGACGCCGACACCGAGCTTGTTAACAAAAGGCTTGACGAGGCACAGGGTAAGTGTCATTATCTGGTAAATGCCACATAGTAAGAGCAGCATGATGCTAGTATCATTAATATGTTGTGACTGCAGATGGAGTTGCCACTGTTGAAGCCTTGCGGGCAGAACTTGCCCGAGCCAAGGAACAAGCGAGGTTTGGTAATGCGGCTGCTTTGAAGGCGGCCGAAGAGTTGAAAGCCGAGAAGGCCGTGCATGGCGACAGCCGAGCTAAGATGGCCAAGATGGCCATAGAATTAAAAGCCGCCGCCAACCGTTGCCGGGTTCTTGAAAAGGAAAACCTAGCAAAGGCATCGGACCTTGAGAAGGCTGCTGCGATGAGAAAAGACATCCGCTCTGCTATGAGGGCGAAGAAGGAGGAGCTGCGGGAAACCGGGGATATTGTAGCTGGGAAATCCTTTATGTTGCGAAGGAAGTTCGGAGATCTGCGGTATGCCCCTCTGGATCGGCTGTGGAGTTCGGAGGATGTGTATATGGATTTGGCGGCGAGCGCTGCCGATGTGGCCGAGTACTTCCAGGGTCAGACAGACCGTGAAGTGGACCAGCTGTTTTGGACACAATTCCATTCTCCTGAGCGTCCGCTTTCATTGACTGACCAATTAGCTGAATGGGCCGAACTGAATAGGTTGTCCGGACTCGCCATGAGGTCTGTTGTGGATCAGCTATGGCCGGAAAGGCCAAAACCGAACAACTATTTCAGCTTGGTGCAACAGTTCCTTGACGTGGTGCCGCGCATTAATGTGATGAAGAGGTCGGCGTGCATAGAGGGCTCACGAATGGCTTTTGCCCGTGTTAAAGCATACTGGGCGGAGATGGATGCTACCACTGTTGCAGCGTGGGATTCGGCCATAGGCCGAATGGCTGCTGAGCACTACTTTGAAGAAGTTCTTGAGGGTGCTCGTTTGATAGAGACCCAGTGCTTAAAAAATATTATGTTTCAGTGATATGTAATCCCATTGTAAGCGAAATGCTTTTATAAATTTTTATAAGGCTATTTTTATACTTTTGCCCGAAAGTAATATGATGCCTCCTGGGCGGCCGTTTATGTATACATGTGTATAACCTGAAAGATTGCAGCCGTCGGCTTCAACCCCCACACATATAATGCGGAGGTGCTCACAAAAAACACGTGTTCACACTTAACCCAACGTGTTGGTCCTATTAAGGAGGTGATAGCGGAGCGAGCGAGGCAACCGGACTATAATGCTTTAGCACTTTCACTTAGCCATAGGAGTTTGACAGTGGGGCTACTAGATAGCCCCTGGTGGCTCCGCACTCTCCTGATCCCGGGGTGCGTAAATGCCTGGCCGAAAAACGTCCCTTCGTTAAGGCGGAGGAATTCTAACATTCCAACAGGTCATCGAGTGGTTGACTAGTCTCATGCTATATCATGACAGTCAGTTTTCGGCTTTCTCTACTGAGGTGCTCATCCAGATGAACCAGGGCACAATCGCAGTAGTTCTCCTGGTGCTACCTTAGCCGGTAAAGCGGAACGTAAGGCACCAAAACACAGGAGCCGGGCAAACCCAACATTTGACCAAAGACAATGATTCAGAGCAGATGCATATAGGGCCAAACTCGCGACGCCGAACACTCCCTAAGGTATTCGGTCTTTGTGGTATAAACCGGGCCTAAATAATGGCCTTTGTAAGAAGCCCCTTGTGTCCAGGTACGTGCATTGTTCTGGCGTGGCCACATGCCAAGACGCCAGCAGCCTTCTCAACGATGGATATGTATCAACAAGAGACAGTAAAAAAGGTTTACGCAGGGTCTTAATCTAAAAAGAATCCTTGGAGCGGGTCCCTGCTGCATGTCTGCGCCCGTGTCTCCGTTGTGTCGTATCCTGGATGGGTGTAGCATCGTCTGTAAAAGAGAGGAATTTAGGTGAAAAAGTTGTCGTGCAAAAAGATAGTTTTTAAAGAAACCATGTATAATTCAAGATGAGAAAAAATTGCCACTTGTCTACGCGCATTGAGCCCATTGTATTGACAAATAGGGGTGTGACCATTTATTCGGTATAAATAGCGGCGCCGAACTTGATTAGTTGTGTCTGAGGTCTTGACGACCTATTGGATGCTTTCGCCGGTCCGGGCGCCTTTAGTGTGCGGCCGCCAAGGCAGCCGCACTCTCTTCGGCGCGCAGAGATCGCTTGATGTTTCCGTTCACTGAAATGATGCCACGTGGACCGGGCATCTTGAGTGTGAGGGAGGCGTAGTGTGGTATTGCATTAAAGCGAGAGAAAGCTTCGCGTTCGAGCATTTGTTGATATCCACTTTGAAACGGAGCGATGTGGAAGGTTAAATGCTCGCGGCAGAATTTATCGGGGGAGCCGAATATAACTTGTAGTAGGAGGGAGCCCGTACAACGAGCCCCTGGGCCTGGCGTTACTCCTTTAAAGGTAGTATTGCTATGGCAAATTTTTGTTGGGTCTAACCCCATCCCGCGGATTGTATCCTGATATATTAGGTTTAGATTGCTGCCACCGTCCATCAAGACTCGTGTGAAGTGATATCCGCCAATTACTAGGTCTAATACCAGGGCAGCCCATCCTGCGCGTCGGATACTTGCCGAGTAATCGTGATGGTCGAAAGTGATAGGTTGAGACGACCAGTGGCAGGACTTCGCGGTGACAGGCACTTGGGTATATTTTCCTGGGAGTGCCGCATTGTTTTTTCCCTTGATCACGTGTAACACGTTTACTGTTTTGACTTCTGGTGGAAATTTCTTTTGTTCCCCAGTGTCTTGCTTGGGAGGCTCATCCTCGTCTTCACTTGGTGTATCCTCCCCCTTGTGTACGGCGTTGAGCTTGCCGGACTGCTTGAAGACCCAACATTCTCTGTGGGTATGATTAACAGGTTTACCAGGGGCACTATGGATCTGACATACTTGGTCCAGAATTTTGTTGAGGCTGGACAGTTCATCCCTGGTGCCTTTAGAGGGCGGCTTTTGCTGACCTGGCCGAGAGCTTTTGAATCCGGTGTTCACCGCCGTGCCCTTCGTGTTGTCTTCTTTATTTCGGCGTTTGTTATTGCTGTTGCGCCGTGATTTCCCGTTTCCATCTCTAACTTTTGATGTACTGGGGTCGCTGGTGCTGCATCTGGCTAGCCAGCTGTCCTCACCCGCGTAAAAGCGGGTCATGAGGCTTGTTAATGCGGCCATCGTTATCGGCTTATTTTGGCCGAGGTGTCTGGCGAGCCATTCGTCACGGACGCTATGCTTAAAAGCTGCCAAGGCTTCGGCGTCCGGACAGTCGACAATCTGGTTCTTTTTAGTAAGAAACCTGTTCCAAAGCTTTCGGGCCGACTCTCCGGGCTATTGAGTTATATGACTCGTCCGCATCCAGAGGTCGGACATAAGTCCCTTGAAAATTTGCCCGAAAGGCGTCTTCGAGCTCTTCCCAACTTCCAATGGAGCTTTCGGGGAGGCCTTTAAGCCAGTGACGAGCTGGCCCTTTGAGCTTGAGGGGTAAGTACTTGATGGCGTGGAGATCATCTCCTCGAGCCATATGGATATGAAGGATGTGGTCCTCAATCCAGACCCCAGGGTCTGTTGTTCCGTCGTATGTCTCTATGTTTACGGGTTTGAATCCCTCTGGAAATTCATGGTCCAGCACCTCATCGGTGAATCATAGGGGGTGTGCGGCACCCCTGTAGCTGGGTGTACCGCGTTGTTCAGATGTTTGTTGTGTTGCATTGTATGCTGGGGCGCGCTTGCGTGGTCCATAGATGGATCTTGTTGCGCCGTCCTTTGGGTGCAAGCCCTCGCATGGGTCGCGTGTTGCATTGTGAGTGGCATTGTATGCCGCTCCGTGTTGGTAGAGGGGTCGTCTATCCGGCCAGGTGGCTGCTTTGATATTTGGTTGTGGGGGGTCTGAGGCCTCCTCATCGAATTCAGGTAGCAGCTTCCGCTTTGGGTAGCTCTTGGAGGGGCGATTGTCGCCGTACCTCGCTGCTGTGTTGAGTATTTTACTCCATCTGATTTGGAGTGTGTCTTGCGCAGCCTTGAGCCTTTGCTTCTGCTTTTTAAGACTCCTCGCGGTGGCAACAAGCCTTTTACGGGCATTCTACTGCTCCGGGTGCCTGTCCGGCGTTATGTCGTCCGGACTATTATCCTTGATAGAATTTGTTTGTTCGGTTTGATTATCTGGATTGCCGTTGTCCGGCAGCGGTTCGCCCTGCTCCAGCGCTGGGTCTGTGTGATCGTTATTTCTGTCGAGGCGGGATTTGGGGCGGCGCTTGCGTCACCGCTTTGACTGCTTCTCGAGGGAACAAGCCTTTGGTGCGTCCTTCCGCTCCTCGTCATCATCTTTTGGTGCGTCCACCATGTATACGTCATATGATGAGGTGGGCGTCCAGCGCCCTATGGGCGGTGGTTCTTCTTCGCCTCCCGCATCGTCGTCCATACCGTCGATGTTTTCAGAGTCGAAGTCGAGCATGTTGGTTAAATCGTCGACAGTGGCTACAAAGTGGGTGGTGGGTGGGCGTCGAATTTCTTCGTCTTCCGCATCCCAATCCTGCTGGCCATGATCCGGGCAGGGCTCTCTTAACAAAGAGAGAGACTTTAGTGATTTCATAATATCGCCGAAGGGAGAGTGCTGAAAGATGTCCACGACGGTAAACTCCATGATCGGCGCCCAATCAGATTCGATTGGCAGGAGCGCGGAAGGTTCGGAGTCCGGGGAGGAGTCCGGCTCCTTGGAGTCACGAGTCTCGCGGAGTGCGGGGCTGGTGTTCGGCTCAATCGTCGTTGGGATCGCAGCCCTCGAGGAGGCGTCCAACCACACATCCTCGATCGGCACAGTTGGCTCCGAAATAAGGGTCGAAGCCGATGCGGGTGCGGCCTCCAGGGCACTGTTCGGCGGCAGAGCTAGATCATGCTCGTCGTGACAGTGCGGCGCGCTCGGCAGTGGCTCGAATCCGTCGAAGATCAAGTCCCCGCGGATGTCAGCCGTGTAGTTTAAACTTCCAAATCAGACCTGACGGCCAGGGACATAGCTTTCGATCTGCTCCAGATGGCCAACTGAATTGGCCCGCAGTGCGAAGCCGCCGAAGACGAAGATCTGTCCAGGGAGGAAGGTCTCACCCTGGACTGCATCGCTATTGATGATCGTAGGAGCCATCAAGCCTAACGGCGACGACACAGAGGAACTCTCAATGAAAGCACCAATGTCAGTGTCAAAACCGGTGGATCTCGAGTAGGGGGTCCCAAACTGTGCGTCTAGGCCGGATGGTAATAGGAGGCAAGGGACACGAAGTTTTACCCAGGTTCGGGCCCTCTTGATGAAGGTAAAACCCTACGTCCTGCTTGATTAATATTGATGATATGGGTAGTACAAGAGTAGATCTACCACGAGATCGGAGATGCTAAACCCTAGAAGCTAGCCTATGGTATGATTGTTGTTCTGTATATTGTCCTACGAACTAAAACCCTCCGGTTTATATAGACACCGGAGAGGGTTAGGGTTACACAAAGTCGGTTACAATGGTAGGAGATCCACATATCCGTATCGCCAAGCTTGCCTTCCACGCCAAGGAAAGTCCCTCCCGGACACGGGACGAAGTTTTCAATCTTGTATCTTCATAGTCCAGGAGTACGGCTGAAGGTATAGTCCGGCCATCTGGACACCCCCTAATCCAGGACTCCCTCAATAGTCCTCACCGCGCTTGAGGATGGTGGGATCTGCTATTGGGCCAGGTGCCAATGGAGGTCTGGGGCATGGAGGATTGAGTGCGAATTTCTTCATGTATTTGGGAGTGACATATCTGTACTCCCTCCACTCTCTAGCCCATCTCCCCTCTATCTTCTGAATGCGCACCTTGCGCTCATTCTTGGTTTCCTCAGTAGGTGTGCAGTACCCAGCATATATTTCATCAGGGATCTCAAACGTTGTATTGAGCTCAGGCTTCTTTCCTCCTTTCTGTGGCTTCTTACCATCAGCCATTTTCTTTAGTTGAGGAATTTGGACAATTGAATTCTCTGAAGAAGTATGCAACTTTTCTTCGAGTAATGCTGCAAATGAGTTAAGTTGATGAGAATCTAATGATTCAGCAGCTGACATGAGTACCTGTGAACAGAGTATAGTTGCGAGGAATTTGGAGAGGTCATATGCGTTCTCAGAAGGTTTTTCAAAAAGAACAAGTTTGAGGAATTTGACCAGATGAGTCTTGAAGAATTTCACTAAGCGTTCTTTGTCTTAGGTTCTAGAGTTGTATAGATCGAGGATCCACACAATTGAGGAATCTTGAAGAAAAATGATGCTTAGAGAAACGAATCAAGAACAGATGACTTGTGAGGTGTTTAGTGTGTGAAGATATGAAGAAAAACACCTTTGAAGATTTTGTAGATAATCATTCGAATCAACGAGGGCAGTAAAAGTAACTTTTAATTACCCTGGATGAAGAACACGACGAACAGTGAAGTGGAGAGGTGAAGTTCATCTGTGTTGATCTTCCATGCCCTAACTCGGCTAAGGAAGACGGCTACGGCGGCGGCGGAGTGAAGATTTCCGCGGTCGGCGCGAGTACGTCGGCGATGAGGTCGAGGCAGTGAAGCTCTTCCTCACCGGTGACGATGAAGTAGCGGCGGTGCTAGGGTTTGAGAAGCTCGATCTGGAGAGAGGTCGAGCGGAGTAAAAGAAGTGAGGAAGGGAAGGAGGGGTATTTATAGCCACGGTGAAAAACTGTTCGCCTGAAGAAATTGGACGAACGTGCCCGTGACCCTTCTCATTCGCTTGACATGTGTCACCCACGTACTGAGAGGTGGAGATCGTGTGCGATCGTGGGTGAATGGATAAGTGTATCGTGGGATGCGGAACGGTTTGAGCGACAAAGCCGAAAATTTAGATAAGATAGGTTTTAAAGTTCCGTTCGCAATTTCTTCAGCTAACAAGGACACAGTGAAGTAACATGATGGTTAGCATAAGCAAGTAATATGCGAATAGCCTCAAGTCTAGCAACATGTGCAAAAGTTTCATCAAAATCAATTCATTCAACCTGTGTGTAGCCTTGAGCTACAAGCCGTGCCTTATTCCTCACCACAAGGCCATTTTCATCTTGCTTGTTGCGGTAAATCCACTTTGTGCCGATGATATTGTGCTTGCGAGGATCTGGACGTTTGACCAGTTCCCAAACATTGTTGAGCTCGAACTGATGTAATTCTTCTTGCATGGCCTAAATCCACTCAGGTTCCAGAAATGCTTCATCTACCTTAGTGGGCTCTGTAATAGAGATAAAAGCATAGTGCCCACAAAAGTTAGACAAATGAGAAACTTTTGAGCGTGTGAGAGGACCTGGCGCTTTGATGTCATTGATGATCTTTTCAACTTGCACTTCTTTTGCAATGCGAGGATGAGCTGGTTATCGTTGAAGAATTTGATCAGCGTTTTCTTCAGCACTATTTTCTTCAGCATTTTCTTCAGGTGCATTAGCCCGACATTCTTCATGTTCTGGAATGAATTCTCCAGCAGATTCTTCAGTAGGAATGACATCCTCAGTAGCCTTGAACTTGATAGTTTCCTCAGGTGCTGGTTCATCTATCACAGTAGGTGGGTGCTCTCTTTGCGAGCCATTAGTTTCATCGAACCGCACATCTACAGTTTCAACAACCTTGTGAAGAACGTTGTTGAAGACTCTGTAGGTGTACGAGTCCTTTCCGTAACCAAGCATAAAACCTTCATGTGCATTGGGTGCAAATTTTGAGTTGTGATGAGGATCTCTAATCCAACATTTAGCACCGAAGACTTTGAAATAACTTACATTGGGTTTCTTATCAGTGAGGAGTTCATAGGCAGTCTTCTTGAAGAATTTGTGAAGATATACTCTGTTGATGATGTGGCACGTAGTATCAATTGCCTCAGTCCAGAAACGACGAGGCGTTTTGTATTCATCAAGCATTGTGCGAGCCATCTCAGCAAGAGTCCTGTTCTTGTGCTCCACGACGCCGTTCTGCTGAGGAGTATAAGGAGCAGATAACTCATGAGTAATACCAAGTTCATCAAGATAGTCATTGAGACCAGAATTCTTGAACTCAATGCCATTGTCACTTCTGATGTGCATGATCTTCACACCAAAGTTGGTTGAAGCCCTCGAGGAAAATCGTTTGAAGACTTCCTGCACTTCATGTTTGTAAGTAACAAGGTGTACCTATGTATAATGAGAGTAATCATCAACAATAACAAAGCCATATTGAGATGCTTCATCTGAAACAGCAGAATAATGGTTAGGACCAAAGAGATCCATGAGAAGCAATTCAAATGGACGAGTAGTGGTCATGATAGTCTTCGCTGGATGCTTGGCCTTTGTCATCTTCCCAGCTTCATAGACTCCGCATAGGTGATCCTTGAGGAATTTGACATTCTCAATGCCAATGACATGCTTCTTCTTCGCAAGCTGTAAGTGCATCTAGTGCCCCTTAGTGATTTTGGTGTATTGAAGACTTATAGGTTAAAGGACTAATGCGTTTGTGCGTGTACACAGGTCTATAAGTCTATGAGGAGTTTGATATTTACAGAGAAAGTCGACCCCTAAAAATGAAGTTCTTCGACTGAAGACTTTGGATCTTTGAAGACTTTCTGAAGACTTTGAAAGTGAATAAATTGGTGTGACCGTGAAGACTTGGTATTCATTCGAGGAACATGAAGCGTGAAGACTTTTGTTTTTGTAGTTTCATTTTCTCTTTCTTGAGTCATAGGAAACACCGTACTGTTAAAGGGGGTCGAGAAAATACTAAGGAAAAATTTCTATGTGATGCTCAACTCAAAATCCTACACCTACCAATCCCTTCGAGTGAAGCCATTGGAAATCTCATATAGTTCAGTCAATTTCTTCAGTGACAGAGACGAAGTTCTTCTGGTCTCTGAGGAATTTGTCCTGACCGAGGAGTTAGGAATTCGCCAGTGCGGATTTCTTACATGGTGAGGAACATGATAGCCCTGAGGATTTTGCTACTCAAAATTCTGACCGTTGTTGTGCTATGCACCAGCTGTCCCAAAATATCTATCCACCTAACGATCATATCATTGAAGGGCATTTATGTCTTATCATGTCGGGCTGCTCCCTAGGCTATAAATAGCCGCCCCCTACAACCACTAGTTGGTTGGATGCTCTGAGAGAAACTGACACTTGTCATTTGAGAGCAACCCATCCTCCGAGGACTTTGAGCGAAAATCATCAAGTGAGGGAAAACCAAAAACCCAAACCCAAACACCTACAAACCCCAAGTGATTGAGCATCACTGAAGAGATTGATCCTGCGTGGATCCGACGCTTGTTACCTTTGAAGACTGTGCTTCTTCCAGACGGTTAGGCGTCATGGTCTAGAGCATCGAAGAGGAATTGTGGATCGCCGAGTGACCAAGTTTGTGAAGGTTTGGAAGTCACCTGAAGACTTACCATGAGTGATTGGACGAGGTCTGTGTGACCTTAGAGGACTGGGTGTCCTGAGCTGCGTGTTCAGGACTGGGTGTCCGGGACTGTGTGTCCTCGAGTTTAAATACTCAGCCGCTCCAACCAGACACACAACTGAGACAGCAGTTGGAACTGGTCTACCAAATCATTGTCTTCACCAAGCTTACTGGTTCCATTTCCTCAACTCTTTCATTTCCTCATAATTGAGTTGTGTACTTGTTCATATCTGTGTTTGAAGACTTTGACTGACGACTTTCTCAATTTCCTCAGTTCAATTTCTTCAGTCTATTTGTCTTCATCATGTGTTATCCTGTGCTTACGCTTCCTGTACTATGTGCCTATCTTCATTTCATCATGATGACTATGCTTGTATTCTGTTATGTTTACTTTTGAGTACTTATTCCGCTGCTAGTAGTTCTTCGCTAAGGAATTTCCTCACCAGCAAATTCCTCAGTGAAGAATTTCATAAAAGTCGCCTATTCACCCCCTCTAGTCGATATAACGCACTTTCAATTGGTATCAGAGCAAGGTACTCCCTTGTTCTATGTGATTTTGGTTTAACCGCCTGGAGTTCAGCTATGTCGAGCGCAGGTATGAAGAAAGTGACATGCCCCATCTTTGACGGTCATGATTATCCCAAGTGGAAGGCCATGATGAGGAAGCGCCTCATGGCAATGAACAGCGAGCTGTGGACCGTCACTGAGATTGGTCTTACCGATATATGCAAGATAGCGGACACTGATGATATTCGCAAGTACACTTGACTTGACATCATGGCGAAGGTATCATCTGTTCCTGCCTATCCAGAGATGAATTCAAACGCATTATGCATCTTTGCAATACGAAGCTTATCTGGGACCGAATCTCTGACGTCTATGAAGGTCATCGAACTTGTCATGATCCCTGGTTTGAGGATTTCAAGGAATCACTCAAAACGATGACTTTCGAACCTGAACCATCATCTTCTGCACCATGCCTCATGGCAAAAGGTGCCAAGGTAACCGAATGTTCCTCATCTGAGTCTAGTGATGATGAATCTGATGAAAACCTTAAGCCCAGCTATTCTAAACTTGCTAATATTGCTGTAAAACAACAAAGGGCTCTTGAAAAGGTTCAAAACATGCTAGACAAAAGTGATGATATGTTGGGTGAAGAAATGGATCGCACTGAAACTTTGACTGAAAATCTTCAGAGACTTCAGTCCAAGCTTGACAATCTTCAAAGTCATCATAAAACTCTCTTATCGGATCATGAGAAGCTTTCTTATGAATTTCTTCAAAGAAAGCAAGATCTTGAGAAGCTAAGAGTGAGTTATGAAGATCTTCAGAAGGAGCGCGATTCATTACTTGCTCAACAAATCAGCGCTTCTCAGGAAGAATTTGTTCCTCCATGTTTGAAATGCATTGAATGTGAATCTGCTAATTCTTCACCTGAATGTTCAAATGCTGCTAATGTTTCAAATTCTTCACATGCCTTTGCTATCACTAATTCCTCATCTGAGGACATTGCTAGTATCACTGATGATGCAGGGTTGAAGGAATTGTACATGACAGGCATGTACAAAAGCCGCAAAGGGCATCAGGCTCTTTGTGATGTGCTTAAAAAGCAGATCCTTAATAGGAACCCTAGGATGTGAGATGGCTCGCACAATGCTTGATGAATACAAAACGCCTCGTCGTTTCTGGACTGAGGCAATTGATACTACGTGCCACATCATCAACAGAGTATATCTTCACAAATTCTTCAAGAAGACTGCTTATAAACTCCTCACTAATAAGAAACCCAATAACATGAAGAACGTCGAGCTAATGCACTTGAAGAAAATAATGAAGAAAATGGTGCTGAAGAGAATGCTGATCAAATTCTTCTACGGCAACCATCTCATCCTCGCATTGCAAAAGAAGTGCAAGTTGAAAAAATCATCAATGACATCAAAGCGCCAGGTCCTCTCACACGCTCAAAAGCTTCATATTTATCTAACTTTTGTGGGCACTATGCTTTTGTCTCTATTACAGAGCCCACTAAGGTAGATGAAGCATTTCTGGAGCCTGAGTGGATTCAGGCCATGCAAGAAGAATTACATCAGTTCGAGCTCAACAATGTTTGGGAAGTGGTCAAACATCCAGATCCTCGCAAGCACAATATCATTGGCACAAAGTGGATCTACCGCAACAAGCAAGATGAAAATGGCCTTGTGATGAGGAATAAGGCATGGCTTGTAGCTCAAGGCTACACACAGGTTGAATGAATTGATTTCGATGAAACTTTTGCACATGTTGCTAGACTTGAGGCTATTCGCATATTACTTGCTTATGCTAACCATCATGATATCACTTTATATCAAATGAATGTGAAAAGTGCATTCCTCAATGGTAAGCTTGAGGAAGAAGTATATGTTGCTCAACCCCCAGATTTTGAAGATCCAAAGAATCCTGACAAAGTCTTCAGACTCAACAAGGCCCTCTATGGCCTCAAGCAGGCCCCACGGGCGTGGTATGATACTTTGAAGGAATTCCTCATGACGAAAGGCTTCAAACCCGGTTCACTCGACCCTACTCTTTTCACTAAATTTTTTGATGGTGAATTGTTTGTGTGCCAAATATATGTTGATGATATTATCTTTGGATGTACTGACCAACATTATAGTGCTGAATTTTCCTATATGATGAGTGAAGAATACCAAATGTCTATGATGGGAGAGCTTAAATTCTTCTTAGGACTTCAAATTCGTCAACAACGCAATGGATATTCATATCTCAGGAGAAATACCTCAAGGATGTACTGAGGAAATTCGGCATGCCAGATTGTAAAGGCGTCAAAATTCCTATGCCCACAAATGGCCATCTGTGCACTGATGAAAATGGTATTGACTTCAATCATAAGGTATACCGCTCCATGATTGGCTCTTTATTGTACTTATGTGCATCTAGGCCAGATATCATGCTTAGTGTTTGAATGTGTGCCCGATTTCAAGCTACACCGAAGGAATCACACCATAAGGCTGTGAAGCATATTCTTCGATATCTAGCTCACACACCAACACTTGGATTATGGTACCCCAAGGGCTCGGCTTTTGATCTTATTTGATATTCTGACTCTGACTATGCTGGTGATCATGTGGACCACAAGTCAACATCTGGTACATGTCATTTCCTCGAACGATCTTTGGTCTGTTGGTCCTCCAAGAAACAGAACTGCGTATCACTATCTACTGCTGAAGCTGAGTATATTGCCGCTGTTTCTTGGTGTGCCTAATTGCTATGGATGAAGCAAACTCTCAAGGACTACGGCGTCAACATGAAGAATGTGCCTCTCTACTGTGACAATGAGAGTGCCATCATGATTGCTCACAACCTAGTTCAGCACTCGAAGACAAAGCACATTCAGATTCGTCATCATTTTCTTCGTGACCATGTGTTGAAGGGCGACATTTCTATTGAGCATGTGAAGACTGAAGAACAGCTAGCCGATATCTTCACAAAGCCCTTGGATGAGAAGATATTTAGCAAGTTGCGTTGTGAGCTAAATATCCTAGAATTTTCGAATGTTCTTTGAAAAGGACATTCATCCTAAAACTTATGCAAAATTGATGACTTAGATGTGCAACACATGAAGAAACGTTTTTTTTCAATCAATGAAGAATAACACTCTTAATATGAAGAAATTAACAAAGATTTTGATTCTCAGAACCCTACAATAATTATACTACGTGTCTGAAATCATCATTCTTATACGGTGGGTCACGCCAACACGATCTTCACCTCTCACTTCGTGGGTGACACATGTCATGCGAATGAGAAAGGTCAGGGGCACGTTCGTCCAATTTCTTCGGGCGAGCAGTTTTTCGCCGTGGCTATAAATATCCCTCCTTCCCTTCCTCACTTCTTCTACTCTGCTCGATCTCTCTCTCCAGCTCGAGCTTCTCAAACCCTAGCGCCGCCGCTACTTCATCACCGCCGGTGAGGAAGAGCTTCACTGCCTCGACCTCGTCGCTGACGTACTCGCGCCGACCGCAGAAATCTTCACTCCGCCGCCGTCGTAGCCGTCTTCCTCCGCCGACTTAGGGCGTGGAAGATCTACACAGACGAACTTCATCTCTACACCTCACTGTTCGTCGTGTTCTTCGTCCAGGGTAATTAAAAGTTACTTTTACTGCCCTCGTTGATTCGAATGATTATCTTCAAAATCTTCAAAGGTGTTTTTATTCATAGCTTCACACACTAAACACCTCACAAGTCTTCTGTTCTTGATTCGTTTCTCTAAGCATCATTTTTCTTCAAGATTCCTCAATTGTGTGGATCTTCGATCTATACAACTCTGGAACCTAAGACAAAGAACGCTTAGTGAAATTCTTCAAGACTCATCTGGTCAAATTCCTCAAACTTGTTCTTTTCGAAAAAACCCTCTGAGAACGCATATGACCTCTCCAAATTCCTCGCAACTATACTCTATTCACAGGTACACATGTCAGCTGCTGAATCACTAGGTTCTCATCAACTTAACTCATTTGCAGCGTTCCTCGAAGAAAAGTTGCATACTTCTTCAGAGAATTCAATTGTGCAAATTTCTCAACTGAAGAAAATGGCTGACGGTAACACGGCACAGAAGGGAGGAAAGAGGCCTGAGGTCAATACAGCGTTTGAGATCCCTGATGAAATATATGCTGGGTACTGCACACCTACTGAGGAAACCAAGAATGAGCGCAAGGTGCGCATTCAGAAAATAGAAAGGAGATGGGCAAGAGAGTGGAGGGAGTACAGGTATGTAACTCCAAAGTACATGAAGAAATTCGCACTCAATCCTCCATGCCCAAGAGCTCCATTAGCACCTGTCCAAATCGCTGATCCCACCAGCCTCAAGTGTGGTGAGGACTATCCTGATGAATGGGCCAAGCACCAAGCCAAGTTGGCTAAGCAAGCCAAAGAAACAGTGAGGAAATTCAATGAAGACTCTGCTGCTGCTGCCTCTGCTGAGGCCTTGGCTGTCAAGCCAAAGAAGGCTATGTCAAAGAAGCCTGCACGCAAGCCAAGTGCTTCACCAACAATGCCCTCAAGGCCAAGTTCCTCAGTAATGCCCTCACGGCCAATTCCTCATGCTGCTCATATTTCTCCAAAGTCCTCAGCTCCTCCGCCAAAGCCCTCAGCTGTTCTGACTAAATCCTCAGCACCTGTGCATCTCGCCTCGTGCCAAAGGACTGCAGGCATCTCCATTGCCTCAGGTGTCTCATCTAGTTCCTCAGCTGCACCAAGTTCCTCAGTTGGGACCTCTCTCCTGAAGACAAAGGCCACTGCTGGACGAGGTCCTCGCCCAAGTCCTCAGAAGAAACAAGTCGCTTTCCAAGTGCCGTCTGAAGAAGATGAAGTTTATGATGATGAACTTGCAGAAATCATTAGAGATAGGCAAGTCAGGGCCGCTAGAGCCAAGGGAACAAATGTGCCACTTCTTTTGGATCCAAAGTTGATCCTCGACTACATTGATGTTTGGCACAAGGACCCCAACACTCCCATGCCTGACTGCAAGCTGACTCCTGGCCAAAGTCACATGCTGACCCACTTCATTCAAGAAGAAAAGTGGAAATTTCAGAAGGCCAGGCAGAGCAAGAAAGCGCAGTACAAGAAAGAGCGCTATATGAAGAAAAACGTTATCTCTATGACAACTGAAGAACTTGTCACTATTCAGACTGAGATCAAGAAACTCAGTGATGACTTTGACGCATATCGCGCTGATTGGTTTGGAGCCAAGGTTCGTTTTAGTGAAACTTGCGGATAACTTCACTTCCAATGTTGCAGCCCCAACGCAACAGGAAATTCCTCAGGCTGAAGCATCTGCTCAGCCTACTGAAGAAAATGCCAGCACCGCTGATGACAATCAGGCTGCTGAAGAAAATGTGAGTTACAGGCTGATGACTGCATTCCAGCCGCTGAAGAAATTGCCAGGGCGCCCACTAGTGGTGCGCCTGAAGAAAATGAAGAACTCAGGGCAACTGCATCAGTTGTGCCTGAAGAAAATCAACCAGATTCCTCAGCTGCTCCTGCACCAACTTCAACTCCAATCCTTCCATCTGCATCAGATGTGAAGAAGACCAAGGCTGCAGAGCGTGCTGCAGTGAAGAAAAGGAAAGTATCAGCTGCTTCAGATTCTTCCGCTCCGAAGAAAATGAATCCTATGATAAGTTCATTTGCTAATCCGATTGATGTTGTTCCCATCTCAACCAGGCCATCAAAGGACCTTGTTCCTTTGGATGAAGAATATGTGATCCCCAACGGATCTGATGAAGAAACTCTTTCTGCTGCTTCGTCTGAGCCGTTGGATGAAGAAATTGAAGTGGATGTGATCCCTTCAACACCTATCATCTCCTCGCCCATGTCTCAGTTCACAGCTGAAGAGGCTGCCGTTGAAGAAATGAAAGATGAACATGTGGACGTTGGCTGCTCCACACCTGTAATCAGTGATGAATTCTGGGAAAGTCAGCATCCAAACTCTCCAATGTTCACACCGCTGCAGCAAATACCTCAGTCGCCTGCACCAACTATTCAAATGGGCTCTAAAGAAACTCATCCCACTGCATCTGTCCATGAGGAAATTCCAGCCACTAGCGCTGAAGAAACTGCTACTGCTGAACAACCAACGATGCAGACTGCCACTGAGGAGGAACCAGAAATTCCTCAGCCTTAAGAACCTGCGATTGAGATTCCTGAGGTCATGATGCAACTCACTGACACTCCTCTGCCGAAGCCAAAGGATCCATTCTCACACAAGCAAAAGTTCAAGGCTGATGATTTCTTCGGCGAGCACGTATTCTTCGAAGATTACAACCCATATAACTCTGCTCGCATTAGGAAGAGGCGTTTCTGGACTGCTAGTCAAGCCAATTTATATTCCT
The DNA here is from genome assembly GCF_003073215.2 of Triticum urartu. Taxonomy (NCBI): domain Eukaryota; kingdom Viridiplantae; phylum Streptophyta; class Magnoliopsida; order Poales; family Poaceae; genus Triticum; species Triticum urartu. The sequence continues at coordinate 34,415,814 of NC_053025.1, forward strand.
CAGTGCTGTTCAACAAGGAGAAGATCTTCTACCATGAGCATATTCCTCACGTGGATATGAAATCTCTACCGTGCTTCGCACCAGTCCTCAGTGTTCTTCACGATGCTGAACTGCTAAACTTTTGCTCTGACATCTGCGATTGGAATGAAGAACTGATTCTTCAATTCTATGCAACGTGGCACATCACCGGAGATGCTGAAGATGTGAATTCATGGGTGCTGGACTGGATGTCTGAAAACACTCACTACACTGCACCAGCCTCTGAATTGCTTTGTGCTCTACCACTCAGTCCTCCCCTTGAAGAAGCTCGCTGCATCTACAGTGAACCTGAGCTCACACATCATTACATGCAGGTGCTGATAAAACCTTTGAAGCCAGGTCAAGCACCAAGAACCAAATTCCTCGTGAAGGAATTGTTGTACGTGCCCAGAACTGTCTTTCGTATTCTTACGAGGACAATCAGTCCTATCAAAGGCCATGACTCATCTGATGAGAAAATTGTTGGCATCATGAAGAATCTGGTATTCAACATCGTTCATGGCATTCCTGTCAATTATCACGATTTCTTCATGAGGACTATGGCCAATGTTGCATTGTCTCCGTCTGAGCTAAAGCCTTATGCACCTAGGTGAGGGAATTTTTCCTTAGTATTTCCTCGCCCCCCTTTAACAGTACGGTGTTTCCTATGACTCAAGAAAGAGAAAATGAAACTACGAAAACAAAAGTCTTCACGCTTCCTAGGTGCATAAGGCTTCAAAGGCCACGACTCATCTGATGAGGAAATTTTTCCTTAGTATTTCCTCGACCCACTTTAAAAGTACGGTGTTTCCTATGACTCAAGAAAGAGAAAATGAAACTACGAAAACAAAAGTCTTCACGCTTCCTAGGTGCATAAGGCTTTAGCTCAAACGGAGACAGTGCAACATTGGCCATAGTCCTCATGAAGAAATCGTGATAATTGACAGGAATGCCATGAACGATGTTGAATACCAGATTCTTCATGATGCCAACAATTTCCTCATCAGATGAGTCGTGGCCTTTGATGGGACTGATTGTCCTCGTAAGAATACGATAGTCAGTTCTGGGCACGTACAACAATTCCTTCACGAGGAATTTGGTTCTTGGTGCTTGACCTGGCTTCAAAGGTTTTATCAGCACCTGCATGTAATGATGTGTGAGCTCAGGTTCACTGTAGATTCAGCGAGCTTCTTCAAGGGGAGGACTGAGTGGTAGAGCACGAAGCAATTCAGAGGCTGGTGCAGTGTAGTGAGTGTTTTCAGACATCCAGTCCAACACCCATGAATTCACATCTTCAGCATCTTCGGTGATGTGCAACGTTGCATAGAATTGAAGAATCAGTTCTTCATTCCAATCGCAGATGTCAGAGCAAAAGTTTAGCAGTCCAGCGTCGTGAAGAACACTGAGGACTGGTGCGAAGCACGGCAGAGATTCCATATCCACGTGAGGAATATGCTCATGGTAGAAGATCTTCTCCTTGTTGAACAACACTGAGGAATAGAAATTGGCTTGACCAGCAGTCCAGAAACGCCTCTTCCTAATGCGAGCAGAGTCATATGGGTTGTAATCTTCGAAGAATACGTGCTCCCCAAAAAGATCACCAGCCTTGAACTTTTGCTTGCATGAGAATGGATCCTTTGGCTTCGGCAGAGGAGTGTTAGTGAGTTGCATCACGACCTCAGGAATCTCAATCGCAGGTTCTTCAGGCTGAGGAATTTCTGGTTCCTCCTTAGTGGAAGTCTGCGTCGTTGGTTGTTCAGCAGCAGCAGTTTCTTCAACGCTAGTGGCTGGAATTTTCTCATGGACAGATGCAGTGGGATGAGTTTCTTCAGAGCCCATGTGAACAGTTTGTGTGGGGGACTGAGGAATTTGCTGTAGAGGGGTGACCATTGGAGAGTTTGGATGCTGACTTTCCCAGAATTCATCACTGATTACGGGCGGGGAGCAGCCAATGTCCACATCTTCATCTTCCATTTCTTCAACGCCAGCCTCTTCAGCTGTGAACTGAGGCATAGGCGAGGAGATGATAGGTGTTGAAGGGATCGCATCCACTTCAATTTCTTCATCCAACGGTTCAGACGAAGCAGCAGAAGGAGTTTCTTTATCAGATCCGCTAGGGATCACATATTCTTCATCAAAAGGAACAAGGTCCTTTGATGGCATGGTTGAGATGGGAACAACATCAATCGGATTTGCAAATGAACTTGTCATATGCTTCATTTTCTTCGGAGCTGAAGAATCTGAAGCAACTGATGCTTTCCTTTTCTTCACTGCAGCACGCTCTGCAGCCTTGGTCTTCTTCACATCTGATGCAGATGGAAGGATTGGAGTTGAAGTTGGTGCAGGAGTAGCTGAGGAATCTGGTTGATTTTCTTCAAGCACAACTGATGCAGTTGCCCTGAGTTCTTCAGTTTCTTTAGGCACACCACTAGTGGGTGCCCTGGCAATTTCTTCAGTGGCTGGAATGCAGTCATCAGCCCTGGAACTCACATTTTCTTCAGCAGCCTGATTGTCATCAGCGGTGCTGGCATTTTCTTCAGTAGGCTGAGCAGATGCTTCAGTCTGAGGAATTTCCTGTTGCGTTGGGGCTACAACATTGGAAGTGAAGTTATCCGCAAGTTTCACAAACCGAACCTTGGCTCCAAGCCAATCAGCGCGATATGCGTCAAAGTCATCACTGAGTTTCTTAATCTCAGTCTGAATAGTGACAAGTTCTTCAGTTGTCATAGAGACAATGTTTTTCTTCAGATAGCGCTCTTTCTTGTACTGCGCTTTCTTGATCTGCCCGGCTTTCTCAAATTTCCACTTTTCTTCTTGAATGAAGAGGGTCAGCATGTGACTCTGGCCAGGAGTCAGCTTGAAGTTAGGCAAGGGAGTGTTGGGGTCCTTGTGCCAATCATCAATGTAGTCGAGGATCAGCTTGGGATCCAAAAGCAGTGGCACCTATGATCCTTTGGCTCTAGCGGCCCTGACTTGCCTGTCTCTGATGATTTCTGCAAGTTCATCATCATCAGCTTCGTTCATCAAATGGCACTTGGAAAGCGACTTGCTTCTTTTGAGGACTTGGGCGAGGACCTCGTCCAGCAGTGGCCTTTGTCTTCAGTAGTGAGGGGCCAGCTGAGGAACTTGGTGCAGCTGAGGAACTAGCTGAGACACCTGAGGCAATGGAGATGCCGGCAGTCCTTTGGCACGAGGCGAGATGCACAGGTGCTGAGGATTTAGTCGGAACAGCTAAAGGCTTTGGCGGACGAGCTGAGGACTTTGGAGGAACAGGAGCAGCATGAGGAATTTGCCGTGAGGGCTTTGAGGATTCTAGCCGTGAGGGCATTGCTGAGGAAATTGGCCTTGAGGGCATTGTTGGTGAAGCACTTGGCTTGCGCGCAGGCTTCTTTGACATAGCCTTCTTTGGCTTGACAGCAAAGGCGCAGCAGAGGCAGCAGCAGCAACAACAGAGTCTTCATTAAATTTCCTCACTGCTTCTCTGGCTTGCTTAGCCAGCTTGGCTTGGCGCTTGGCCCATTCATTAGGATAGTTCTCACCGTGCTTGAGGCTGGTGGGATCAGCAATTTGGCCAGGTGCCAATGGAGCTCTTGGGCATGGAGGATTGAGTGCGAATTTCTTCATATAGTTAGGAGTGACATATCTGTACTCCCTCCATTCTCTTGCCCATCTCCTCTCTATCTTCTGAATGCGCACTTTGCGCTCATTGTTGGTTTCTTCTGTAGGTGTGCAGTACCCAGCATATATGTCATCAGGGATCTCAAACGATGTATTTACCTCAGGCCTCTTTCCTCCCTTCTGTGGCTTCTTACCGTCAGCCATTTTCTTCAGTTGAGGAATTTGAACAATTGAATTCTCTGAAGAAGTATGCAACTTTTCTTCGAGGAACGCTGCAAATGAGTTAAGTTGATGAGAACCTACTGATTCAGCAGCTGACATGTGTACCTGTGAACAAAGTATAGTTGCGAGGAATTTGGAGAGGTCATATGCGTTCTCAGAAGGTTTTAAAAAAGAACAAGTTTGAGGAATTTGACCAGATGAGTCTTGAAGAATTTCACTAAGCGTTCTTTGTCTTAGGTTCCAGAGATGTGTAGATTAAAAATCCACACATTTGAGGAATCTTAAAGAAAAAATATGGCTTAGAGAAACGAGTCAAGAACACATGACTTGTGAGGTGTTTAGTGTGTGAATCTATGAAGAAAAACGCCTTTGAAGATTTTGAAGATAATCATTCGAATCAACGAGGGTAGTAAAAGTAACTTTTAATTACCCTGGACGAAGAACATGACAAACTGGAGTGAGGAGATGTGAAGTTCGTCTGTGCAGGTCTTCCACGCCCTTACTTGGCGGAGGAAGACAGCTACGACGATGTCGGAGTAAAGATTTCCGCGGTTGGCGCGAGTACGTCGGTGACGAGGTCAAGGCAGTGAAGCTCTTCCTCACCGACAGCGATGAAGTAGCGGCGGCGCTAGGGTTTGAGAAGCTCGAGCTGGAGAGAGAGGTCAAGCAGAGTAAAAGAAGTGAGGAAGGGAAGGAGGGGTATTTATAGCCACGGTGAAAAACTGTTCGCCCGAAGAAATTGGACGAACGTGCCCCTGACCCTTTTCATTCACATGACATGTGTCACCCACGTAGTGAGAGGTGGAGATCGTGTTAGATCGTGGGTGAGTGGATAAGTGTATCATGGGATGCGGAACGGTTTCAGCGGCAAAGCCGAAAATTTCGATAAGATAGGTTTTAAAGTTCCCTTCGCAATTTCTTCAGCTGACAAGGACACAGTGAAGATTTTGAACGAGTTTCAAATAGAACGCACATGAAGAATTTGTGAATAGATTGGGTTGAGTATAGCATAGAGGGGAAGGGTCCGATCATATTCACTTAGCAGAGAACCAACTTGAAGAAATAGCAATAAGTGAATGCTGTAGAGGACATAAACTCATATATATATATAGCCAATGAAGAATAACGACGGAACCAGTGAAGACTATGCAAAGTTGAAGAATATGAATAATTTGAGGAATTTCAACTTTTGGTGGTGGCGTGACCCACCGTATAAGAATGATGATTTCAGACACCTTGTACAATTATCGTAGGGTTCTGAGAATCAAATTCTTCATTAATTTCTTCACACTAAGAGTGTTATTCTTCATTGATTGAAGAAAAACGTTTCTTCATGTGTTGCACATCTAAGTCATCAATTTTGCATAAGTGTTAGGATGAGTGTCCTTTTCAAAGAACATTCGAAGATTCTAGGATATTTAGCTCATACCGCAACTTGCTAAATCTCTTCTCGTCCAAGGGCTTTGTGAAGATATCGGCTAGCTGTTCTTCAGACTTCACATGCTCAATAGAAATGTCGCCCTTCAACACATGATCACGAAGAAAATGATGAAGAATCTGAATGTGCTTTGTCTTCGAGTGCTGAACTGGGTTGTGAGCAATCTTGATGGCACTCTCATTGTCACAGAAGAGAGGCACATTCTTCATGTTGACGCCGTAGTCCTTGAGAGTTTGCTTCATCCATAGCAATTGGGCACAACAAGAACCAGCGGCAATGTACTCAGCTTCAGCAGTAGATAGTGATACGCAGTTCTGTTTCTTTGAGGACCAACAGACCAAAGATCGCCCGAGGAAATGACATGTACCAGATGTTGACTTGCGGTCCACACGATCACCAGCATAGTCAGAGTCAGAATATCCAATGAGATCAAAAGCCGAGCCCTTGGGGTACCATAATCCAAGTGTTGGTGTGTGAGCTAGATATCGAAGAATATGATTCACAGCCTTATGGTGTGATTCCTTCGGTGTAGCTTGAAATCGGGCACACATGCAAATACTAAGCATTATATCTGGTCTAGATGCACATAAGTACAATAAGGAACCCATCATGGAGCGGTATACCTTATGATCGAAGTCAATACCATTTTCATCAGTGCACAGATGGCCATTTGTGGGCATAGGAATTTTGATGCCTTTGCAATCTTGCATGCCGAATTTCCTCAGTACATCCTTGAGGTATTTCTCCTGAGATATGAATATGCCATTGCATTGTTGACGAATTTGAAGACCTAAGAAGAATTTCAACTCTGCCATCCTAGACATTTGATATTCTTCACCCATCATATAGGCAAATTCATCACTATAATGTTGGTCAGTATAGCCAAAGATAATATCATCAACATATATTTGGCACACAAACAATTCACCATCATAAGATTTAGTGAAAAGAGTAGGGTCGAGTGAACCGGGTTTGAAGCCTTTCTTCATGAAGAGTTCCTTCAAGGTATCATACCAAACCCGTGGGGCCTGCTTGAGGCCATAGAGGGCCTTGTTGAGTCTGAAGACTTTGTCGGGATTTTTTGGATCTTCAAAACCTGGGGGTTGAGCAACATATACTTCTTCCTCAAGCTTACCATTGAGGAATGCACTTTTCACATCCATTTGATATAAAGTGATATCATAATGGTTAGCATAAGCAAGTAATATGCGAATAGCCTCAAGTATAGCAACAGGTGCAAAAGTTTCATCGAAATCAATTCCTTCAACCTGTGTGTAGCCTTGAGCTACAAGACGTGCCTTATTCCTCACCACAAGGCCATTTTCATCTTGCTTGTTGCGGTAGATCCACTTTGTGCTGATGATATTGTGCTTGCGAGGATTTGGATGTTTGACCAGTTCCCAGACATTGTTGAGCTCGAACTGATGTAATTCTTCTTGCATGGCCTGAATCCACTCAGGCTCCAGAAATGCTTCATCTACCTTAGTGGGCTCTGTAATAGAGATAAAAGCATAGTGCCCACAAAAGTTAGACAAATGAGAAACTTTTGAGCGTGTGAGAGGACCTGGCGCTTTGATGTCATTGATGATCTTTTCAACTTGCACTTCTTTTGCAATGCGAGGATGAGCTGGTTATCGTTGAAGAATTTGATCAGCGTTTTCTTCAGCACTATTTTTTTCAGCATTTTCTTCAGGTGCATTAGCCCGACATTCTTCATGTTCTGGAATGAATTCTCCAGCAGATTCTTCAGTAGGAATGACATCCTCAGTAGCCTTGAACTTGATAGTTTCCTCAGGTGCTGGTCATCTATCACAGTAGGTGGGTGCTCTCTTTGCGAGCCATTAGTTTCATCGAACCGCACATCTACAGTTTCAACAACTTTGTGAAGAACGTTGTTGAAGACTCTGTAGGTGTACGAGTCCTTTCCGTAACCAAGCATAAAACCTTCATGTGTTTTCGGTGCAAATTTTGAGTTGTGATGAGGATCTCTAATCCAACATTTAGCACCGAAGACTTTGAAATAACTTACATTGGGTTTCTTATCAGTGAGGAGTTCATAGGCAGTCTTTTTGAAGAATTTGTGAAGATATACTCTGTTGATGATGTGGCACGTAGTATCAATTGCCTCAGTCCAGAAACGACGAGGCGTTTTGTATTCATCAAGCATAGTGCGATCCATCTCAGCAAGAGTCCTATTCTTGCGCTCCACGACGCCATTCTGCTGAGGAGTGTAAGGAGCAGATTACTCATGAGTAATACCAAGTTCATCAAGATAGTCATCGAGACCAGAATTCTTGAACTCAGTGCCATTGTCACTTTTGATGTGCTTGATCTTCACACCAAAGTTGGTTGAAGCCCTTGAGGAAAATCGTTTGAAGACTTCCTGCACTTCATGTTTGTAAGTAATAAGGTGTACCCATGTGTAGCGAGAATAATCATCAACAATAACAAAGCCATATTGAGATGCTTCATTTGAAATAGCAGAATAATGATTAGGACCAAAGAGATCCATATGAAGCAATTCAAACGGGCGAGTGGTGGTCATGATAGTCTTTGCTGGATGCTTGACCTTTGTCATCTTCCCAGCTTCACAGGCTCCGCATAGGTGATCCTTGAGGAATTTGACATTCTTGATGCCAATGACATGCTTCTTCTTCGCAAGCGTGTGCAAATTCCTCATGCCTGCATGACCAAGTCGTCGATGCCAGAGCCAGCCTTCTGAAGCTTTTGCAAGTAAGCACACGGCTGGTTGTGGTCTTGTAGAGAAATCAACAATATACAGGTCTCCTCTCCTAAAGCCTTCGAAGACTTTGGAATTGTCAGCTTCCATAACCACAACACAACGGTACTTGCCAAAGACAACAACCATATCAAGATCACAAAGCATTGAGGCAGACATAAGGTTGTATCCTAAGGACTCAACAAGCATGACTTTGTCCATGTGTCGATCCTTTGTAATCGCAACCTTACCTAGACCCAATACCTGACTTTTGCCTTTGTCAGCAAAAATGATATGCTTCAGATGCGACGGAGATAATAGAGCACCCATCAATAGATTCTTGTCACCAGTCATGTGGTTTGTACATCCACTATCGAGGACCCACTCAGTGGCTTTGGGTTGATCATCCTGCAGACGAATTAGTGCAGCTTACAAACTCATATACTTCATCAGTGAAGAATATGACATCAATTCATCAGATCAATTTCATCAAGTAAAAGAACTGATAAAGCAATATGAGGACGTGAGAAATGAAAGTTCATTTCTTCATGATTAGCCTGCGTCCTATCAGGCATGCTCAGGTCTCCAGCAAATTCCTCAGACGATTACGTGCGTCTGGAGACCTGGCCCTGCAGAAGAGATTAGTTCTTTTTCTTCACCACCCACATCTGAAGGGGTGGCAAAGAGTTCATCATTCTGCGAGCTCCATACGAGAAAGATGGCATAGAAGCCAATCCATTTCATTTCACATAAGAGGGGTTAGAGTAAGCATAAGAGTATGCAGAGAAATTCTTCGAGGACTTATGGACATAATGATTTGAAGAATAATGCACATATCCATAATCCTTAGATCTTCCCTGCGAAACAGATGGGTTAGCACGATGATGTTCATATGAGGACTTTGATCCATATGAGGAATTTGGTCCGTATGAGGACTTGAATCCATATGAAGAATTTGATCTGGGGTTCCTATTCTTCACAGGTGGTGTCCTTTTGACATTCACCTGAAGATTTTCAAGGCATCTTTTGGGAACCCATATTTTCTTCATAAGGGAGTCGTTCCTGCAGTTAGTGCCAACATATTTAGCAAATACTTCACCATTCTGATTTTTGAACAGTTTATAGTTGGAGTCAATTGACTCATCACCAGAAGGAGAAGATTCACATGCAAATCCAGATAAGTTAGATGGATCAACTGGAGGTCCCTTTGCAGCAACCCATGTAGTTTTGGGGTACTGCTCAGGCTTTCAATATGTACCATCAGCATTGAGTTTCCTCTCAAAGGCGATACCCTCTTTCCTAGGGTTCCTGTTGAGGATCTGCTTTTTAAGCACATCACAAAGAGCCTGATGCCCTTTGAGGCTTTTGTACATGCCTGTCGTGTACAATTCCTTCAGCCCTGCATCGTCAGTGATACTAGCAATGTCCTCAGATGAGGAATTAGTGATAGCAAAGGCATGTGAAGAATTTGAAACATTAGCAACATTTGAACATTCAGGTGAAGAATTAGCAGATTCACGTTCAATGCACTTCAAGCATGGAGGAACAAATTCTTCCTGAGAAGCGCTGATTTGTTGAGCAAGTAATGAATCGCGCTCCTTCTGAAGATCTTCATAACTCACTCTTAACTTCTCAAGGTCTTGCTTTCTTTGAAGAAATTCATAAGAAAGCTTCTCATGATCGGATAAGAGAGTGTTATGATGATCTTGAAGGGTGTCATACTTAGTATGAAGTCTCTGAAGACTTTCAGCCAAAGCTTTTGACTGATCCATTTCTTCACCCAACATATCATCGCTCTTATTTAGCATGTAGTAAACCTTTTCCAAAGCTCTTTGTTGTTTAGTGGCAAGGTAAGCAAGTTGACATAGCTGGGTCCAAATTCATCACCAGATTCATCATCACTAGACTCGGATAGGTAGCATTCAGTTACCTCAGCATCTTTTGCCATAAGGCATGACGCAGAAGATGATGATTCTGGTTCGAATGTCATCGCTTTGAGAGATTCCTTGAAGTCCTCAAACCAAGGATCACGACAGGTTCGATGACCTTCATAGACCTCAGAGAGACGTTCCCAGACGAGCTTCGCATGATCGAGATGCATGATATTCCTGAACTGATTTTGTGACAGACTGGAGTAGATGACATCCTTCGCCGTGAGGTTGAGAAGAGTGTACTTGCGAATGTCATCAGCTTCCGCCATCTTGCACAGATCGGTCAGACCAATCTCAGTGACGGTCCACAGCTCGATGTTCATCGCCATGAGGCGTTTCTTCATCATGGCCTTCCACTTGGGATACTCGTGACCGTCAAAGATGGGGCATGTCACTTTCGTCATACCTGCGGTCGACATAACTAAAACTCCAGGTGGTTAAACCAAAATCACACAGAACAAGGGAGTACCTTGCTCTGATACCAATTGAAAGTGCGTTATATCGACTAGAGGGGGGTGAATAGGCGATTTTTATGAATTCTTCACTGAGGAATTTGCCGGCGAGGAAATTTCTTAATGAAGAACTTCTAGCAGCGGAATAAGTACTCAAGAGTAAACATAACAGAATACAAGCATAGTCATCATGATGAAATGAAGACAGGCATAGAGTACAGGAAGCGTAATCACAGGATAACACAGGATGAAGACAAACAGACTGAAGAAATTAAACTGAGGAAATTGAGAAAGTCTTCAGTCAAAGTCTTCAAACACAGATATGAACAAGCACACAACACAGTTATGAGGAAATGAAAGAGTTGAGGAAATAGAACCAGTAAGCTTGGTGAAGACAATGATTTGGTAGACCAGTTCCAACTGCTGTCTCAGTTGTACGTCTGGTTAGAGTTGTTGAGTATTTAAACTCGAGGACACACAGTACCGGACACCCAGTCCTGAACACGCAGCTCAGGACACCAAGTCCTCACCGTATTCTCCTTGAGCTAAGGTCACACAGACCTCGCCCAATCACTCGTTGTAAGTCTTCAGGCGACTTCCAAACCTTCACAAACTTGGTCACTCGGCAATCCACAATTCCTCTTGTATGCTCTAGACCATGACACCTAACCATCTGGAAGAAGCACAGTCTTCAAAGGTAACAAGCGTCGGATCCACGCAGGATCATTCTCTTCAGTGATGCTCAATCACTTGGGGTTTGTAGGTGTTTAGGTTTTAGGTTTTTCCTCACTTGATGATTTTCGCTCAAAGTCCTCGGAGGATGGGTTGCTCTCAAATGACAAGTGTCAGTTTCTCTCGGAGCCGCCAACCAGCTAGTGGTTGTAGGGGCGGCTATTTATAGCCTAGGGAGCAGCCCGACATGATAAGATATAAATGCCCTTCAATGATATGACCGTTAGGTGGATAGATATTTTGGGACAGCTGGCGCATAGCACAACAACGGTCGGAATTTTGAGTTGCAAAATCTTCAGGGCTATCATGTTCCTCACTGTGTAGGTAATCCGCACTGGCGAATTCCTAACTCCTCAGTCAAAACAAATTCCTCAAAGACCAGAAGAACTTCGTCTCTGTCACTGAAGAAATTGACTGAACTATATGAGATTTTCAATGGCTTCACTCGAAGGGATTGGTAGGTGTAGGATTTTGAGTTGAGCATCACATGAAAAAAATTCCTTAGTATTTTCTCGACCCCCTTTAACAGTACGGTGTTTCCTATGACTCAAGAAAGAGAAAATGAAACTACGAAAACAAAAGTCTTCATGCTTCATGTTCCTCGAATGAATACCAAGTCTTCACGGTCACGCCAACTTCTTCACTTTCAAAGTCTTCGGTCGAAGAACTTCATTTTTAGGGGTCGATTTTCTCTGTAAATATCAAACTCCTCATAGACTTATAGACCTATGTATACTCACAAACGCATTAGTCCCTTAACCTATAAGTCTTCAATACACCAAAATCACTAAGGGGCACTAGATGCCCTTACAAGGAGCCTGTCCGGGTAAAAAAATCATGACTGGACAGTGACCGGGCGGCCCACTCGGGCATATAAATGGGTTTGAGGTGTTAGACTGTAGATGCTCTAAAATGGACATACTATTCGTATGTGAACTGGTCAAAACCAAGCCACAGGCACTGATGCGGGAGTCGGACATTCGACCATTTCCCTTAGGGCATCTCCAAGGGAGACCTGTAAAACATTGGTATATGTCCGGTCGGACGCATGTGTTCACTTTCGCAATCCAATGGAGACATATATCAGTCTGCGAAGCTATCCGGACGTCCAAATTTCGGTATTTTGGAGACAAACGTGAGGGAGTTTCGCCGGAGTCCGGGCATGCAATTGACCAATCACATGCATGCCCCCTTTTCTCTCTCTCCTTTCAACCGCACATGCATGGTCCCCCTCTTCTCTCTCTTCTCCCGACCAGATACTAAATCACAAATATCCCACCACATGCATGGTCCTCATCTACTTTTTCTCCTCGCAATCAGATACTGCGTAATTAGCGTTGGATGGCTCCCTCCCGTATTAGATCCATGGACCACGTCCGAACATATACCAGAGGAATTTGCGGGTCCGCGTTGGAGATGCCCTTAAATGTTCATCTATGCATATACATGTCGCAGATGAGTAGAGAGATGGGATGTCTTGATATCCGATGTGGTGTCTGTTTGTTGGCTAGACGGATGTGTGGACTCCCCCAAACCCTCTTAAATTTGCTTCTAGTTTGCCGAAATTTGAACACCCCGACCAGTCCGCGGAGGTTCGAGAGATAGCAATGGTAAAAAGGTGTCAGGACTTTTTTTGCGGGAAAACTTTCAATTTATTCATCTTCAATCATGGTAGTACAATGAACATTAGAAATAATAAAAATTACAACCAGATCTGTAGACCACCTAGCGACGACTACAAGCACTGAAGCGAGCCGAAGGCGCGCCGTTGTCATCGCCCATCCCTCGCCGGAGCCGGACAAACCTTGTTGTAGTAGACAGTCGGGAAGTCGTCGTGCTAAGGCCCCATAGAACCAACGCACCAGAACAACAACCGCCGCGGATGAAGAGTGTAGATCAAAAGGATCCAAACCTGAAAACACACGAACGAAGACGAACGACGAACAGACCTGAGGAAATCCACCAAAAATGGATCCACCGGAGACACAACTCCACACGCCCACCGACGAAAAATAAGGTGTCAGGACTTCTGCAAATAATATATTTGGGTGATTTTAAGGGTCCATGGTGGAGATGCCTTAGGAACTAAGAGCATCTACAACCGGACTTCACAAATCCGGTCCCTCAAATGCCTGCGGACGTGATCGGGCGCATCCACAGACAGTGACCGGTCACGTCTCAAATTAGCCACTTTGCATCCGAGTTTTTTATATTTCAACCCATAGATTCGTTCAAAGCATGCAAAAAAAAAATCATACGTATTACCCTAGCCAATCTTCATCGTCGGAGATGTCCACGGCGTCGGTGCCGGGCGTCGGGTGGACGGGCGCGTAGGAGGGCTCCGGCTCCTCCTCCTACCGCTCGACCTCATCCATGTAGGCGGACATCTCCTCCTCCACGGCATGCTGCGCCTCCATCTCCTGCCGACGATGCCGTCTCGCCTCCACATCCGCCTCCGAGCGGAGGAAATCGAGGATGGTCTGCTGCTCCGCCTGCAGATGCGCGTCCCTGGCGTCTCCCACATCCTCCTCCTCCTCCTCCTCAACCTCTGGATCCACTGCATCCGGAGGTAGCCTCACGGCGATCCGTACTTCGCGTCTTGCCCGGATCTGCTCAAGGAGCTGCAGTCGGCGCTCCAGCGTTGGAAATGGGTGGCCGCTATCCGGCGGCATGCGGGCATGGCTACTAGTGGTGATGGAGGGAGAGTGGAAAGTGGTAGCGGCGGCAGATGGGCGGAGGGAAATATGGAGGGGTAGGGTATCGGTGCCGGCGGTCAGCTTAAATAGTCAGGCTAGGCACTACGCGACCTGCCGGAATGGCGCCACGCGACGACATTGGTCTGACGGAGGAGACGAGCTTCGGACCGCCGGATTTCCAGGCGATTTCGTGTGGGTCCCTGACGTCAGTCCGACGTGGCGGGCGTGCTCGGGCGCCTCATATCCACCCCATATTTGATCTGCATACGAGGGTTGCCGATCAGTCCGGTTGTTTGAAGTCTTTTTGAAACGACCGGTTGGGTCAAAATTTCATGACTAATCAGTGACCGGGGATCCGCCTGAGCGTATAAAAAGGTCGGGATGCCCGGATATAAATACTCTAACCCAATTAAATCTTGCCGAGATGCTCGCAAAGAATATCAACACTCTTATGCGGAACGCTCCTCGGGCTAAAGGTTTCCATGGTATTCCCGTTGCCACGTCGCTCTGTAATTTGAAATTGTTTCGTTTCAGTCACGCCCATTCCTGCTACTAGTGTACTACTCCCTCCATTCCATAATATAGTGCACTCGTGCTTTCCGAGGTTCAACTTTGACTATAAATTTAACCAACGAGACCAAGTGCGGCGGGAGAAAAAATTATATAATTGAAAACTTTTTTCAAATACGAATTCACTGATATAATTTTTGCTCCCGCCGCAATCGGTTTTGGTAGTTAAATTTACGGTCAAAGTTGAAGCACATGGATAAAAGAAGCACTACATTGTGGAATGAAGGGAGTACAGTTCAGTACACGCCCCAAGAGTCCAGTGCACTGTCGCCGGCGCCATCAATTGGTCGCCTGCGGCTCGTCGACGTCGACAGAATTGACAAATTTGACCTTAAAACGAAAGTATTTTACAAACTAAACTGTTTTTGAAAATATTTCACACCGCTGATCCTTTTGTGCAGCTCCCAACAGTAAGGCGTTGCACTCTACTGTGCAACTCCTTACAGTTAGGCGCTGCACAGTGTAGTGCAACTCCTTACAGCTAGGCGCTGCACAGTGTGGCGCCTGTGTGTTAGGCGCTGCATAGTAAGAGTGTAGCGCCTTGCTGTTGGGCGCTGCACATTAGAGGTCAGCTGGGTGAAATACTTTAAAACATAGTTTAGTTTGTGAAATAATTTGGTCCTAGGATTGAATTTATGTTTTTTGCCGTCGACGTCTGCCTGGTTGGTAGTACGGCGGAATGATTGCGTTTGGAATATGGAGCCAGGGCGTATTGAAGCTGCGCATAAACAGTCCGTCCGTCCACGGGACAAGACAAGGCCATCAACGTCTTCTTCGAGTGCCTCGCTGCCCCAGATCAATTTTTTTTATTGTAACATCAGTACAGATACAAACATTTATATACACACGCATACATTTATCTTATAAACACACACAGGCATATCTTACCTTATGAGAATCTTTAAAAGACTGAACTATCACAGTCTCTCTAACCATTCAACTACAGGTTGATTTGCAGTCAAACTGTTTAATAGTATTACTACGTGCATGTGGCAGCTGGTTCCACCGTCCTGCATCTCGGCAGGGAGGACGCAACACTCTCCGATCGATCGAAATTCTTCGTTCATGGCGAAGTTAGAGCATGCACATGCACAGTCAGATCTTCCAAATCGGTCTCAAACGTCTGGACAGCCTGTTCGATCACTGACCGGTCACAAAAAATGAGTCAAACAAACGTCTCAAACCGGTCTTAAACGTCTGAACTATCTGGCATCCTTCATATTCAGCCTAAATATGGGGTAGATATGAGGCGGACCGGGCGCGTTCACCACGTCGAAGCTGATAGGCCTAGCCCACGACGAACCTCATGGTTGCCCCACAATAAAACCACATCCGGCTCCTCGCTCGGAAGTCGGAACCCTAGCTCTCTTACTCTCCTTTGTCGCTTCGTCCTCTCCTCTCCCCTCTTCGATTTCTATTCATCCTGGCGCAACGTCCAGCTCCGGCAGCGACTCCAGCTCTGACCTCGACGTCGACGAGGAGCTGGCTCTCCGCATTGCTTTGGAGCGGTCCAAGATGGACAACGGGAGCGGCTCCAGACCTGTAGCGTCGCCGCAGCTCCCACGTCGCCGCAGCGTGGACGCCGGAGCTGGAGCCTCCCGGCCCATGCTGAGCTCCAGCGGGATAGCGCAGTCTGCACCACCCTCGCGTTGTCCCCTTCCTCGCCCGTCCGCTCCTCCGTGCGGGCCGCGGTGGGTGCTAATTCCTGCGACATCGGCCCGCACGCCCACTCTGGAATCGGAGGTACGCACCGTCCGCCGCGAGAGGCGGCAGACAACGAAAAGGGAAGCGGCGGAGCGGGCCATGCGCCGTCAGCACGGGATGCGGGCGGAGCCCAATGAGGAGAAGCGGCTCCTCACCGAGGTCTACCGTCGGTTGCTCACGACGGCGGAGGACACTCGCCGCCTTCGCCGGAAGAACGCAACGTCCCCCCGGTTAACCATAGAGCCATCCGAGCACGAGGCGAAGGAGGCAGCGGCGGAGGCGACTCGGGTCGCCAAACTGAAGCAGTACCAGGACAAGGCCGTCTGCCGAATGAATGGGCTGGTAGTCCTGTCCTCCTCTAACTCCGATTCTGACGGCAACTTCACCTCCTCTGACGACCAAGATTCTCCACCAGCCGCGGACGCCTACAGCTACGCCTGCGACCAGAAGGGGAAAGGCCCGGCAATGAAGTGGTGAAGAAGCTCCCTCCTATGTTTAATTACCATTTTTAGTAGTTGAACTTGTCCGGCAATGAACCGCGGTGATCTTTTGAATGATGTAAAGTGGGTCCGTTTGATGTTATTTTCTTTGTTCGTTGTTTGATCACGTAGAATAATTCATTATGCTGCTTGCATAGTATTGACATAGGATGTAGGACATGAGGTACGCGAATGTGGAAAGAGAAATAGAGACGCACCCGGTCAGTGCCACCGGATTTGCCCATCGCGTCTCTAGACGCTCTTACACCTCAATCGTTTGATTCGTTTCTGCACGATCTCCGTGGACCACAGTGTCTTTATTTCTCGTGGCAGCTCGCGTGCACTCCAGTAGTACCAGTGCCGCCGCAGCGGCATGAGCACACAACACTCAAAGTCTTTTCCCTTTCCGGAACCAACGTTTTACTCGCCAGAAGTTCCATTTCTATCGTGATGAAAATGTTTCCGTGGGTGGTCGAGGTGGATCACTGGAGAGCTGAGAACTCGCCCGATGAATGAATTCTATCACAGGGTTTATGCTAGTAGGAAACCCCTTGTTCCTCGTACTGCAGTCGATCGACAAGTGTGACATGCGAGACTTGATCGCGGTTTAACAAGTGTTAATCGCAGTTTACTGGTACCGCCGCTGCTGCTCTTCGGCGTCGGGATTGATAACCAAATTAAATATGGTCTTATCCAAAGTGACGGCGAATAAACCTGCCAGCTTCACGTGCTCGAGGCTTGTTTAGACAGCTACTCTCTCTCTCTCTCTCTCTCTCTCTAATCGAGGCTTGTTTAGGCGGCTACTCTCTCTCTACATATATAGATTTCTCTCTCTCTCTTCCCTAAAAGTGATCTTTATTTATTCAGGACACATTACAGCTTGAAGTTTAAAACTTAGATTTTGAAGAGGTGGTCTAATTGTACACGCTGGAAGATTGTTTTCTACATCTGGACAATGTACTTGGTTCCAAGTGATAAAACTACATAGATGTAGAGCAGTATACAATTTTACTTCTCGACTTAATTAATGATGATTTTTGTTGTTGTGCTATATGTGTCATCCAAATGGAAATACAAATATGAATAATCATGATCCTTGGACCCTGTAGAACCTTTAGATCCTAGTTTATCCATGGTCAAAAGTTTGGGTTGGTATTTTCAAAGTTCTTTTTTTTTTGCGGGCGACGTGTCTCGAGATAAATTGTATGCACGATGCGCTAGGACCGAGGG
This sequence comes from Triticum urartu, assembly GCF_003073215.2. Taxonomy (NCBI): domain Eukaryota; kingdom Viridiplantae; phylum Streptophyta; class Magnoliopsida; order Poales; family Poaceae; genus Triticum; species Triticum urartu. Next base: position 34,433,623 of record NC_053025.1, read on the forward strand.
AAACTATACTATTTTTATGAAATTAGAAATACTCCCACATAGTGTGTTCTCTTGCGGGTATCTACAAAGTGGTTACAAGGAAGGATTTCAACATCAAAAGTCCACAACCGCCGAAAATAAGTATTTACAAATTATAGAGAAATTGTGACATCATCAGGTTTTTTAAATGAATTTTTTCTCGAGATTCACCCATTTTCTACAAAATTACTAATAGTCATAAAAATGATTATCAAAGTTGAATACTGGAGATTGTGTCCTTATCTTAAATACCATGTCTTTTGGATCTTGTGAACAATTCTTCTGTTTCTCCCGAAACGAATACTTGTTCTGGTAATTATTGGCTGGTGACTTGAACATTTTGTCTACTCCGTTATTTAGAAACATAATTTGAGTCATGTTGACTTTGACAAGCTACAAAGCAACACATATAACCATTCAATTGTTGTTACCATTCAATGGGTTGAGTTTCTAATAGTGATTGTTTACCATAGTTGATAGCTAATAAAAAAACATGTATTTTCAAAGGTATGAATTGATATTTTCAGAGCTTAGGGGCCAACCATCTCGAGATAAATTTTATGCATGATGCACTAGGAGTGAGAGGAAACTATACTATTTTTATGAAATTAGAAATACTCACACGGAATAGTTTTTGTTTTGCAGGTGCCCACAGAGTGGTTACAAGCAAGGATTTCAATCAAAAGTCCACAACCGCCAAAAACAAGTATATATAAATTATAGAGAAAATGTCGGGCTATCATAATTATTATTTTTGTCTATTTCCATGGATGTATTTTCTTGCATGTTTTCTTACCTCCAACTTTATACTGTTGATGTGGGCAAAACATGTAATTTGTGTGCGCCTTCTATGCCCATATATATCATATCATCAAATTTCATGTTGAATTAAAAACAGTGTTCGGGACATTTAATTAAACGTGAATATCTTCAGAGGAAAGGTACCAAACCTTTGTACTGATAAGCAATAAAAATCCGCTAGTAGAAAAACAGCTCATGCATAAAAAATGAAACTAAAAGTGATTGGAGGTACTCCATTGTCCGAAGTATTAAAGATAAAAAAATAAGTAACAAATATGGAAACAAACAAATGTATTTAAATCAGCATATAAGAGGCGGCATTCTGCAAGGTACTAGCAAAATTGTCCCTAAAAAGCTTTAGTCAAACTAACAATATGTAAAATGTTCATCAAATTTGGTTAGACAAAATGCGACATCATCAGATTGTTTAATGAAATTTATCTCATGACTCGCCCGTTTTGTATAAAATTACTAATATTCATAAAATACGATTATCAAAGTTGAATACTAGAGATTGTGTCCATCTCTGAAGTATCGTGTCTTTTGGTTCTTGTGAATAGTTCTCCTGTTTCTCCCCTAAACCAATACTTGTTCTGGTAGTGATTGGCTGGCGACTTGAACATTTCTCTACCATGTTATTTGGAAACATAATTTGAGCAATGTTGACTTTGACAAGCTACAAAGCAACAAAAATATAACCTTTTCAATTGATGTTACCATTCGTTGGATTGAGTTTCTAGCAGTGATTGTTGACCGATAGGTTGATAGCTAATAAAAGAACACATGTACTCCCTCCGTCCGGGTTTATTAGGCCTCTTAGCATCACAAGCATGTCCCTTTTTATAAGGCCTCGCTTTGGAAAGGCGCATGCATGGAACCATTTCATTGGTTGCATTGAAAGCCATTGTTGTTGGTGCCATGCCTGAGAAATTAATACACCTCATGCGTGTTTTTTCATTGGCTGCATGCATGTGAGAGAGTGCATTGGGAGTGGAATGGAAGAATTAATAATTAATGTGAGCAAATTACTATGTATCTTGGTCTAAGAGATGTTTTCTTTAGGCCTAATAAACCCGAACGGAGGGAGTATTTTCAAAGATTTGAGTTGGTATTTCCAAAGCTTAGGGTCCAACCACCTCGAGATAGGTTTTATGCACGATGCGCTAGGACTGAGAGGAAACTATACTATTTTTTTGGAAATTAGAAATACTCCTACAGAGTGGGTTTTTTATGGGTACACACAGAGTGGTTACAAGCAATGATGTAAACATCAAAAGTCCACTACTGCCCAAAATGAGTATATACAAATTAAAAAATGTCGGGCTATCATAATTAAAAAAATTCTCTGTTTCCATGTATGTATTTTCTTGCATGTTTTCTTACCTTCAATTTGATATTGCTAATGTGGACAAAGCATGTAATTTTGGACGCCTTCTATGCACGTACATATTATATCATCAGATTTCATGTTGAATTGGAAACAATGTTTGGAAAAATTATATAACATAAACTTCTTTGGAGGAAAGGCACAAAACCTCTGCACTAATAAGCAATAAAAATACGCTTGCAGAAAAACAACGCATGCATAAAAATGAAAGTGATTAGAAGATTAAAAAACAGGTAATAAATTGGCATATAAAAGGTGGCATTGTGCAAGGTACTAGCAATACCCTCCGTAAAAAGCGACAGTCAAACTAACAATATGTTAAATGTTCATTGGATTTGGCTAGATAAAATGTGACATCAACAGATTTTTTGATGAAATGGTTCTCATGACTCACCCACTTTGTACAAAATTACTGACAGTCATAAAAATTATTATCAATGTTGAATATTGGAGATTGTGCCCATATCTAAAATATCATGTCTTTTGGATCTTGTGAATAGTTCACCCGTTTCTCCTCAAAACCAATACTTGTTCTGTAATGATTGGCTGGTGACTTGAACATTTATCTACTATGTTATTTAGAAACACAATTTGAGTCATGTTGACTTTGACAAGCTAAAAAGCAATGAAAATATAACCATTTCAATTCTTGTTACCATTCAACGGGTTAAGTTTCTAATAGTGATGTTGACCGATAGGTTGGTATCTAATAAAAGAACACCTGTATTTTCAAAGCTTAGGGACCAACCATCTCGATATAAATTTTATGCACGATATGCTAGGACCGAGAGAAAAGCATCCTACTTTTATGAAATTGAAAATACTCCCACACAGTGGTTATAAGCAAGGATTTCAACATGAAAAGTCCACAACTGCAGAAAACAAGTAATTACACATCACAGGGGAAAAAGTTGGGCTATATCATAATTGAAAAATATATTCTCTACTTACCATATGGATTTGTTTTCTTGCATGTATTCTTACCTTCAATTTGACATTGTTGATGTGCAAAAGCATGTGATTTTGCACACCTTTTATGACCTCACCTATCGAGATCATCAAATTTCATGTTGAATTTGGAAAGTGTTCGGAAGGTCTTATATAGTCTGAAATCTTGTGAGGAAAGACACTAAACCTTTGTACTAATAAGCAAAAAATATCCGCTAGCATAGAAACACCACATGCATAAAAATGAAATTAAAGAGCTACTCCACTGGATGGATAATTAAGAGATTGTATTAAAGATTAAGAGAAGGTAATAAATATCACAGCCAACTCATGGATTTGAATTGGCATATAAAAGGCGGCACTCTACAAGGTAATAGCAATAATCTCCCTAAAAAGCGGCAGTCAAACTAAGGATATGTAAAATGTTCATCGAATTTGGTAAGACGAAATGTGACATCATCATATATTTTTAATGAATTTTTCTCACAGCCCTCCAGTTTTGTATAAAATAACTAACAATCATACAAAAATGATCATCAAAGTTGAGTATTGGAGATTGTGTCTATAATATCCTGTCTTTTGGATGTTGTGAATATTTCTCGGACGTAGAGTATCTGCTCGCGAGCTCAAATGCTCTCTCATGAATACTAAAATTTAAAAAGTAGAAAAATTTAAAACATTCTATTTTTTGTGAAAAACTTTGACAAATATTCTGTATGCCTGCAAAATTTCAGCACGGTATGACATTCGTGGAAGTCGTGGCAAAAAAGTCGATGCTCCAAATATGCTAGTTTTGAAAATATTTTGGAGTGTTGATTTTTTTCCACAACTTCCACAAATGTCATTTCGTTCTGAAATTTGTTAAGCGCACAAAACATTCGCTAAAGTTTACCACAAAAAAAACTCAAACTTTTATTTCTGTTTTTCAATTTTACTATAGATCAGGGTGCATTTTAGCTCGGGATCAGAATAGGACTTTCGATTGTTCTCTTGTTTGTCCCCTAAACCTATACTTGTTCCGGTAATGATTGGTTGGTAACTTAAACATTTCTCTACTCTTTTTTTAACACGGTACAAACGCAGGCACTCATATACACGCGCATACACTTTACCCCTATGAACGCACACACGCACACCCTACCCCTATGAGCACCTCCGAAAGACTGAGCCGACATATCATCTTGAAATTTACGAAGTCACCGTAGGCACCTCGTCGTCGACGGAAACGTCTCCTCCCACTGAATGCACATCGCCAGAAATCCTGAAATAAATCCAGGAATAAATGCGAGCACCGGGATTTGAACCCTGGTGGGCTGGGGATACCACAGTCCCTCTAACCATTCAACCACAGGTTGGTTAGAAACATAATTTCAGCTATGATTAATTTGACAAACTACATGGCAATAGAAATCTCAACCATTTAATTTTTGTTCCATTCGACGGGTTGAGTTATTAATAGTGTTTGTTGACCGATAGATTTGATCGCTAATAAAAGAACACATGCATAAAAGAAACTTGTTGCAATCGGTTTAAATTTCTACCTTGCTCAACAAATACCTACTACTCTCTCGCAAAAAAAAACTACTACTAGTTTCAAATTTCACTCTGAAACAACAAATTACCAACAAAAAGAATACTTCTGTTTCATGTAAGAACTGTATCACAGTCCATTCACTAGAGAGGGTATATTTGTGTTGGACGGTCGGTAGTGCATATGTAAATTTCATCCAAATAGTTCATTGCAGAGATCGGGGGTCATACCTCCTTTTTGAGAGAAAAATCAAAATAGTTCATGGTAGGGTGTATGGTTCAGGGCCAGCCAACTAACACCTTGATTTTCTTCTTATGACTTGACCTTGTATTAGTACTATCTTTAAGCATAAAATTCGCGGAGAAACGGAGAGACAACTCGCTGGTCTTCGGCTGCAAATCGTCAATGTTGTGTTCCAACACGGCTCTAATTGGTGCATGTGTGTGAATTAAAATACAAATAGACTTTGCAGACATTTTGACTTTTCTGGAACCTTTTGGAGTACACTACTTTTTCTTCAGAAGAAGAACAATTCTCATTTTCTGCCATTTACTCTTATACGCTCCTTTGTTGGAATGGATCAATGTGTGTCTTTTGCAGGAACACGACGACAACGAGGGCCAGCCGGCCGGCCGTTGATTTGCCGACTAGACAGCTGATATTAAATCACGGTTCATTTTCTGATCGTATATCGACTTTGTTTCTCTTATATATTGACTTGGAGAGCTCCCAACCCTCTCTATGAGAAAAACACGTTGCAGGGTCTTATGACCTGTAACTGGTGTTCTATGTACTATCATGACAGATGATGACTAGATTTGAAGTTTCTCTGGAAAAAGAAGTGGATATTCCCTGGATTGCTGGATTGCTCACTGATCATTTGATAAGTCACTATGCAGCATTTGCTAATCGGTTGCGTCATCACTAATTCTCAACGCATACCCACTGTTGATATGCAGGGAGCGAATCCTTAACCTCCAGAATTAATACTGCTACCGCACTCATGTAGGCTCGTAGCACACAACGTCTTGCTACTCTAGCCTAGTACTATGTGACTAATCAAATGACCATGTAGCGATCAGACCTCAAACGGTCCAATCTCTGTGCTCCGGTGTCATCCCTGGATCAGTAATGCTGACACCACACAGTAATTGAAGGATTTATAACAGAGTAACAATCACACACTTATTACATCGAGTGTCTCGATAGAGAACTTATTACAATAAATATGGCTTAAGACCATCTAATAACGATAACAACGGAAGGCTTGGAAGATAAGTGAGCCCATCAACTCCAACGGCATCACTGAGTATAGAACCACGACCTAAAACTCCTTAATCGTCGTCTGAAAAGTCTGCAACATTAACGTTGCAGTCCGAAACGGGTCAGCACATGGAATATGCTGGCAATGTAACACATAGAGAGTAATGAAATGAAACAGCTATTCTATATGCATATTTGGCTGGTGGAAAGCTCTATGTTTACAGTTTTACGTAAAGTCAATTTTTCCCTAATGCAAAGAATAAATTTATTTAACTATCATGGTGGTTGTTAAACATTAAGAATGGTTGACAGCATTCTCAATCCCAATTAAGCATCATCATTAAACAAACCCATCAAAATTAATTTTATAGTAACATGTTGAGATTCACATGATAATCCAGGTACTAGATACTCAAGATGTCCATAACCGGGGACACGGCTAACCATGATTAGTTTATATACTCTGCAGAGGTTTGCGCACTTTTCCCCACAAGACTCGATCTCATCCATTGGATTTCTCGCACTACATGGTGTTTGAGAAACGGATGACCGAGACATAGTCTTTCAGAAGCGCTAGCACCTTACGATGGGTAGACCGTACCACCTACATCCCCTACATCTGCTAGTCTACCACTGTAAGAGTTCGCATGACTTAGTCAACTATGCTAGAGCCCATAATAGCTTGTGGCTGCACACGGAAGTTTCTAGCATGAATAATCTCATGATCCCTTTGAGCCTGGGTGGCGGTCCATAAAGAAAAACAGGCAATCCTGAAATACCCAGGTACCTCAATCCATCCAGATGTGTGTTTAAGTTGCCACCTTAAATAAACCATTAATTAACAATCTCACATCTGTCATGGATACACTCACCCAATCCACGTCTACTAGCATAGTATGGCATAATAAGCAAACGTAGAAGTAACTCCCAAAGGTTTGATAATAAACAGGTAATAGGTATTACCTCAACTACTTCCCAAACCCACAATTTAATTAGATCCTAATCATGTAATGTGTAAGGATTGATCTAATGCAATAAAACTGGGTAGAGGGAAAAACATGATCAAAGTGTTACTTGCCTTGCTGATGATCCGGGAAACCTAACGATTCGAAGTTGCAAGAGGCGCACTCCGGATACTCTATCGCAAACAAACAAGCATACAATAAGTACTCACTAATGCACAGATAAAACTCAAATAAGAGATCTAACCAGAAAGTTCAACTTAAGAACTCTGGTTGGCAAAAAAGGTCAAATCGAACGAAGCAACGAAGGACAAAAGGCAAAAAAAATAGGCTTCGTTTACTATTTTGGATTTAAGGAAATTTTTTAAAGTGGCAAAAACTTGTTTAAGTTGATTAAACGAAAAGAGGGTTTCGAAACGAAACTCCAGGCGCTTGAATCGCCTGATTCCGATAAACGAGCGAAAAGTTAGACTAAAACGAAAATCGGATCAGAAATCGCGATCAGAAAAATCGTGGATTTAATCCTATAAAAAGAAAAACGACGAACAGCTTAACGAACGAACGTTCGTTAACTGAATCTAAATGAAGAACGCGTTCGTTAAAACGAACGAACGAGCGAACGCTCGCTAATTAGCCTAAACCGGAAAAAAAACCGATCTAAAGAAAAAAACGAAACTAGAAAAACCGAACGAAAATCGGCGAAAACCGAACGAAAACCGGCGGGTCAACCTCGGCGACTCGGCGGCGAGACGGGCGGCGTCTGTCGTGGTTCCAAGTCTGACAGTAGTGTAGGGGGGTAAGTATGGAGAGGCAAGATCTTAGCTATGGAGAAGTTGTAAGCACGCAAGGTTTACGAGTTCAGGCCCTTCTCGGAGGAAGTAATAGCCCTACGTCTCGGAGCCCGGAGGCGGTCGACTGGATTATGCATGTATGAATTACAGGGGTGCGAACCCTTTACACTGAGGAGGGGGGTGGCTTATATAGAGTCCGCCAGACCCCTCCGGCCCTCAGTTATGCAGGGTTTTAAGTACATTAAGGTCGGGCGTTACTGGTAACGCCCCTAATAAAGTGCTATGATGACCATAAAAGCTACTTAATGACCGACCGTTAGCGTGCGGAGTGACTTTAGGTCTCCTGGCCGTCGGGTGGTTGGATCTTGGTCGAGTGGTTGCTTCTTGGTCGAGTGTCTTCGAGTCCGTCGAGTGAAACACCGCCAAGTCGATTGAAATGTGATTTCTTCTGGAGGTGTCCTTGGGTAGGTCAGTTTGGACAGGTCCATGGCCCTACCCTAGATACATAGCTTCATCATTAGCCCCCGAATGGATCGAGGTTTGAGTGGGAAAGGGTTTGAGCACATCTCCGACTCATTTTTCATTTCATGAACATACCTTGTTTCGGATCAATGGACCAGAGTGATAACAACAACTTTCTTTCCAGTCGCCTTGACCCATTCTTAGGTTTTGTCGAGTGAGTTCTTATACTTGAAGAGTTCTGAGTGACGGTGTGGAGGAGATCTTCGGTCCGACGAGTTGTTCTGCAGCCCGCGGATTTCGTGGGATCCAAATTTCAGGAAGCGCGCGGGACGGGAGAGGCCGCAGTAAACGGATGGGATAGCGCGGAGTCGCCTCGATCCCCGCACCACCTTTTTCGCCACGTATCACGCGCGCGATCGCCACGGGATTTGGCAGGGCCGTCCGGGCCTACCAGTCAGCCACTCGGAAGCAGCCTCATATAAGGTGTTGGGCCGGGGCTCTGTTCCGCACGCCACCATTCTCTCTCTGTCTTCTCCCGATTTCTCCGCCACCCTTGCTCCCGTCTCGTCGCCGGATCTCCGCTCGAGCTCGAACTGCCACCATTGGGAAGGACAAGACGGCGGCATTGGAACGCGCGAAGAAGGCAACCGCGAAGGTGAAGGGCAAGCGGACCAACCGGGGCGGATCCTCGTCGAGGTCCGGCCTACCAGCGGGCTGGATCCAGGGCGACTGGATCCGCTCGGCAATCACGCAGGACGACCTCGACGACCTGGTGGAAGGGGGATTTATCCCCCACAAGTCGGCTCGGCTCCCGGGAGACAAAACTGAGCCGCAGCCCAGAGAGGGTGAGTGCGTCCTCTTAGCAACTCACATAGATCGTGGGTTCTCGCTGCCTCCCCACCCTTTCTTCCGGGGTTTTTTGAACTTCTTTGGGGCTCAGCTCCACCATTTTACTCCGAATACCATAGTCTATCTGGCTGCTTTCGTGTCTATGTGCAAAAACTTCTTGGGCTATCGACCGCACTGGGGGCTCTTCAAACATATCTTCACTTGCCGTTCCCAGTCGGTCAAAAAGACCAAGTCGAGTGACGAGAGGACTCAGGTGATCCAGATGTGTGGTGGTCTGGGGATCTAGATGAGGAGCAAAAGTACCTTCCCAGCGATGATCCTTCCTGACTCGGTCCGGGGCTGGCAGTCGACTTGGTTTTACTGCAAGGATCAGCCGACCCCTGGCCAGTCGACTGGGCTTCCTCCTTTCTCCTTGGCTCGAGTGGAGAAGCCTGCTCCCCTGAAGATAGTTCCAGAAGAGAAGGCGCAGGTCAAGGAGCTGGTCGAACGGGTCGTCCAGCTCGTCCGTGACGGAGTGACCGGGATGGATCTGCTGGAGGTCTTTCTCGGTCGACGCATCCAACCCCTTCAGGCGCGCGATCATCCGATGTGGATGTATTCTGGGCTCGAAGATACCACCCGGATCCACCCGGAGGAGGTCAGTGAGGATACCTTGGAGAGATGGTTGAGAGGAATCACTGGCAACAAAGACAACCCTCGGGGATCCAGGAGGGTGATTCCATTCGACAACTCGCGTCAGCCGAAGCAGGTATGTTTCTGTAAGTAACTTTCCGACTCTCCATGTGATGTCCCGTTTGCGGTCGACTGAATGTCTTTTGATTGTTATTTTTTCAGGCCCTCATTGAAATGTACTCAATGCCCAATGGAGAGCATGGGCAAGACTTGGAAGGCGAGGCGAGCGGCGGCGACAGTGGCGAGTGGACTTCTGATGGTGAAGAGGATGGAGAAAGCAAAGACTCAAGCGACGAAGAAGAAGTTGAGTCGCCTCCTCGCAGGGAGAGGCGATCCAAACTTGCCCAAGAATGACCGAGCGTTCGTGAAAAGGCGACTGCTCAAGCTGGTCAATCTTCGAAGCGTCCTCGGATCTCTTCACCAACCCCGACCGAGAAAGCGCCCAAGCACGCCAAAGTTGCGAAGCCGAAAATCTGGAAGGCATTGCCGAAGATTAAGATTGACATCCCCGTCGCTTCTGCGTAAGTATCTTCCTCTGCATACACTTGATGCTCAGCACCGTTTGTTTTTCTTGTTTTAACCGGACGAACTTTGGAACCGTCAGCGCTGCCACTTCCGGGACCTCAGCTTACAGGGACGATGATGAGGTGATGGAGGATGCGGCCACTTCTAATCTGGGTATGATTTCTGCCATACTGTCTTTGTTCGGTCGATTCAACTGCAATGTGCATCATTGGGTGACGTGATTTTGGCAATTAAACTTTGCACAGTTCCCAACATTATTGACCTCCCCGATGATGATGAAGAGCCCGAGAGGTCTTTGACGAGGAAGAATAGGCAAGCTCCTGCAAGCGAGGCGCTACAGTCAACACCGAGGGCGGAACTAGTCGTTCAGGACACCGGCGACGCCAATCGTGGTTCTGTTACCTTCGCCGTGCCACTGTCGAGTGCCTTGCCTTCTTCGTCGACTGCTCAGGCCCCTGTCGACCCACCTTCAGTTTTTGCGACCCATCATGTCCCAGAAGACGAAGTGAATGCTGCCAGGGAAGCTATACGCCAGGCGGGCGTCATGATGGAGAAGATGAAGATGGTGCGGGACGCTAGTCAGGCTGCCTATGACGCCAGCTCGGCTCTCCAAAGCAACGTTCAGGTTAGTTGGTCGCTGCTTGTTCTGTTAGGATATGATATATGAAGACTCTTTCCGAAAATCTTTGCATTTGTACACCCACTGGGTGCGTCGATTGAAATTTTTGAACCGGTGGGGGCACGCTGAGTGCACCCACTAGGTGTAGTCCCCGAGACTACGGTGGACTGCTGGCAGTCGACTATAGTCGTTGTATTTTTTTCGAATGAATAAACCAAACTAGTGGTTTGTCTCACTCGGTCTGGTTGAGTGGGATCAGAACCGGTGGGGGCACGTAAAGTGCACCCACTGGGTGTAGTCCCCGAGACTATGCTGGACTGCTGGCAGTCGACTGTAGTCTGAGTTCTACTTTTTCTCTCTTTTTTTACTTCCTGGACTCGACTTCGGCGGGCCGGTCGAGTGGGATCAGAACCGGTGGGGGCACGCAAAGTGCACCCACAGGGTGTAGTCCCCGAGACTATGGTGGACTGCGGGCAGTCGACCGTGGTCTTAGTATTTATTGCCTTTGTTGTTTTTCGCTGTAAAATAACTTCTCCTCTTTGATTGCAGAAATCTTGTGATCTGGGAGCTCGCTTTGCTGATTTGGAGAAACAGCAGATCCAACTGAACCTTGACTTGAAGCTGGCCAAGACAGAGCTGCAAAAGGCTAAGGATGGTGCCAATGGTAAGACGAGTTTGTCGACTGGTTTGCCTTGGGCTTGAGTACCCTTCTGCTCTTTCTGAATCAAGCACCATTTCTTTGCAGAAAAGCTGAGAGAAGCTCTGGCAAAGAAGGACCAGGATCTGGTTGCTGCCTGAAAGGAAGCTGACGACAGAGTCGCTCTGGCCGAACAGAAGCTGGCTTCGGTCGGCCAGTTGGAAGAAGAGAATACCAGGCTGAAGTCTGCTCTGAATGACTCCAACAAGGAGTGCTCGTGCTGGAAGAAGGCGAATCTCGTTCGGGGTGAGAAAATGGAAAGCATTGCTCGTAGGAGGGATGATCTGGAGACCTATCTAAGAAGTCTTGCCAAGAAGTTGTTCATCAAGCTTGAAGGTGCACATTCTGTTCCGACTGATTTTTTTTTATGTCGACTCAGTGTACAAAAATTGACTTATCCTTGGATCGTGAATGCAGAGTTTTGCCAGAACTTTGAAGAGGAGACTGGGCAGATCAAACCAGGTTTGGATCCAATCAACTCTCCCGTGAAAGATGAAACTGCCATGAATCTGCTCTGACTGGAATCTCGCATCGACGGTGCCGTGGACTACTTGGCTCGACTGAAGGTCGCCATGTCACGGATCGACCCGGCACTTTGGCCAGAGGCCACACTCCAAAACGATCTTGAGTCTCTGATGACTCGACTTAACGGAATCCCTGACCGAGTGCAGGAGTGGAAGAAGTCTTCTGCTCGGTGTGGCGCTGATGTGGCCCTGTCTTTGGTTCGTGTCCACTGCAAGGAGGTGCGATAAGATAAGCTGGCCGCAATCAAGGTCGCCAACACCCAAAAGCACGACTTCTGAACTTTTATGGAGACTTTCATTGCTGCCGCCACTCGGATTGCCGATGGCGTCGACCTGGACGAGTTCGTCGAGCCTGCTAGCCCTCCTCCTGCAGAGTGAACGAACTTTTATGCCCCACCTTAAATTTGCCTCGGAATGCCGAGTGGTTTTTGTAACTGTTAAACTCTTTCGGGCTGAATGCCTGAGCACTTTGACCTGTGGTCCGGACCCTTTAGGATTTATCTGAACTCGCTTTATCATTGAATATCTTTATGAATCCCCCATCGAGTGGAAATAGTTCTTCTTTTGAGACAACTTTTTTGTACTTGTGGTGTGGCTCCAAAGGGGAAGGTAGTAGTCGACCTCCACCTCGTTACTGCAGAGCAGGATGGAGTGCACGTTGTATTTGTGGCGAAGCTCTCCAAGGAGGAGGTGGCCGTCGATCTGCAGCTTGTTACTGCAGAGCGGGATGTGTTTCGTACTTAGGCAAGTACCCGGCCGCAGCTAAGTCTTCAAACGAGAAAACTTAGGCAAGTACCGGACTGCAGCTAAGCCCCCAAGTGGGAGGACTGCTCTTTACTCGGTAGGATTTTTCAAACTTAGGCGAGTGCCTGACTGCAGCTAAGTCCTCAAGCGAGAGAACTTAGGCGAGTACTGGACTGCAGCTAAGCCTCCGAGTGGGAGGGCTGCTCTCCACTCGGTAGGATTTTTTGTTTTTCAAACTTAGGCGAGTGCCTGACTGCAGCTGAGTCCTCAAGAGAGAGAACTTAGGCGAGTACTGGACTACAGCTAAGCCCCCGAGTGGGAGGGCTGCTCTCCACTCGGTAGGATTTTTTCAAACTTAGGCGAGTGCCTGACTGCAGCTAAGTCCTCAAGAGAGAGAACTTAGGCGAGTATTGGACTGCAGCTAAGCCCCTGAGTGGGAGGGCTGCTCTCCACTCGGTAGGATTTTTTGTTTTTCAAACTTAGGCGAGTGCCTGACTGCAGCTGAGTCCTCAAGAGAGAGAACTTAGGCGAGTATTGGACTGCAACTAAGCCCCCGAGTGGGAGGGATGCTCTCCGCTCGGTAGGATTTTTTCAAACTTAGGCGAGTGCCTGACTGTAGCTAAGTCCTCAAGAGAGAGAACTTAGGGGCGAGTATTGGACTGCATCTAAGCCCCCGAGTGGGAGGGTTGCTCTCCACTCGATAGGATTTTTTCAAACTTAGGCGAGTGCCTGACTGCAGCTAAGTCCTCAAGCGAGAGAACTTAGGCGAGTACTGGACTGCAGCTAAGCCTCCAAGTGGGAGGGCTGCTCTCTAGTCGGTAGGATTTTTTTTCAAACTTAGGCGAAGCGGATTCGCAGCTAAGACTCCGAGTGGGAGGCTGGCTCGCCACTCGGTAGGAAATCGTTTTTATAAACTTAGGCGAAGCGGATTCGCAGCTAAGCCACCCACTAGGGGATTTCTTACGTAAACAAAAACAATAATAATCACTGGGAAAATTATAATGCTCTTGTCTTTGATAAATAAACTACAAGAGTTTTTTTCTTATTACGTCTTATCTGAATGATAACTCAAGTATAAAAGGGGCGGAGTAGCTCCGCATTTCAGGCTCGTGGCTCATCAATCTGGCGATCGACATTGTAGAGGTGGTATGCTCCATTGTGGAGGACTCTGGTGACTATGAAGGGGCCTTCCCAAGTAGGAGCGAGCTTGTGTGGTTTCTGCTGATCCACTCGGAGGACTAAGTCTCCTTGGAAGGCTCGGCTCTTCACGTTTCTGGCATGGAATCGACGCAAGTCTTGCTGATAGATGGTCGATTGAATCAAGGCCATTTCTCTTTCTTCTTCTAGGAGGTCGACTGCGTCCTGCCGGGCTTGTTCTGCTTCATCTTCAGAGTAGAGCTCGACTCGGGGAGCGTTATGAAGCAGGTCACTCGGTAAGACTGCCTCAGCTCCGTAGACCAGAAAGAATGGGGTTCTTCCGGTCGATCGATTCGGGGTTGTTCTTAATCCCCAAAGGACTGATGGAAGCTCGTAGACCCATGCACCTGCTGCGTGCTTGAGATCGCGCATCAATCGGGGTTTCAGTCCTTTGAGAATCAGGCCCTTCGCCCTTTCTGCTTGCCCATTCGACTGGGGGTGAGCGACCGAAGCATAGTCGACTCGAGTGCCCTAAGAGGCGCAAAAGGCCCTGAATTTGTCGGAATCGAAGTTTGACCCGTTGTCGGTGATGATGTTGTGTGGAACTCCATATCTGAATATCAACTCTCTGATGAAACTGATAGCGGTGCAAGCATCAAGATTCTTGATAGGCTTGGCTTCAATCCATTTGGTGAACTTGTCGACTGCTACCAGCACATGAGTGAAGCCGCTCCTGCCTGTTCTCAGTGGTCCAACCATGTCCAGCCCCCAAACAGCGAAGGGCCAGACGAGTGGAATGGTTTTCAGGGCTGACGCGGGCTTGTGAGGCATATTGGAGTAATACTGACATCCTTCACATTTGTCGACTGTCTCTTTTGCCATCTCATTGGCTCTTGGCCAGTAGAACCCCGCTCGGTATGCTTTTGCCACAATGGTCCGAGAGGATGCATGATGACCACAGGTCCCCGAGTGGATATCGTTAAGGATCATCTGACCTTCTTCTGGTGTGATACACTTCTGGCCGACCCCAGTCGCGCTTTCTCTATATAACTGTCCCTTTATGACTGTAAAGGCCTTGGATCAACGGACGATCTGTCGAGCCTCTTCTTCGTCTTCTAGGAGTTCTTTCCTTAGGATGTACGCGATGTACGGTTCTGTCCAGATGGGAGTGATAACCAAGACTTCCATGATCAGGTCGACCACAGCTGGAACTTCAACTTCAGTCGGATCTGTGGCGCTTTTTGGCTGCGGGGCCTCTTCAGTGAAGGGATCCTCCTGGACTGATGGTGTGTGGATGTGTTCCAAAAACACATTGCTGGGAATGGCTTCTCTTTTGGAACCTATTTTTGCCAGATCATCAGCTGCTTGATTTTTCAGTCGGGGTATGTGATGAAGCTCTAACCCCTCGAATTTCTTCTCCAGCTTTCTCACTGCATTGCAATAACCAGTCATGGCTGGACTCCTGACGTCCCATTCCTTCATCACTTGATTAATCACCAAATCTGAGTCGCCATAGACCATGAGGCGACGGACGCCGAGTGAAATGGCCATGCGCAACCCATATAAAAGTGCTTCGTATTCTGCCTCGTTGTTAGAGGAATCGAAGTGGATTTGAAGAACATATCTGAGTTTATCTCCTTCGGGGGATACCAACACCACTCCGGCGCCGGAACCATTTAGCATCTTGGAACCGTCGAAAAACATGGTCCAATGCTCCGAGTGAACCTGAGTCGGCAGTTGCTGTTCAATCCACTCGGCGACGAAATCCGTGATTTCCTGGGACTTGATAGCTTTCTTTGCCTCAAACTTGATATCTAGAGGAAGGAGTTCAATCGCCCATTTTGCCACTCGACCAGTTGTGTCCCTGTTATGCAAGATCTCTGACAACGGAGCGTCGCTGACGACTGTAATGGAATGATCAGAGAAGTAGTGGGCAACTTTCTTTGTGGTCATATAAATCCCATATACGAGCTTTTGATAATGAGGATATCTTTGCTTCGATGGGGTCAAGACTTCATAAATATAATACACTGGGCGCTGAACTTTGAAGGTTTTCTCTTCTTCTTCCCGCTCGACCGTAAGTACCGTACTGACGACTTGTCCTGTGGCTGCAATGTAAAGCAGCAAAGGCTCCTTGCTGATTGGGGCAGCAAGCACCGGCTGGGTGGAGAGCAGAGCTTTGAGCTCTGCGAACGCAGCGTCAGCTTCAGGAGTCCACTCGAACTTGTCAGACTTCTTCATCAATTGGTAAAGAGGCAATGCCTTTTCACCGAGACGAGATATGAATCGACTTAGGGCGGCCAAGCAACCAGTAAGCTTCTGAACATCGTGCACTCGCACAGAACTTTTCATTCAGAGTATAGTACCAACTTTTTCTGGATTGGCGTCGATTCCCCGTTCGAAAACGAGAAAACCGAGTAACTTTTCGCCAGGAACCCCGAATGTGCATTTTGATGGATTAAGCTTGATATCAAACCTTCTGAGGTTGGCAAAGGTTTCAGCAAGGTCAGTCAGCAGGTCGGAACCCTTCCGTGACTTGACCACAATATCATCCATGTACGCCTCCACATTCCGACTGATTTGGGTGAGCAAACACTTCTGAATCATCCTCATGAATGTGGCTCCGGCATTCTTGAGGCCGAATGGCATGGTAACATAACAGAAGCACCCGAATGGAGTGATGAAAGCTGTTTTGATCTCGTTAGGTCCATACAGACGGATCTGATGGTACCCGAAATAGGCGTCTAAAAAAGACAGTCGCTCACATCCCGCAGTCGAGTCGACTATCTGGTCGATGCGGGGGAGAGGAAAATGATCTTTCGGGCAGGCCCGATTGATATGTTTAAAGTCAATGCACATGTGAAGTGACTTGTCCTTCTTGGGGACCATGACAACATTGGCGAGCCACTCGGAGTGGTAGATTTCTCGGATGAACTCCGCCGCTAAGAGCCGAGCCACCTCTTCGCCAATGGCCTTTCTCTTCTGGACGGCAGACCATCAGAGATGTTCCTTGACGGGTTTTACTTTTGAGTCGACTCTTAGGCGGTGCTCAGCCAGCTCCCTGGGAACACCCAGCATGTCAGAGGGCTTCCATGCAAAAATGTCCCAGTTCTCACGGAGGAACTGGATGATCGCTTCTTCCTATTTGGAGTCGAGTGTTGTCGAGATATGAGTTGGAGCAGCGCTGGGGTCGGTCGGGTGGATGTGAGCTATCTTCGTATCGCCAGTCGACTGAAAAGCTGACTCTGTAGCGGGCTTCTTGGCTCGCAACAAATCACTTGGGTCTGCAGTCTTCTGGTATTCCTGCAACTCCACCACTGCCATCTGAGCATCAGCGATCTTCGAACCTTTCTGAAAACATTCTTCCGCTTTCTTCCGATTGCCCGTAATAGCGATCACACCTTTGGGGCCAGGCATCTTCAATTTGAGGTACACGTAACATGATCGGGCCATGAAGCGTGCATAAGCCGGCCTCCCCAAAATAGCGTGGTAGGCACTCTGGAAGTCTACAACTTCGAATGTCAACTTTTCTTTGCGGTAACTTTTGGAATCACCGAAAACCACATCAAGAGCAATCTGGCCGAGTGATTCAGCCTTCTTCCCAGGAATGACTCCATGGAAACTCATGTTGCTGGCACTGAGTCTGGACATCGGAATACCCATCCCTTTCAACGTCTCAGCATACAATATGTTCAAACCACTGCCACCATCCATCAGGACTTTGGTCAGTCGAGTGCCTTCAACAACTGGGTCGACCACCAAAGCTTGCCTCCCAGGGGTGGCGATGTGCGTTGGGTGGTCGGACTGGTCGAATGTTATGGCAGTCTGAGACCATTTCAGGTAACTAGGTGTCGCCGGAGCGACCATATTCACCTCTCGGTTAATAACTTTCAGTCGACTTTTGCTTTCAATATCGGCAAAAATCATCAGAGTGGAATTGACCTGAGGGTATCTGTCGTCACTGTCTTCTTTGTCCTCGACCTTGTCTGACTCATTTTCCTTACCTTTGGGCTGCTTGCCCTGGAACTGCTGGATCAAGAGTCGACACTGTCGAGTGGTATGTTTCGGGTAAATGAAATTATCCTCTTCATCTTTCTTTGTGTGGACAAGACATGGTAAGTCCAACACATCATTTCTTTCCTGGTCTTTAACCTTTTTGGGGTTCCAAGGTCCTTTATGTTTCCCTTTAAACTTTCCTTGGGTTAAAGCCAAGGCTTTCCCGGGAGCCGCTGGCTCGGCTTTCCGCTTCTGTTTCCGATTGGAAATTCCTCCGGTTTCTTGGGCGACTGACTTGAGCTTGCCACTCCTGAGTCGATCCTCATCTTCACCATTAGCGTACTTAGTGGCAATCTCCATCATCCGATTCAGGGACATATCTCCGGTTCGACCGAATTTCAAATTCAGTTCTCTGTACTTGACTCCTTCCTTGAAGGCACAAACTGCTTGGTGGTCAGGCACATTCTCCACCGAGTGATGTAACGTGATCCACCTCTGGATGTAATCCCTCAAAGTTTCATTCGGCTTCTGCACGCAAGACCGCAGTTCCGTCAGCCCTGCCGGTCGCTTGCATGTGCCTTCAAATATGGTGATGAACACTCGGGAGAGATCTTCCCAGGTGTAAATGCTTCTAGGTGCTAACTGGTTCAGCCACGCTCTGGCCGAGCCCTCCAACATGAGAGGCAGGTGCTTCATGGCCACTTCATCATTGCCGCCCCCAATCTGGACGGCCACTCGGTAGTCCTCAAGCCAAGTATCGGGCTTGGACCCGCTACTGAACTTACTGACTCCAGTCGCCAACCTGAAGTTGGGAGGAATCACAGCGGCCCTGATGGCTCTACTAAAGCACTCTGGCCCCGAAACATGTATTCTGCTGCTGGTAGGTGCATCTTCGTCGTGACCTTCTCGGTGAGCCATGTTCCTGTCAACCAAACCTTGGACGAGAATGGATCTCGCATCAAAGCCTGGCCCTCTGGGGTCGACTGGAATCCTTCGCCCACCACCATGAGGGCGCCTGTCATCCTGCTGGCGAGGCACATACGACCCGCTCCTCGGGGGAGGCGTGGGCACTCAACGTCGACCGTCACGATCGACTCGGTGATCATACTGCTCATGGTTCCCATACTGTTCACGCCGGTCTCCACGTCCCTCACGCCTCGGGGGCGATCTCGGGCTGTGAGCCGACTGGACTGTGTCCGCGGCAACGGATCTGCTGTGAATCCTGTTCCGCGACTGAGAAACAGCGGAATTCTGGTCTCCTGCTGCCCGGAGTAACGCTCTGATCTGCAGCAAGCCTCTGCCAGTCTCTGACTGGGAAGGCTGAATCGACTCCGCTATACGGGCTGCAGCTGCTAAATTCTGAATCGGAGTTCGATATACCTGCGGGGGCGGGAAGAGCTGACGTCGACTGGATTCGGGAACCCGTTGTCGCGCACGCTCGTCGAGTGCTCGCTGGAGGTTCTCTAGTCGAGTGCGCTCGGCCAAGTTTGCCAGGCGCGCGTCTTCCAAGGCGCGAGCCTCGGGGGTTTCTCCAACGATAGGAGTGTGCAGTGCATCCACGTTCCGGCGGCGAAGTTCTTCTCTCTGCAGCGATGTGAGAGGCTCGGGAAGATACTCCTCATGGGAACGCGACGGGTCGCCTCCACCCACGCCTCCGTCGGTGCGGGGAAAACCGAGAGGACTGGGCGGTCCATCGACCATCAGAACCTCCGCCGCCGGATCGCTGCTATCGCACTCGGATGCGGTCCCTGCGGAGCCAGTCGACAGGTCGAACAGGCCGTAGAGGGATTCGTCGGGCTCGATCACCGCGACTTGTGGGGTGGCCGACTGACGTGCCACCGCGTGTCTCACCCACCGCTGAAGTCTCGACCGACTGGAGCGCTTGCGCCGGCGGGAAACGGGGAGGGAGGACAACACAGGAGCCGATCGGTAGGGGGTCGACGGTTGCCGCAGGAGAACGCCGCGGACGCACGCGCTAAAGTGCGTTGCCCCGCGAACAGGGAGTGCGTCCACGTCGAGCGGAGCCTCCTGGAGCCAAGCAGAGTCGTCGACGATGAACGTGAGCGCACCGAGACGGATCTCGCGGCCCTCCACCAAAACTCCGCCGAAAACCATGATGATTCGGGTCAGAAAAGGTCGCAACTCCTCCAACAAACGCTAAAACACCGGCCCCACGGTGGGCGCCAACTGTCGTTGTTCCAAGTCTGATAGTAGTGTAGGGGGGTAAGTATGGAGAGGCGAGATCTTAGCTATGGAGAAGTTGTAAGCACGCAAGGTTTACGAGTTCAGGCCCTTCTCGAAGGAAGTAATAGCCCTACGTCTCAGAGCCCGGAGGCGGTCGACTGGATTATGCGTGTATGAATTACAGGGGTGCGAACCCTTTACACTGAGGAGGGGGGTGGCTTATATAGAGTCCGCCAGACCCCTCCGGCCCTCAGTTATGCAGGGTTTTAAGTACATTAAGGTCGGGCGTTACTGGTAACGCCCCTAATAAAGTGCTATGATGACCATAAAAGCTACTTAATGACCGACCGTTAGCGTGCGGAGTGACTTTAGGTCTCCTGTCCGTCGGGTGGTTGGATCTTGGTCGAGTGTCTTCGAGTCCGTCGAGTGAAACACCGCCAAGTCGATTGAAATGTGATTTCTTCTGGAGGTGTCCTTGGGTAGGTCAGTTTGGACAGGTCCATGGCCCTACCCTAGGTACATAGCTTCATCAGCGGCGGCTCCGGCGAGGCGGCGGCGTCGGCGGCGGCGAGGTCTGGCGGGGCGCGGGGCGGCGGCGGCGGCGTCGGCGGCGGTGGGCGCGGGGCGGCGGCGTCGGCGGCAGCGTCGGGCGCGGCTGCGGCGGCGAAAGGCGGCGGCGGCGGCGCGGGGTTCGAGGCGGGCGGCGGCTAGGGTTCCGGCCCAGGGTGGGCCGGCGGCTTATAAAGGCTGAGGCCTGGAGGAGTCCGGGCCTAGCACGGCCCGTGGGTCGGTTCGGACGTTTTTTTTTTAAAACTTACGTTCGGAAAAAAAAACAAAAGGACTACTAAACGGACTCCAAAAATCCCGAAATAAATTTTCTCCGGTTTCTAAAATCAAGCCGCACAGGATGAACATTTATTTGGGGCCTAAATGCAATTTTAAAAACGCGCATTTTTCCTAAATTCAAATAAAATAGCAAGTAAAACCAAATAAAATCTTATTTGATTTTTTTATTAAATCCTCAATATTTCTTTATTTTGGGAAAGTCATTTTATTCACTCTCTCATATTTTTGTAATAGAAATAATTAAAGATAAAATAAATAAAATCAAAAGATCCTATTTTCAAAATTTGAGACAACTCAAATATGAAAATAACGAAATTTTCAACTCTCTCTGAGGGTCCTTGAGTTGCGAAAAATTTCTAGGATCAACCAAAATACAATAAATATGATATGCAATGATGATCTAATGTATAACATTCCAAATTAAAAATTTGGGATGTTACAGACCATGACAACTCCAATCGGTTATGCTATTACTGTCGTTGATATACTGTACCTACTAGAACTAGTTAGTTAAAGAGGCCACCTCCTTGTCAATACCTTCAGTACACTGCCACTGCGACCACTCCTACTTAATTAGGCTAACTACATTTAGCAGTTCCGGCCGATGATGTTGCTGCGGCAGCTGAAGCAGCAGCAGCAAGTTATGCTAAATTAGGTTAACTACTGCATGACTAGTGCATGCATCTCAGAGATGGGTTGGGATACGTACACTGTACCAGTTGACTCGTACTCCGTAGTTGGTAGAGCACAGGTAGAGAGCATCAGATACGTGGAGCTCATCACCTACAATTCGGGCCTAGTATTAAATTTAAATTTAGATGGATCTGCTCATTTGACAACTGGGATGTGTAGACGTTTAGTGCCGGCTCGATCCCAATCATTCGGGTGTAGAAGGCCGCTCGTTTGGGCGTAGAATATTGTGGCATCCAGCTCGAGCACATCTGCACATGCACGTACAGGGAAAGCCTTGAAGCAACACGACGGGCCCATGCGTATATGCATGCATGCACCCGATCTATTTTTGTGGAAGCGAAGGGAGAATCAGATATACTACCTCCGTTCCAAATTATTCGTTGAGATTTTAATTTAAATTTAAACTAAAATCATGACAAATAATTTAGAACGGAGGGAGCACTAGTTGTGGATGCGCACTGTAGTAGTGCTTGTAGCTTGTTACATATGAGAATTTCAGAAAGGCAATGGTGGGTCTATCTTTTTTATGAGAGGAAAAAGTGGATTCTTCATGTTCTTTCCTTCTTTCTAGAAGAAAAGGTCGCAGTCATCTATGAACGGAAACGTACATGAGTTTATCCTTTCTTTTTCATACTACAAAATAGCACACATTTTTAGTTGCAACTGAGCACATTTTCTTTCCTTGAGGGATTTCGTAACTGATAAGAGAAAAGTTAATTACTCCCTCACAAAGTTATACTAAAGCTGTGTTAAGTAATATGGATCAGATGGACAGGGCCGGCCCTGATGGGGGGGGGGGGGGGGGGGGGGGGGGGGGGGGGGGGGGGGGGGGGGGGGGGGGGGGGGGGGGGGGGGGGGCGGCCGCCCCGGGCCCCCGAAATCGAGGGGCACCGCGCCAGGTACTATATACGCTAGCCCATGACCCTGTCCCGATACACAGCCTCGTGGTAACAAGCTAGCAGCCTTGACTTTGTGTATGCAAAATAAACATTCTAGTCCAGCTAGCAGGTACGACACCTACTTAGGTAGCTCTCAATCCATCCTGAGAATCCCGTCTACTACTCTCGGGGCAATTGCCAATTTTGTTTTCTTTCCATCATAAGCTCGCATCTGGTTCCTTACTACGATCCCTAATTCCCTACGGCCTTAGGATATTCGTCTGAGCCCAGATCGCGAGTTCCGGCATAGCAGACGCTCGAGGTTTCCGCCAGGGCCCTGAACGCCGTAGTACGCCGATAAACTCCGCTCCCCTCTCCCTAGGCGCTGGAGCACATCGTTGAGGGCGTCCGGCAAACGCCAGTCCAAATAGCACCATTGCCGTCCCGAGCGTCCGATGAGTGTTCACTGACGCTGATCTGACCGATTTCAGGTATATCTCATATTCACATAACCATTCTCTATACATATATATACTGTTAACGAAGTAGTAATTTACAAGACTGTTCAACCTTTCGATGCAAAAAAAAAAATCAAAGAATATGAATAGGAAGAAAAAGGGTTTCCCTCCGCTTTAGATTATAAAGCACTGTCCAACCGATACAACCAACTTGCTGGGGCCGCAGCACAAACAAGCCCAAAAGAAAAAGGAGAGAAAGAAAAAAGAAACAAATGCCAACACCGGCAGCTCAACTAAGCAAAGATGACCGACACCCGCTGCACCCACCGAAGAAGAACCACCGCCCGCCAAGCACTCCGAAGCCTCGCGTACCAAGCAACATCTTCAGGAAGAAATGCGACGACGACGCCTCTGCTGCCCGGACAAGTCCTAGGGTTTCCCCCGGTACGCGGATAGCAATGGGGAAGGGGGTATCACCGACGCCCCTCAGGAGGGTCCGGCAACGCCCACGGGCGCAGCCGCGCCGGTGGCGAACGAGCCGCCAGAGATTTCTCCCGCCCCGAAGCCACCACCGCCACCTCAGACAATCGGAAACGCACCGCCCAACAAGCCGCCCACCAGCCTGTGCCACCACGGATATCGCACCATCTTCACCGTTTCACTGAGGTTACCAACACGAGACCTGGAGGTGGGACGAGAAGACACCGGGCACGGAGGCAACCGCACCGCAGCCGACAGGAGGGAACAACCTCCACCGCCGCGCGGAGCCGACCGAACATGGCAACAGGGACTTGCCGGGCACCACGTTGGGGTCCGGACAGTCCCTGCAGCCACGCTGCAGCATGCCGGCCGCCGGAGCCACCACCACCGCAGCCACGCCCCCCTCGTCCCACCACCAGGGAGCCACGCCGTCGCGCACCAGACCGCAGGCCCGCCCCAGCCCAGATGGGGCCCGGAAGGGCCCAGATCTGGGCCGAGCGGGCGCCGCCGGCCAGCCGCCCACCGCGCCGCCCCGCAGCCAACGGCCACGCCGCCGCGTCGAGGGCACCCGAGGCCCGCAGGACGCCGCCGCCGAGCCTCACCGCCGCTAGCCGAGCAGCACCGCCGCCGGGGAGGAGGGAGCGCGGGGAAGGGACGTCTGCCGGCGCCGGCGCC
This sequence comes from Triticum urartu, assembly GCF_003073215.2. Classification (NCBI taxonomy): domain Eukaryota; kingdom Viridiplantae; phylum Streptophyta; class Magnoliopsida; order Poales; family Poaceae; genus Triticum; species Triticum urartu. The sequence goes on from NC_053025.1 coordinate 34,457,763, forward strand.
GGCGCCACCCGGACACGCCGGAGGCCGCAGCCGGCGGCGGCGAAGGGGGATGAGGGAGGAGGAGGACCGAGACGGGAGGAGGGCAGGGGGGCGCTCCGCCGCCTCGGGGGGCGGCAGGAGCGCAGGGGGAGGGTAAACTCCAACATATCTATAATGGCTTTCCCGACTGACCTTCGTATCCCGTGACAAGTCTCCAAAAAAAATCAAAGAATATCAGCTCTTCTGTTATCATGTCATCTATAAAGTATGCTTCTGGTAGCAAAAAAAAAGGAAAGGGAACAACGTGTGGATCATTGGTGCTTCGATGAACCCAAATGGTGAGTTGGGTATTGGGGATACTTCTTGTGAAGGAAGAGGAACCAAGATGAAAGTATTGACATCAACGTCGGCAACAACAATGTATGCATATTTTTTTGGGGAAAACAATGTATACATTAGTGATAAGAATTTTTACCGGTAATATGGTATACATAGATTTTGCTTATTATTGTTATATGATGTTTATACGAGGGCCCTCAAGGTTTGGTTTCGCCCCGGGCCCCTGAAATCACAGGACCGGCCCTGCAGATGGAATAACTTGAATCCCGCAAAAAAAGTTCAGAAGCTAGAACCAGCTTGAAAGCAATCGTGTTCCCGGTGATCCAGTTTGGTTTCTGTCCCTCGCACACTTGCTCGCGTGCACGTTTCAGTGCCATCCACAAGAAATCTTCATGGTTGTCGTTTCGACCAGGCTATAGGCCTATAGCCAGGGCACCAAAAGGATGCTACGTGGATGGGTTCCATGTGCCAAACCTGTGCGCGAGTCACGACGCGGCCAACAAATGAGCCGCCATGACACTCGAGCGCGAGGCCGTCAAAGGGAACAAAGTATACCTGGCCACCGGATACCCGGCCCGGCTGGCCCGACCCGACCCAGCCCAAGACATACGCTGGGCTGGGCCTGGGCCTTAGTTTTGAGCCTGAAGCACACGTCGGGCCAGGCCTGGGCTTGGGTCTTTCACGTTTTAGGGAAGGGGCCTAGCCTGAGGCCTGACGGGCTTTTCCTTTGATGGGCCGGGTTTAGGCCTGAAAAGTAGGCCCGACGACTGGGCTGTGTCGGGCTCGGGCCTAGATTTTCTGCCTCGGGCTTGGTCAGGCCCAGCCCAAAGCCCGACCCGGCCCGGCGGATGGCCGGGTATAGAACAAAGCCATATGTGCGCACGGGGGGAGCAAAGATCCAAGCGCGCAAAGCCGTCGAAGAATGAAAGCATTCAGTGGCGCTCGTGAGGTGGGTGTAAGGCGCGCATATGCGGAGACAGGCGCAAGCGGCACGCCGCGGGCGCGCTTGGCAAATCTGGCCCCTCAAACGCTCGCAGACATGACTGGATGCATCCGCGGACACTTTCCGGTCACGCCTCCCGCCCCTCCGCCACCATGGAGGCCATGGACCAGAGGGGGAAATCTCCTCTCATCTAGGGGGGAGGCCAAGAAAGAAGAAGAAGGAGGGGGCTCTCTCTCCCCCCCTCTCTCCCGATGGCGCCGGAGTGCCACCGGGGCGAGGATCGTGACGGCGATCTACATCAACAATCTTGCTACCGTCAACACCAACTTGCTCCCCCTCTATGCAGCGGTGTAAAACCTCTTCCTCCCGCTGTAATCTCTACTTAAACATGGTGCTCAACTTCATATATTATTTCCCAATGATATATGGTTATCGTATGATGTTTGAGTAGATCCATTTTGTCCTGTGGGTTAATCGTGATCTTGGTTGGTATGATTGTATATTTTATTTATGGTGCTGTCCTACGGTGCCCTCTGTCTCGCACAAACGTGAGGGGCCCCCGCTGTAGGGTGTTGCAATATGTTCATGGTTTCTTATTGTCAGTGTTGCAGGGGTGACAGCAGCCTAAACACGGATAAGTGGGTTATGGCGTATGGGAGTAAAGAGGACTTTATACTTAATGCTATGGTTGGGTTTCACGACCTTAATGATCTTTAATAGTTGCGTATGCTTGCTAGAGTTCCAATCATAAGTGCATATGATCCAAGTAGAGAAAGTATGTTAGCTCATGCCTCTCCATCATGTAAAATTGCAAGAATTATTATCGGTACTTGTTACCGATTGCCTAGGGAAAAATGACTTTCTTGTTGACAAAAGCTATCCATTTTTATTACCTTGCAATTTATTCATAGTTTTATTCTTGCAAAGTACTCATAGTTTTATTCTTGCAAAATAGTTTCATTCTTGTTTTCGATAAAGCAAACGTCAAGTGTGGGTAGAGTTGTAACGGTGGTCGATAGAACTTGAGGGAATATTTGTTCTACCTTTAGCTCCTAGTTGGGTTCGACACTCTTATTTATCAAAGAAGGCTACAAACGATCCCCTATACTTGTGGGTTATCAAGAACTTTTTCTGGCACCGTTGCCGGGGAGCAATAGCGTGGGATGAATATTCTCATGTATGCTTATTTGCTTTATCACTAAGTAGTTTTTATTTTCTGTTCTTAGTTGTTCTCTATCTTTAGTTATGGATATGGAACACGAAAGTCCAAAAAAATAGTTGCACTTGCTACTCATGGAGATGGGGAACCTCCTAAAACCCTCGATGCTTGTTATGTGGAAAATATTATGCATTACTTCGATAATCCTGGGAAAACCCCATTCAACATGATAATGGGAGTAACGTTGGATCAACGTGAATACTTTAGGGATTATCGGTTGACACAAAAAGGGAAAGTTTTATGGGATCAAATTCATATGTTGTATTGGTATGCTTGGAATTTATGTCAGAGATATGATTATACTTGTTTCTCTAGGATGAATTCTACACACCTTCCCTTTTCATGCAAATTTAATGACAATGAAACCTTGGCTTCTTATGCTAATTGTATATATGATTACTATGATGTGGAACAAATAGAAGAATTTGTTGCTTTTAAGGGTGCTTATGAAATTGAATCTTTGTTTGAAAAGTTTGAAGATTTTAATGATTCAGTTTGTAGACCTGAAAATTTTGCTATCCTTAAATATTGCTATGATAATTATAAATTTAATTCCGATATTGATGAATTTACTGAGAGAGTTTCCACTGTCCAAGAAGAGACTAATATTTTGCAGGAGTCTATGGAAGAAGGAATTGATGAAACTGTGAGCTCATTGGATGAAAAAGATGATGAGGAGAGCGAAGAACAAAAGGAGGAAGAGAGGATTAGCTACCCGTGCTCACCTTCTAATGAGAGTAACCCTCCAAATCATACATTGTTTAAGGTCCCTTCGTTCTTAGCGAAGGAGGAATGCTATGATAATTGTTATGATCCCGTTGATTCATTTGAAATATCCCATTTGATGAACTTGATGCTTGCTATGCTTGTGGCCTAGATGCCAATATGAATTATGCTTATGGAGATGAACTTGCTATAGTTCCTTATATTAAGAATGAAATTTGTTGCTATTGCACCCACACATGATAGTCCTATTATCTTCTTGAATTCTCCAAACTACACTATATTGGAGAAGTTAGCATTTATTAAGGATTACATTGATGGGTTACCTATTACCACTGCACATGATAATTTTGATGAGTATAATATGCATGTGCTTTCCGCTCCTACTCGTAATTATTATGAGAGAGGAACTACATCTCTGCCTCTTTATGTTTCCAACACGACAATATTGCAGGAAACTGCTTATGCTATGTATTGGCCTCTACTTGATGTGCATGAATTGTTCTTGTATGACATGCCGATACATAGGAAGAGAGTTAGAATTCGTCATTGCATGATATATGTTTCTTTGTGCTCACTACTAAGTGTCAAATCATTGTTAATTAAAATTGGCTTTGATATACCTTGGGATCCGGGTGGATCCATTACTTGAGCACCTTATGCCTAGCTTAATGGCTTTAAAGAAAGCGCTACCAGGGAGACAATCTGGAAGTTTTAGATAGTCATTTATTTCTGTTGAGTGATTTTATAAAGTTTAAAAACAAAAAAATATAGAGGGGAACTTAAAACTTCACAAAAAGAAAAGTGAAAATGAGATAGACGAGCACCGTGGAAGCGGGAGCGTGCCTTGAACTTTGTTCATGCCCATGGAAACTTTGTGAATCTTGACTTGCAGAACCTTTTCAACAAAAATAATTATCCCCTTGTACAATTCCATTGTATTATAAAAATAATTTGCCAAGATTTGCCTTTAGGATGTTTAGATTGCTTGTTGGTTTGTGCGGTGCAGAAACAGAAACTTTGGCTGTAGTGCGCAATTTTACATTTTTTACTGGAATGTCTAAAGTTTCTGAAACCTTTTGCACAGTCTTGCTATACAAAATGTTTATTTTTGCTAAGTGTTTCAGAATTTTTGGAGTGCCAGAAGTGTGGTGAATGTTCAGATTACTACAGACTGTCCTGTTTAAGACATATTCTGTTTTTTGATGCATTGTTTTGCTTGTTTTGATGAAACTATCGATTCTTATCGATGGTATAAGCCATGGAAAAGTTATATTACAGTAGCTACAGTGCAAAAACGAAATATGAATTGGTTTTCAATAGTACTTACAGTAGTGATTTGCTTTATTATACTAACGGATCTTACCGAGCTTTCTGTTGAGTTTTGTGTGGATGAAGTGATCAAAGATCGAGGAAGTCTCGATATGAGGAGAAGTAGGAGAGGCAAGAGCTCAAGCTTGGGGATAACCAAGGCACCCCAAGTAAATATTCAAGGAGACTCAAGCTTCTAAGCTTGGGGATGCCCCGGAAGGCATCGCATCTTTCTTCAATGTGTATCGGAAAACATTTTCGTCTTTGTTTCGTTCATGTGATATGTGTGAATCTTGGAGCGTCTTTTGTGTTTATTTTTTACTTTTATTTTATGCACCAAGCTGGTATGAGATAGTCCATGGTTGATTTATAGAATGCTCATTGCACTTCACTTATATCTTTTGAGTATGGCTTTATAGAATGCTTCATGTGCTTCACTTATATCATTTGAAGTTTGGATTGCCTGTTTCTCTTCACTTAGAAAACCATTGTTTGAAGAATGCTCTTATGCTTCACTTATATTTATTAGAGCATGGCCTTTTGTAGAAAGAATTAAACTCTCATGCTTCACTTATATCTATTTAGAGAGCCAACGGGAATTGGTCATTTGCATGGTTAGTCATAAAATCCTACATAAAACTTATGGATCACTGAATATGATATGTTTGATTCCTTGCAATAGTTTTGCGATATAGAGATGGAATATGTGGGAGGTACTAGTAAACGATTGTGTTTAGTAAGAATATTCCTGTTAAGATTTGTGATTCTCGAAGCATGCACATATAGTCTCTCGTTGTGCTATGATGTTGGAGCACGATTTATTATTGATTATCTTCCTTATGAGTGGCGGTCAAGGACGAGCGATGGTCTTATCCTACCAATCTATCCCCCTAGGGGCATGCGTAGTAGTACTTTGCTTCGAGGGCTGATAAATTTTTGTAATAAGTATATGAGTTCTTTATGACTAATGTGACTCCATGGATTATACACACTCTTACCTTTCCACAATTTGCTAGCCTCTACGGTACCGTGCATTGCCCTTTCTAACATCGACAGTCGGTGCAAACTTCGCCGGCGCATCCAAACTCCATGATATAATACACTCTATCACACATAAGCCTTATTGTATCTTCCTCAAAACAGCCACCATACCTACCTATTATGACTTTTCCATGGCCATTCCGAGATATATTGCCATGCAACTTTCACCGCTTCCGATTGATGACTTGAGCATTCATTGTCATATTGCTTTGCATGATCATATAGCTGACATAGTAGTTGTGGCTCAGCCACCGTTTATCATTTTTCATACATGTTACACTAGATCATTGCACATCCTGGTACATTGTCAGAGGCATTCATATAGAGTCATACTTTGTCATAGGTATCGAGTTGTAATTTTATTTCTTTTTGAGTTATAAGTAAATACAAGTGTGATGATCATCATTATTCATTTTTAGAGCAGTGCCTCAGTGAGGAAAGGATGATGGATACTATGATTCCCCCACAAGTCGGGATGAGACTCCGGACAATGAGATAAAAAAGAAAGGAAAAAGAAAAAGAAAAAGAAAAAACAAAGAGAGAAGGGGCATTGTTAGTATCCTTTACCACACATGTGCTTCAAAGTAGAACCATGTTTTTCATATGGAGAGTCTCCTATGTTGTCACTTTCATATACCAGTGGGAATTTTTCATTATAGGATTGGATGCACACCCACTTAGTTTTCATATTGAGCTTTCATACACTTAGTTCTTAGTGCATTCGTTGCATGGCAATCCCTACTACTCGCATTGATATCGATTGATGGGCATCTCCATAGCCCGTTGGTTAGCCGCGTCGATGTGATTTTTTCTTACTTTTTGTCTTCTCTATATTTACCCCTATCATCATACTCTATTTCACCCATAATGCTATATCCATGGCTTGCGCTCATGTATTGCGTGAGGGTTGAAAAAGATGAAGCGCGTTAAAAAGTATGAACCAGTTGCTCGGCTTGTCATCGGGGTTGTGCATGATAAATACTTTGTGTTAAGAACACAGAGCATGACAAGACTATATGATTTTGTGGGGATAGCTTTCTTTAGCGTTGATATTTTAAATGACATGATTGTTTGTTGGGATGCCTGAGTATTGATGTCTTTATGTCAAATTATAGACTATTGCTTTGAATCACTTATGTCTTAATATTCATGCCATGATTAGATATATGATCAAGTTTATGCTAGGTAGCATTTCACATCAAAAATAATCTTTTTTATCATTTAACTGCTCGAGGACGAGCAGGAATTAAGCTTGGTGATGCTGATACGTCTCCGTCGTATCTATAATTTTTGATTGTTTCATGCCAATATTATACAACTTTCACATACTTTTGGCAAATTTTTATATGATTTATTGGACTAACCTATTGATCCAGTGCCCAGTGCCAGTTCCTGTTTTTTGCATGTTTTTATCTCACAGAAAATCCATATCAAACGAAGTCCAAATGCAATAAAATTTTACGGAGAATTATTTTGGAATATATGTGATTTTGGGGAGTTGGAATCACCGTAAACGAAGGCCTACACAACCCACAAGACACCAGGGCGTGCCAGAGGCCTCTGGCACGTGGTGGTGGGTTGTGACCTCCTCGAACGTCGGTTGTAACTCTACTTCGGGTAGAAGGAAGCTTATATCCGGAATAAAGTCGTGTTAAAATCTCAACGCAATCGGAGTTACGGATCTCTCGAAATATAAGAAACTGTTTTCGGCCAGATCTGGGAGCGTGAAACAGAAGAGAACAAAGAGGGAGATCCAATCTCAGAGGGGCTCCCGCCACTCCGCCACCATGGAGGCCATGGACCAGAGGGGAAAATCTCCTCCCATCTAGGGGGGGCAAGGAAGAAGAAGAAGGAGGGGGGGCTCTCTCTCCCCCTCTCTCACGGTGGCGCCGGAGTGCCACCGGGGCAAGGATTTGAACACATCACCGTGTACCCTTGACGCCGGGGGTGATGCACCGCAGCTCGCGTCGAAGGAGATCTGACCGGCAGCGCGATACGCAGGACAGCCGGCAGATGATTTTGTAGACCCGAAGCCCCGTTTGTCCGGGAGGGACCCCGTCAGGGCTCGCGGCAGCTATGGGCTGCCCTAGGTCGACCTGATCGCCCCTAGGGCCTCGAGGTTCGCCGCCATGCAATGAAGAAGAACGAACGAAGAACAAGGAAGAAGAATAACAAGGGAGAAGGAAAAGTAAAGGTAAAAGATGTAGATAGATTTGTTCGATTGTGTGTTGTTCAATCGTCCGTCACCTCTCATCTATTTATGAGGCGGCTAGACTTTCCGTACAAGAAAAGGACTAAAAATTCCATCCAAAACATCAAAAACCCTAACCTAACTCGGACACGAATCTTTGGTAATTTCCGGATCAATCTCGGTCTCACCGATTGGTTTGCTTCGGTCCCACCGAGTGAACGTGGCCAACTCTCTGTAACTTTCTTTAATTTCCGGATCAATCTTGGTCTTACCGATTAGTTTGCTTCGGTCCTACCGAGTCAACATTGCCAACTCTCTGGTAAATTTTTGGACCAACTCGGTCTCACCGATCAAATCAACTCGGTTGGTCCGAAATGACTCTGCAGCTTCTGTTTCTGACCTTGTTTTTCCTTCACAGGTTGCATACGACCTTGGATTAAGATGATTTTTATATCAAAATCCACCGTTTCGACGAGACGCACAACTTTCATGTTGACAATTTTTCCATATAAGGAAATCTTAATTGGGTTTAAGCCATTCTTTAATCTGGTGTCAACATGAGCATCTCTGAAGTTGTCATAACTTTTGCATCCGAACTCTGTTTTAGACCATCTTCATATTCATCTTGATCTTCTCGAAGAGAGCCATCTCATAGTGACTTTAAATAGTAATTTTGAATTACTCTTGACATAGCTTCAAGCCACTCTTTATAAACATGCCACTTTTGATCGTCAACACATGCCCCCCTGTTTTTCGGCAAAGCTAGTGTGCCGAAAAATAACTTGTACCAAGTTTGTTCTAAGGATGATGTCAACACTCCATCGGCCATTTATATGTCCTTAGGACAATAAGTATATATATTGACCATGTCTTGTGTGAACTTTCTGATGCAAACTTGGGTGAAACCTTCTCAGCTTCATTAACAATCCGGTGATAAAGTACCATAGATATGTATCTCAAGGTCATCCTCCAGACCATATTGTTCACCCTTTTGATAGGATTTTGTAGATAATCAACAATACTTTCTCCAATCCTTACTTTTGCCTACATAAAAATTTCATTAGTGGCCGAAGCTGTGGACTTCGGTTCGGCGTTACCTATGTTGACGAGACTAAGCATCGGCTATTGAGAGAAATGCAATACAACATGATTAACATAGTAGCTGGATGTTTGCTGTGCCAATTCTTTCGAATATTCATGTCTAAATACATGAATAATTTTAAAGCAAACCAAGGTAAATTTTGCATCTAGACACACCAAAAGATAAACTATAAGTGATTCGTTATAACATTGATAACCCTTGGATATTTGTTGCACTACTAATAACGAATCACCGGAAGCCTCAATATGTATAGCACCTATAGCAAGGCAAAGCTCCAATCCGAATGACAATGCATATTCGGCTTTGATCATTGTGCAAAAATATTTTAAGCGGCATGAGGCTTCACAAAATAGCACCATAAGGAGATATATAAACAACACCAACACCTTGGCCATTGCTACAAATTTAACCATCAATATATAATCTCCATGGTACTAGAGAGATCAAGCTAAAATCAATATTATGCATGATGTCAATATGATGCTCAATAATAAAATCAACCATGATTTGGCCTTACGTAAGTTCTGAAAACTAATAGGCCAAAGCACACCCAATCAAAACATAAGTCCGCTTTGCAATTTTGGTGAATTGGTCTATGCATAATATCCTCAATGGCATAAATTTGACAAATTCCTTTGCAAGCACTTATCTCAATCTCTACTAAAACTAAGGACGGTGTTAGAGTACCACACCAGCCATTCTTACATATATTCTTAGGGCGATAGATAAGTACCGGCCATTACCATGAGGTCCATGTAGAATTCATTCACCAAATCATGTATAGCCGAAATAAACAAATGAAATAGCAATCAAATATTTCGGCCCTTTGGATTAGCAAGAAAAAATGTAGCTAATAAATTGTATAGAGATTTGGTAATACCCTCTCATGATGCAGAAACTTATGTCGCTTCCATGGATCAAAATAAATTCAGGTAGGGTAATTTATCATACCTGATGATGAATTCCATGGCAAAGGCATCAATGGTATGGTTGAAAAACATGGATGATGTGCTAACCGAAGATTTTGATGGGGTGATGCAAACCTTCGGCTTAATTGTTTCTGGTTTCCATCCTTCTCTTTCTTCACTTTTATAACACTTGTTGCAATAGAAGGTTGCACATCATTTTTATTTTGACTGCTCCTCTTGGGAACCCATGCCATGTTCTTCTTTTTCAGCTCTTGTGCACTAAGTTTTTGTAATTCCTTCTTTCACCAATACGATAAGCCGAGTGGGCACCCCGGCTATGATTTTGTTTGAAGCAATGACAATTCTTGTTTTACCTTGTGCACTGTCAACTTCTTTTCTTCAGATTTGGCACTTTGACTCTTGATAATTGGTTGCTTCATCTCATTGCCTTTAGTAGCCAATGTCAACACGTTAATTGGCTCTTTTTCATTTGAGATCAAATCTGAAGTTGCACTCTTACGACCATCTCTTTTAACACGATACACTTGTTTGACCACTTCTTTCTTCTTCTTTGAGCTCCGGACCGATTCCTTATGATTGAAACGGTCTTTAACATATGATTGTTCAAATGTTGATCTTCTCGGAGATGCATAATATTGGTTAGATGGTCTAAAATAAGATGGAGAGTGTGCCCTTGCATCATACCTGTCCCATGATGGATATGGATCTACATGAGCATAGGGATGCATCCACGGCATTGGCACTGGCGGCCCAAAATAAGGATATGAATATGTTGCATTAAAATGCTCACTTTGCCAATACCGATCCGCATACTTGCGCCTTGGGGGTGATCTTGGTTTCTTTGCATGATTTGGCTGATAAGCATTCTTCTCTCCACTCTTCTTTTGATATTTATCCAATATTTCAGCGAAGGTGATTTTTGATCTCTTACACTTGCGCTTATTTCGGCCTTTGTTTTCTTTTGGTTTGCTTTCATCGATCATTGGATTTCCTTGCTGCCCCCCAGTCCTTGGCGTCTCCATTGTAGCTTCGATGGAATTTTCGCCCTCAAGATTATACTCATTATGCTCTTCAACAACTTCTTTACTTGAAAGCTTGATCCCATCACCTACAGTTTTTACCTTCTCTTTGAATGGATCGGCTTGAAGTAGTCGATGCAAAAAAATTCTGCCATCGGGACCAATCGGAAAAGACTGGTCATCTCTTGGTGTGTCGACAAATTTTAATCATCCTTTATTAATGGCCGATTTAACTATTTGATGAAACATGTTACAATCCTCAAAACTATGCTTGAATGAATCGTGCAACTTACAATACATTCGTCCTTGGATAGATGGCTTGACATGGTGATCAAGAATTTCAATGTAATTATTTTTCAATAACAAATCAAAGATTTGGTCACACATGTTCGAATCGAAGGTATACCTTTTGTTTTCTAGCCAATCTTGTTGTGAGAACGGCTTTGGAGTTAAGCAAACGAATGGTTCAGATTTGGCACCTTCCCATTCGGCTATGAATTCTCTTTCACATTCTTTTTCCGATATCTTTAAATAAGAAACTATACTAGCGTCGGTTTTCTCAAAAGATTTTAACCTTGGCTTTAAATTTCTGAAATCAAAGTAGTTAGAACATACATGTCTTAATTGAGACCATGCGTAAGCCAAGTATGAAGCAAGCAAAGCTACCCAATTAGATATGAACTTTAAATAAAGCAATGGGAAAAACTTTGGCTGCAGTAATAAGTCACTATCAGTCTCTTTGAATAGTACAATATATTGACCGATATGCTTAGTAACAATTTTATTGCTAACAATTAAATTGCCCTTCTTCATTGGTCTTTGAAAATTACTTATTAGAATTTTTCTAATAGATGCATCAACAATAAAGTTGTGACCAAATCTGGAAATAGGTAAATTACTTTCTAGACATACCTCTTCAAATATGTCGGGAGAGCATGATGATTGCATGTCATGAATAATATTGTGCTTTGCTTTTGGATGGCTTCCCAACATCGCGTCACAATTTTCTTCTTGAAACCGCATCATAAATTTGAAGATCTTTTTCAACCGAACTTTGTTCGGCTACTTGTTCTTGTCCTTGAAGCTCGTCAATTTCTATGGCACGAAACTCATAGGGCAGGAAGTAGGTTCCATTAATTTCAGAAAAATCAAGCATGGTTGTTTTGCTATGCTTTCCATGCTCTTTCTCAATAATGCTTGCCTCTTTGGATTTGATGGACTCAGAATATATACTACTTGATTCGGCTTTTCCAATAACTGAATTTTCTTTGTTACCTGAATCAATGAATTTATCTTTTTTAATTTGCAAGGCTTCTCGCTCTTGTCTATTTTTAGCCCACATCTCAGCTTGGCGAGCTTTAAACTTTTTCATCTCAATTTCCATCCACTCCTCATGAGATTGCCCCCCAATACTTTCAGACTTTTCCGGCAATGAGGTGCCAAAACTTTGCAATTGTTTAGGGGGTACACTAGATGGTACATCACTGGGCGACTGCATCATTTGCACAACTCTAGCTTTTACTGCAGCAAAATCATGAGGCTTCCCGCCTTCTATTAGTTCCTGTCGAATGGAGTTGCACAAATCCCAAGAGAGTGTAAGCTTGTTCTCAACCACCCAGTATGGATATGGTTGCCCCCCGATGCTTTTAGACTCTTTCGGCAATGAGATGTTGCCGAAATTCTGTAATTGTGTAGGGGTACATGATATGCCACGGTAGTAGGTGAAGGCATTTGTGCTCCTGCAGAAGTTTCACTTATTCGGCCATGACCATGAAGGCGCGGAGCCGAATTATGGACATCAACAGTTGCGTATGGTGCCAAAAAATTAGTAGCACTAGGTGTAGCATATGATGTTTGAGGGTAATTGGCCAAATAACTAGTAGTAACATGGCCAATTCCCCTATCCACCGGCACGTTTGGATTAACATACTGCAAGTTATTTGCCGATGAATAAAAACTTGAAACACTTTGTTGCATAACATTGGAAGTTCCTACATAGGGTGTCTCAACTTGATTAACCGAACTCATCATGTTATTCATCGGCATATAAATTTGTGGGGTTGCCGATGCATGGGAGCTGGGATACATATGCCACATGTTGCTAAACTTATATGAAGTAGAATCATGGAGATTTTGTTGCATCGGCCCTTGCACATAATTAGGTGCATGATTGATAAAGCTAGGGCTAGCCGATACATTATGCTCATTAGGTGATCCAGCAACAACAGATGGATTATTTGCATCTACAAAGGGGAATTGGGTATTCATATTACCTTTGTAGATTGCAGCAACTTGATGACGATCTCTTCATAGCAAGAGCGGGCCGGAGACCGTTCAAAGCTTCTTCCCCAGCGGAGTCGCCAAAAAGTGTGTTCGCACACGAACACGTCACCGTGTACCCTCGACGCTGGGGGTGATGCATCGCAGCTCGCGTCGAAGGAGATCTGACCGGCAGCGCGATACGCAGGATAGCCGGCAAATGCTTTTGTAGACCCGAAGCCCCGTTTGTCCGGGAGGGACCCCGTCAGGGCTCGCGGCGGCTATGGGCTGCCCTAGGTCGACCTGATCGCCCCTAGGGCCTCGAGGTTCGCCGCCCTGCAATGAAGAAGAACGAACGAAGAACGAGGAAGAAGAAGAACAAGGGAGAAGGAAAAGTAAAGATAAAAGATGTAGATAGATTTGTTTGATTGTGTGTTCTTCAATCGGCCGTCACCTCTCATCTATTTATGAGGCGGCTGGACTTTACGTACATGAAAAGGACTAAAAATTCTGACCAAAACATCAAAAACCCTAACCTAACTCGGACACGAATCTCTGGTAATTTCCGGATCAATCTCGGTCTCACCGATTGGTTTGCTTCGGTCCCACCGAGTGTACGTGGCCAACTCTCTGTAACTTTCTGTAATTTCCGGATCAATCTCGGTCTTACCGATTAGTTTGCTTCAGTCCTACCGAGTCAACATTGCCAACTCTCTGGTAAATTTTCGGACCAACTCGGTCTCACCGATCAAATCAACTCGGTCGGTCCGAAATGACTCTGCAGCTTCTATTTCTGACCTTGTTTTGCCTTCACAGGTTGCATCCGACCTCGGATTAAGATGATTTTTATATCAAAATCCACCGTTTCAACGAGACGCACAACTTTCATGTTGATAATTTTTCCATATAAGGACATCATAATTGGGTTTCAAGCCATTCTTTAATCTGGTGTTAACATGAGCATCTCTGAAGTTGTCATAACTTTTGCATCCGAACTCCGTTTTAGACCATCTTCATATTCATCTTGATCTTCTCGAAGAGAGCCATCTCATAGTGACTTTCAATAGTAAGTTTGAATTACTCTTGACATAGCTTCAAGCCACTCTTTATAAACATGCCACTTTTGAGCGTCAACAGGATCGTGATGGCGATCTACATCAACAATCTTGCTACCATCAACACCAACTTTCTCCCCCTCTATGCAGTGGTGTAACACCTCTTCCCCCCTCCCCCCCCCCGCTGTAATCTCTACTTAAACATGGTGCTTAACTCCATATATTATTTCCCAATGATCTATGGTAATCCTATGATGTTTGAGTAGGTCCGTTTTGTCATGTGGGTTAATCGTGATCTTGGTTGGTATGATTGTATATTTTATTTATGGTGCTGGCCTACGATGCCCTCCGTCTCGCGCAAACGTGAGGGGCCCCGATGTACAGTGTTGCAATATGTTCATGGTGTGCTTATTGTTAGTGTTGCGGGGGTGACAACGGCCTAAACACGGATAAGTTGGTTATGGCGTATGGGAGTAAAGAGGACTTGATACTTAATGCTATGGTTGGGTTTGACGACCTTAATGATCTTTAGTAGTTGCGGATGCTTGCTAGAGTTCGAATCATAAGTGCATATGATCCAAGTAGAGAAAGTATGTTAGCTCATGCCTCTCCTTCATGTAGAATTGTAAGAATGATTACCGGTACTTGTTATCGATTGCCTAGGGACAAATGACTTTCTTGTTGACAAAAGCTATCCACTTTTATTACCTTGCAATTTATTCATAGTTTTATTCTCGCAAAGTACTCGTAGTTTTATTCTTGCCAAATAGTTTCATACTTGTTTTCTATAAAGCAAACGTCAAGTGTTCGTAGAGTTGTATCGGTGGTCGATAGAACTTGAGGGAATATTTGTTCTACATTTAGCTCCTCGTTGGGTTTGAAGCTCTTATTTATCGAAGAAGGCTACAAACGATCCCCTATACTTGTTGGTCATCAAGCGGCAGCGACGCCGAAGATGAGCGGCGGCCGCGGCGACGGCTTTGTTAGGAGCGTGGCGATGATGCTTGAAGTAGGCGAGGAAGAATCTGGTAGCATGACGAAGACCGGTGAGGATGTTGGCCTTCCCTCACCGGGAGATTCGGCACGGCGCATACCGAGGGAAAGTCGACACACGGGGACGACAGAGTGGACCGCGGGCAGCGGCTCTACGGCCCGAGGGGGCGATGCAGCGCCAGCAGGCGGGTCATACGTCTCCAACGTATCTATAATTTTTGACTGCTCCATGCTATATTATCTACTGTTTTGGACATTATTGGGCTTTATTATCCACTTTTATATTATTTTTGGACTAACCTATTAACCGGAGGCCCATCCCAGAATTGTTGTTTTTTGCCTATTCTAGGGTTTCAAAGAAAAGGAATATCAAACGGAGTCCAAACGGAATGAAACCCTCGGGAATGTGATTTTCTCAACAAACAAGACCCGGGAGACTTGGACCCTACGTCAAGACACAAAAAAGGAGGCCACGAGGTAGGGGACACGCCTACCCCCCAGGCGCACCCTCCACCCTCGTGGGGCCCCTGTTGCTCCACCGACATACTCCTTCCTCCTATATATACCTACGTACCCCCAAACGATCAGATACGGAGCCAAAAACCTAATTCCACCGCCACAACTTTCTGTATCCACGAGATCCCATCTTGGGGCTTGTTCCAGAGCTCCGCCGGAGGGGGCATCGATCACGGAGGGCTTCTACATCAACACCATAGCCCCTCCGATGAGGTGTTAGTAGTTTACCTCAGACCTACGGGTCCATACTTAGTAGCTAGATGACTTCTTCTCTCTTTTTGGATCTCAATACAATGTTCTCCCCCTCTCTTGTGGAGAACTATTCGATGTAATCTTCTTTTTGCGGTGTGTTTGTTGAGACCGATGAATTGTGGGTTTATGATCAAGTCTATCTATGAATAATATTTGAATCTTCTCTGAATTCTTTTATGTATGATTGGTTATATTTGCAGTCTCTTCGAATTATCAGTTTGGTTTGGCCTACTAGATTGATCTTTCTTGCAATAGGAGAAGTGCTTAGCTTTGGGTTCAATCTTGCGGTGTCCTTTCCCAGTGACAGTAGGGGCAGCCAGGCATGTATTGTATTGTTGCCATCGAGGATAACAAGATGGAGTTTTCATCATATTGCATGAGTTTATCCCTCTACATCATGTCATCTTGCTTAAGGCATTACTCTGTTTTTAACTTAATACTCTAGATGCATGCTGGATAGCGGTCGATGAGTGGAGTAATAGTAGTAGATGCAGGCAGGAGTTGGTCTACTTATCTCAGACGTGATGCCTATATACATGATTATACCTAAATATTCTCATAACTATGCTCAATTCTGTCAATTGCTCAACAATATTTTGTTCACCCACCGTAGAATACTTATGCTCTTGAGAGAAGCCACTAGTGGAACCTATGGCCCCCGGGTCTATCTTTATCATATTAATCTCCTACTACTTAGTTATTTCCTTTGCTTTTTTACTTTGCTTTTATTTTACTTTGCATCTTTATCACAAAAATACCAAAAATATTATCTTATCATATCTGGCAGATCTCACTCTCGTAAGTGGCCGTGTAGGGATTGACAACCCCTATTCGCGTTGGTTGTGAGGATTTATTTGTTTTGTGCAGGTAAGAGGGACTCGCGCGTAGCCTCCTACTGGATTGATACCTTGGTTCTCAAAAACTGAGGGAAATACTTACGCTACTTTGCTGCATCATCCCTTCCTCTTCGGGGAAAACTAACGCAGTGCTCAAGAGGTAGCAAGAAGTATTTCTCGCGCCGTTGCCGGGGAGGTCTACACAAAAGTCAACATACCAAGTACCCATCACATACCCTTATCTCCCGCATTACATTATTTGCCATTTGCCTCCCGTTTTCCTCTCCCCCACTTCACCCTTGCCGTTTTATTCGCCCTCTTTCTCTCCATCCTCCCTCTCTTTCCCTATTTTCCTTCTTCTCGTATGTATCCTTGTTTATGTTTCCATGTGCCTTCTATTTGCTTGCATCTTTGCTTGCTAAAAATCTATTGATATGGGTCCACTTAAAGTGTTCTACTTAGATCATCTTTGATCCTTATGTGCTCGTGCTGAAACCCCAACTAGCCTAGTTGATGGGAAATCTTTAGATGAGCATGCTCATTTTGTGCGTCACTGTTTGTCTGAAAAAGGGAAACTCTTATGGAATCAAATAAACAAATTGTTGTGTTATGCGTGGAATCTTTGTGAAATTCATGGTTTTACTTGTTACTCTAAGAACCCTAAAAAACACCTCCCCTACCTATGTGAGTTTAATGATAATGAAATCTTATCTTCTTATGCAAATGGTGTTTATAGTTACTATGATATCGAACAAATTGAAGAATTTGTTGCTTTTAAGGGTGCTTATGAAGTTGCTTCTTTGATTGAAAAGTATGCTACTACTCTCTATGAATCTGAAAATTTTGACATACTTAAATATTGCTATGAAAACTATGCTCATAATGTATATGCCAAATAATTTATTGAGAGAATGACCGTTGCTTTGGAAGAAAATAATGATATGCATGAATCTATAGATAACGATGATTCAAGTGATTTGATTGAAACATCCCTTGATGAACATGATGCTTGCTATTCTTGTGGCCATGATGCCAATATTTATGAAGATGAATTTGCTATAGTTCCTCATGTTAAACATGAGATCGTTGCTATTGCACCCATACTTGGTAGTTCCTTTGATAAAAAGCATGATTGCAATGATGTTATCATAAATTCTATTGATGTCAATTGTGCTAATAATATGCAAGACCCTAAGCTTGGGGATGCTAGTTTTGCTATGTCTACTACTTGTTGCAATGATCATGATTGGGGTGATTCTTCTTATGATCTTGAAAATTTATTTATGCCCCATGATGAATATGAGATTGATAATAGTGTTTGCTATAACATTGAAAGTGGGTTTGGAGAGGTCATGACTTTAATTAATGTTAATCCCACTATTTTGGAAGAGTGTCAACTTTGCATGCATATGGATCGTGTTGAAAATATTTTATGTGATAGCTATTTTTTGAATTTGATTGTGATCCTACATGTAATTATTATGAGAGAGGAAAATATGGTTGTAGAAATTTTCATGTTACTAAATTACCTCTCGTTATGTTGAGATTGATATTGTTTCTTTCCGCTTCCTTGCATATGCTAGTTTTTGCTTGCCTTGCTAATTTGTTTGCCTATAAGATGCCTATGCATAGGAAGTATGTTATACTAAGATGTGTTTGTCACGTGTTTTATGATGCTCTCCTTGTGCTTAAATTCTAGTCTTTCATGTGAGCATCATTGAAATTATCAATGCCTAGCTAGGGGCGTTAAATGATAGCGCTTGTTGGGAGGAAACCCAATTTTATTTTTATTCCTTACTTTTTGCTCCTGTTTAGTAATAAATAATTTATCTAGCCTCTGTTTTGGTTGTGTTTTTTTTGTTTAATTAGTGTTTGTGCCAAGTAGAACCGTTGGGAAGACTTGGGAAAAGTCTTGTTACACTTGCTGTAAAAAACAGAAACTTTAGCGCTCACGAGAACTGCTGCCATTTTTATTTCGAAAGTGCTATTTAGTTAATTATTTTTGAAGATGATTAATAGATAAATTCCTCACGTCCAGCAATTTATTTTAGAATTTTTCGGGTTCCAGATCTTGCGCTATCTATAGATTACTACAGACTGTTCTGTTTTTGACAGATTCTGTTTTTCGTGTGTTGTTTGCTTATTTTGATGAATTTATGGCTAGTAAAATAGTTTATAAACCATAGAGAAGTTTGAATACAGTAGGTATAACACCAATATAAATAAAGAATGAGTTCATTACAGTACCTTGAAGTGGTCTTTTGTTTTCTTTCGCTAACGGAGCTCACGAGATTTTCTACTTTAAGTTTTGTGTTGTGAAGTTTTCAAGTATTGGATAAAGATTTGATGGATTATGGAACAAGGAGTGGCAAGAGCCTAAGCTTGGGGATGCCCATGGCACCCCCAAGATAATCTAAGGACACCTAAAAGCCAAAGCTTGGGGATGCCCCGGAAGGCATCCCCTCTTTCGTCTACTTCTATCGGTAACTTTACTTGGAGCTATATTTTTATTCGCCACATGATATGTGTTTTGCTTGGAGCGTCTTGTATGATTTGAGTCTTTACTTTTTAGTTTACCACAATCATCCTTGCTGTACACACCTTTTGAGAGAGCCATACATGATTTGGAATTTGTTAGAATACTCTATGTGCTTCGCTTATATCTTTTGAGTTATATAGTTTTGCTCTAGTACTTTACTTATCTCTTTTAGAGCATGGTGGTGGATTTGTTTTATAGAAACTATTGATCTCTCATGCTTCACCTAGATTATTTTGAGAGTCTTAAATAGCATGGTAATTTGCTTAAAATCCTAATATGCTTGGTATTCAAGAATAATAAAAGAACTTTCTTATGAGTGTGTTGAATACTATGAGAAGTTTGATGCTTGATAATTGTTTTGAGATATAAAGATGGTGATATTAAATTTGTGCTAGTTGAGTAGTTGTGAATTTGAGAAATACCTATGTTAAAGTTTGTGATTCCCGTAGCATGCACGTATGGTGAACCGTTATGTGATGAAGTCGGAGCATGATTTATTTTTTGATTGTCTTCCTTATGAGTGGCGGTCGGGGACGAGCGATGGTCTTTTCCTACCAATCTATCCCCCTAGGAGCATGCGCGTAATACATTGCTTTGATAACTTGTAGATTTTTGCAATAAGTATATGAGTTCTTTATGACTAATGTTGAGTCCATGGATTATACGCACTCTCACCCTTCCACCTTTGCTAGCCTCTCTAATACCGCGCACCTTCACCGGTATCATACACCCACCATATACCTTCCTCAAAACAGCCACCATACCTACCTATTATGGCATTTCCATAGCCATTCCAAGATATATTTCCATGCAACTTTCCACCGTTCCGTTTATTATGACACACTCCATCATTGTCATATTGCTTAGAATGATCATGTAGTTGACATCGTATTTGTGGCAAAGCCACCATTCATAATTCTTTCATACATGTCACTCATGCATCATTGCACATCCCGGTACACCGCCGGAGGCATTCATATAGAGTCATATTTTGTTCTAAGTATCGAGTTGTAATTATTGAGTTGTAAGAAAAATAAAAGTGTGATGATCATCATTATTAGAGCATTGTCCCAGTGAGGAAAGGACGATGGAGACTATGATTCCCCCACAAGTCGGGATGAGACTCCGGACGAAAAAAATAGAAAGAAAAGAGGCCATAAAAAAGAAAATGCCCAAATAAAAAATGAGAGAAAAAAGAGGGAAGGGACAATGTTACTATCCTTTTACCACACTTGTGCTTCAAAGTAGCACCATGATATTCATGATAGAGAGTCTCCTATGCTATCACTTTCATATACTAGTGGGAATTTTTCATTATAGAACTTGGCTTGTATATTCCAATGATGGGCTTTCTCAAAATGCCCTAGGTCTTCATGAGCAAGCAAGTTGGATGCACACCCACTTAGTTTCTTTTTGAGCTTTCATATACTTATAGCTCTAGTGCATCCGTTGCATGGCAATCCCTACTCACTCACATTGATATCTATTGATGGGCACCTCCATAGCCCGTTGATACGCCTAGTTGATGTGAGAATATCTTCTCTCTTTTTGTCTTCTCCACAACCACCATTCTATTCCACCTATAGTGCTATGTCCATGGCTCACGCTCATGTATTGCGTGAAGATTGAAAAAGTTTTGAGAATGTCAAAAGTATGAAACAATTGCTTGGCTTGTTATCGGGGTTGTGCATGATTTAAATATTTTGTGTGGTGAAGATGGAGCATAGCCAGACTATATGATTTTGTAGGGATAACTTTCTTTGGCCATGCTATTTTGAGAAGACATAATTGTTTTGTTAGTATGCTTGAAGTATTACTATTTTTATGTCAATATTAAACTTTTGTCTTGAATCTTTTGGATCTGAATATTCATACCACAATTAAGAAGAATTACATTAAAATTATGCCAAGTAGCACCCCGAATCAAAAATTCTGTTTTTATCATTTACCTACTCGAGGACGAGCAGGAATTAAGCTTGGGGATGCTTGATACGTCTCCAATGTATCTATAATTTTTGATTGCTCCATGCTATATTATCTATTGTTTTGGACATTATTGAGCTTTATTATGCACTTTTATATTTTTTTTGGGACTAACCTATTAACCGGAGGCCCAGCCCAGAATTGATGTTTTTGCCTGTTTTAGGGTTTCGAAGAAAAGGAATATCAAACAGAGTCCAAACGGAATGAAATCTTCGGGAACGTGATTTTCTCAACGAACAAGACCCGGGAGACTTGGACCCTACCTCAAGACACAAAAAAGGAGACCACGAAGTAGGGGGGCGCGCCTACCCCCCCCCCCCCCAGGAGCACCCTCCACCCTCGTGGGCCCCCTGTTGCTCCACCGACGTACTCCTTCCTCCTATATATATACCTATGTACCCCCAAATGATTATATACGGAGTCAAAAACCTAATTCCACCGCCGCAACTTTCTGTATCCACGAGATCCCATCTTGGGGCCTGTTCTGGAGCTCCTTCGGAGGGGGCATCGATCATGGAGGGCTTCTACATCAACACCATAGCCCCTCCGATGAAGTGTGAGTAGTTTACCTCAGACCTACGGGTCCATAGTTAGTAGCTAGATGGCTTCTTCTCTCTTTTTGGATCTCAATACAATGTTCTCCCCCTCTCTTGTGGAGAACTATTCGACGTAATCTTCTTTTTGCGGAGTGTTTGTTGAGATCGATGAATTGTGGGCTTATGATCAAGTCTATCTATGAATAATATTTGAATCTTCTCTGAATTCTTTTGTGTATGATTGGTTATCTTTGCAAGTCTCTTCGAATTATCAGTTTGGTTTGGCCTACTAGATTGATCTTTCTTGCAATAGGAGAAGTTCTTAGCTTTGGGTTCAATCTTGCGATGTCCTTTCCCAGTGACAGTAGGGGCAGCAAGGCACGTATTGTATTGTTGCCATCGAGGATAACAAGATGGGGTTTTCATCATATTGCATGAGTTTATCCCTCTACATCATGTCATCTTGCTTAAGGCGTTACTCTGTTTTTAACTTAATACTCTAGATGCATGCTGGATAGCGGTCGATGAGTGGAGTAATAGTAGTAGATGCAGGCAGGAGTCGGTCTACTTGTCTCGGACGTGATGCCTATATACATGATCATACCTAGATATTCTCATAACTATGCTCAATTCTGTCAATTGCTCAACAGTAATTTGTTCACCCACCGTAGAATACTTATGCTCTCGAGAGAAGCCACTAGTGAAACCTATGGCCCCGGGTCTATCTTTATCATATTAATCTCCTACTATTTAGTTATTTCCTTTGCTTTTTTACTTTGCTTTTATTTTACTTTGCATCTTTATCACAAAAATACCAAAAATATTATCTTATCATATCTATCAGATCTCACTCTCGTAAGTGGCCGTGTAGGGATTGACAACCCCTATTCGCGTTGGTTGCGAGAATTTATTTGTTTTGTGCAGGTAAGAGGGACTCGCGCATAGCCTCCTACTGGATTGATACCTTGGTTCTCAAAAACTGAGGGAAATACTTACGCTACTTTGCTGCATCATCCCTTCCTCTTCGGGAAAAACCAACACAGTGCTCAAGAGGTAGCAGCGGGTTCGGGAGACGGCGGGAAGACCTCGGAGCAGCGGCGTGGACCACGAGCAGGGGCACTACGGCCCGAAGGGGCGGCGGAGCACGGTTCGGTGCAGCCACGGGGACAGTCTCGGACGGCGGCGGGGATCGCGTGCCGCGACACTACAGCCTAAACGGGGCGGTGATGCGGCGGCTCGCGGGTCGGGGTAGCCGCGGGGAGAATCACTGGTTGGTCGCGATGACGCGACGGGCGGCAGCCTGGACCGCGTGCCACGGCGCGATAGCTCGAAGGGGCGACGGAAAGACGGCGGGTACAAGGGTAGCCGTCGGGGGGGATCTCGGGGCGGCGGTGTGGACCGCGTGTCACAGCGGGACGGCCCGAAGGGGCGACGGCGCGCGGGTCGGGGCAGCTGGCAGGAGGACCTCATGGTGGCGACGCAGCGGTCCAAAGGGACGGTGCGACAATAACCTATGGCTCGATCGACAGTAGGCGCGTGCTCGGTAACCGGCTTGGCAAAAATAGGTGTGTGATTGGTTGATCAGACCGACGACCGCGCTGTATGCGCCATGGCGGGGACGAGCATAGATCGGAGTCGATGAAGACGTTGTCGGTGATGTCCCGGTCGCTGACAATGAAGACAAACCGACAATAAAGACCACGCGGACGAGCGGCCGGCAGCGATGCACGAAGGCATCCCTTG
Source organism: Triticum urartu (assembly GCF_003073215.2). Taxonomy (NCBI): domain Eukaryota; kingdom Viridiplantae; phylum Streptophyta; class Magnoliopsida; order Poales; family Poaceae; genus Triticum; species Triticum urartu. The sequence goes on from NC_053025.1 coordinate 34,481,271, forward strand.
GGCGCAGTGTCCAGCCGTGCCACGCGGTTGATGATGAAGGGCCCGGTGCAGAGTTGATGTCGATGTCAAAGTAGAGGCGTGGGGGTCGACGGTGGCGGCAGGCGACGCAAACTGATCGTAGATCGGTATAAAAAACAAAAAGAAACACCGGTCGAAGAAAAATCCGGATCAAGGGACCAGAAAAAAGACTCTTTAGGGCAGCTGGCCAACACGACCGGCGGATGAATCTTAGAGCATCTACTAGCAGACGCCTCAAACCATCCCTCATATGCCCGCGGACGCGCCCGACCAGTGACCGGATAGGAGAGAGAAGGGAAAACGTGACCCAACCGGACCCCTCATATCATCCCTATACGTCCGTACTGTCCGCGAACCCTCATATCCATCTCCAATATGGGGAGGATATGAGGGCTCGCGGACGCGTACGGGTGCGCCCGAGCATTCCGCCACGTAGGACGCGGCCCTACCCCGGACCACCTTTTCTTTTTCTTTATTCATTTTTTATTTCTCCTTCTTCATCTTCACCAATCACGTGTAAGTGACTGGACATATGAGAAAAAAAAGGAGTGTGGCTCAAAACAGACACGTCCGATCATCGGGCATGTTCGCAGGCGTTGATGGGGTCATACTTGCTATGTCGGGCTGTAGATGCTCTTATGACACTAAAACTCGAAACTTCAGTCGTCCTACCTCTTTTTTGTATATGTTTGTGAACAGGTACTTGCTTTGTGTTGCTTAGATGTTTGGGATGTCCAAGGTTGTCGCGGAGCAGTCCGCTGCTGCAAAGGAAGCTGAAGTTGAAAGTGCTCTGCCTCTTCAGACCAGTGTGTCATAGTAGAAGAATGCCCTTTTGTGGCGTCCCCGTGTTGCTTTCTGGTAGCCTTGTTCTTGTGTCAGGAGTCCAGCTCGTGTCTTTTTTTCTTCCAACTGTTTCAGTATGGTCAGTACAAATTTCGTGTAAGAAACTTCGAGTGAAAGTACAGGAGTATAACCTGAGACTGGAGTAATGGCCCACGATAATAGTAAGCAAACAATTCCAGAATAGCCCACTAACAGCAACTGACCTAATTCACGTGTATCTTAAACTCGGCCGCTCATCCAGTTCATGCAACGACCTAATTCTGCTCAAAAACATTAAATTCCAATGAACTAGTTTTGACACAAAACGAAGAAGAAAAGCCTTGTCTCTGTCTAAAAAACCTCTGTCCACAGCAAAATTTCCTCGCATAATGTCAAGAGAAATCGGAGTAGTCCGAATTTGACATGGAAGAAATCCGTAAAGAGAGATTTGAAGGATTGAAGTATCACCAAAAAACTAGTTATGAACAGAGGTGCGTGAACTATGAGTTGGTCGTGAGATCTTATGGTTTCAACTCTAGCCTAATCCAACTTGTTTGGGACTAATGGCTTTGTTGTTGTTGTTTTGTTGTTTTGTTGTTCCATTGTGTTCAAGAATCTCGTTGAATTAGAAAAAAAACAATAAGATCGGCTTCGATCCAAAGGGTTTTCATAGGAATTTCAAAGGATTGGAATTTTTCCTTTTTGATGGTCTGATTCACATGACCATGACATTGTTCAAACAATCCAAATCCTATAGAATTCATATGACCATGACATTGTTTTTCCTATGAAGCACAAACAAACCAAAATCTTGGGGAATTCATATGACCATGACATTGCAATCATACGTACATTTTTTCCTATTCCCACGATTTCGCAATCATGTGAATCAAAGAGGCCTAAGATCATCTACAGCCGGACCTCTCAAAGCCGCTTCATATGTCCGGGCAGGCTGTCCGGTCATGTTTTTTCGATCTAGATGGACGCCTCAAACGCCCAAACAGACTGGCACCCCCATATCCAACCCAAATATGGGGCAAATATGGGGTGGCCCGGGCACGCCCGGATGCGTCCGCCTAACAAGCCCGGCCCATAATCGACTCCACGAATGTCCCACAAAAAATTCCATCGGTCTCGTCGATCCGAAACCCTAGCTCACTCACTCTCCTCTCTCGCTCTGTACGTCCTCTCCTCTCCTCTCACCGATTGGGATCAAATCCGGCGCAATGTCGAGCTCCGGCAGCCGCTCCGACGACAAGGAGGATTCAGAGTATGAGCTTGGCCTCCACATCGCCGTGGAGTGGTCCAAGGTGGACAGTGGGGGCAACTCCTGATCTGCAGCCTCACTGCAGCCGCCGCTTCCCTGTCGGCTCATCTCGGACACCGGCGCTGGCCCCTCCCGGCCCATGGGCAGCTCTGACAGGCGGCCAGCGCAATCGGCGTCTTCCCCACGCTGTCCCATCGCCCCGCCGGCTGCTGCTTCCCCACGCCGTCCCCTCGCCCCGCCGGCTGCTGCTTCCCCTCGTGGGCAGCAGTGGGTGCTTGTTCCCGCCCACCGGCCCGGACGCGCACGCCAGAGCCATAGGCGCGTGCCGCCCGCCGCGAGAGGCAGCAGGCAACGGAGAGGAAGGCTGTGGAGAGCTTTGTCCGTCGCCGACATGAGTTACCGGCGGAGCCCGACGAGGACCAACGGCTCCTCGTGTAGGTCTACCGTTGGTCGCTTACAACGGCAGAGACTGACGCTCGACAGCTCCGCCGAAAAAATGCCAAGGCTCTTCGACTTGCCATCGAGCAGTCCGAGCGGGAGGCGTTGGAGAAGGCGAATGAGGCGGCTCGGCTAGCCAAGCTCAGGCGGCAGCAGGAGCAGGCCGTCCAACGCCTCAAGGGCCTCGTCATCGTCGACTCCTCCTCCTCTGACGACAACGGCTCCTCCTCCGACGAATCGGACTCTCCTCCACCAGCCGACAATGGTTACTGATACACCGGCAATCAAAAGGGGAAAGGGCCGGCCGAGAAGTGGTGAATTTGATTTTAATTTCAAGTTTTAGATGTAGTATATAGTTTTCTGTCGTTTGTGTGAACTTTGATGGGTCTTTTGAAGAACTATTGTGCAATTTTTATGTTCAGAGCTGATCTACGTAGTTTAATCGACGTTGCATGCTATAGTATGGATATAGGGGTTCGGATATGAGAGACATGGATGTGGCCGACACGATTTGAGACGTACCCGGTCGGTCAGTGCCCGCGGACAAGTCCGGATGCGTTCACGGGCGTTTGAGTGGCCGGATTTGCAAAGTCCAGCTATAGATGCTCTAAGGAAAGGAAAGACTACAGAATAGACGCTATGCATATACTAGCCATCCACGGTAACACTTCTGTGTCACTCAGATATTTTCCTTCTCTGAGACATCATCACTCGCGATCTTTGCATGTCGGCCACTGGAGGCGAATCGACTGGGCACGGCCCGTTGCCTCGCCACCCCGGCAACGGGACGTATCACCACCAGCAGACCAGCCCTCTCGCGCGGGGGGCCGGCAACTAGCTAGCTGCTCGACACGACCTTGCCTCACCTCAGCCCCAGAAATGGCCCGCTAGGGCGCGGCACCGCCAGCACACCACACGACCCGCCGCACTTTGACCCTCTCCCCCGGCCCGCGCCGCCCCCCTAGGATTTCCCACTTCGCCGTCACGGTTACTGCCGGTTTTCGTTCAGATTCGACAACGGCCGTCGGTCGGCGTCGAGATAGTCGTCTCCGCTCGGTTTGGTCCCGTCCCGCTGATGTGACCTTGCTTGCTCCCTTCTCCTTCCTCGCGCGGCCGGTGGGCGTTTGAACAGGAGATGATGCTGACTCGCATCTACCCCTAACCCTCCCTAGCTGCGGCGACTGGATTGTCCAGGTGCTCCGAACGCGACCGACCGGCGCAAAATGACAAGGACTTGATCCACTGATGGCGATGTAACCCATTTATCTAGATGATCTTTCTTGAGGGACGTGTCCTCTCCTCCTCTCCACATCAGGAGGTGGCTGCGACTGCTCCCGCTCTACTTTACACTCCAGCGATCATCGTGAGTAAACAACGTCGCTGCGTTTGTTTGATCAAAAAACAAACATAGATGGATTGGACTTAGACGGACGCACGGTCAAACACTACCACACACTCGCCGCTTGATGAGTAGTTTACGTGTGCAAGTCTGTGTTGAGATGCGTGCATGCGTAGACCTGGAGTGCTCTTCAATCAATTCCCTGAACCAAGAAATGTTCCGGTAATTAGAAGAGTTCTGACCCCAAAAAAAGAAGAACTATACTACTCCTTCGTAGGGTTTAAACTTTAAACTGAAAACCCGGTCTTCAGTCAGCTCATGCAACTAAGTAGTACTATAAATCAAAAAGAGCAAAATAGGAAGAAAGAATAATCAGGTTTGCTCTGCTGTTGGCAGGTCAAGAGGGTGGCATGTAGCAATCTGGATCACGTCTCAATGATGCACGTTTGAGATTGAAAAGGCAACTCATGTTAACAAATGAATTTCTCACTACAGAATAGTATTTATCTAATGAATTGCAGTCGTCTCATAATTTGGGCTTCTTTGACTTCAAATTCCTAGTGTGACTAATCTGTTCGCATATGACAGGATCTTGAGTTTTGTTTCCGATAATCAGGGGTCGCCCCTGGTTCTGTTTTCATTAAGAAAAGAACGCTCTTCAATCAATTCCCTTTTAGAAAAAAACAATTCCGTGAACCAAGATATGTTCCAGTAATTAAGAAGAGTGTGCATATATTGAACATGCCAACAGTATGGCCATAGTATTTTTTAGAAGAACTCCAGATTATATTGAAAATAAGTAGGGGTACAAAGCAACTCCAGAATTTTTTTTTTGCAAAAGGCGCCCCATGAAACCAGTCTAGCCACACCACCAATGCGGGATGAGGGCGCGCCGCCGTCACCGCCGCTCCCTGCCAGTGCCGGCGAAACCCTTGGTTGTGCGCACGGACCAATGCCGACGGGAGGTCACCATCCTCAGTCCTGGAGGACCAGCGCGCCGGAGATAAGCCTGATTGAAACTGAGATGCCACTTGCGCCGGCTTGTTGAGCGACGATGATGAAGCATTGCCACCGACGAGAGCCTGCAAATGCGGAGTCACCACGCTCCTACAAAAAAGCTCCAGGCCCCCATGTTGACCCCGGAGCGTGCGTCATCACGATGACGTGCCCAGGGCATAAACCCCACATTGAGGTCGGTATCGTAGCCGCACCTGTTGGGGAACGTAGTAATTTCAAAAAAAAATTCTACGCACATGCAAGATCATGGTGATGCATAGCAACGAGGGAAGAGTGTGATCTACCTACCCTTGTAGATCGACAACGGAAGCGTTTGGTTGATGTAGTCGTACGTCTTCACGGCCCGACCGATCAAGCACCGAAACTACGGCACCTCCGAGTTTTAGCACACGTTCAGCTCGATGACGATCCCCGGACTCCGATCCAGCAAAGTGTCGGGGAAGAGTTCCGTCAGCACGACGGCGTGGTGACGATCTTGATGTACTACTGTCACAGGGCTTCGCCTAAGCACCGCTACAATATTATCGAGGACTATGGTGGCAGGGGGCGCCGCACACGGCTAAGAATAAGATCACGTGGATCAACTTGTATCTCTGGGGTGCCCCTGCCTCCATATATAAAGGCTCAAGAGGGGGAGGCCGGCCGGCCATCATAGGGCGCGCCAGGAGGAGTCCTACTCCCTCCGGGAGTAGGACTTCTCCCCCAATCCTAGTTGGAATAGGATTCGCGAGGTGGGAAAAGAGAGAGAGAGAGAAGGAGAAGGGCGCCGGCCCCCTCTCTCCTTGTCCTATTCGGACTAGGGGGGAGGGGCGAGCGGCCCAGCCCTGGCTGCCTCTCCTCTTCTTCCACTAAGGCCCATTAAGGCCCATATAGCTCCCGGGGGGTTCCGGTAACCTCCCAGTACTCCGGTAAAATCCCGATTTCACCCGGAACACTTTCGATATCCAAATATAGGCTTCCAATATATCAATCTTCATGTCTCGACCATTTCGAGACTCCTTGTCATGTCCGTGATCACATCCCGGACTCTGAACAAACTTCGGTACATCAAAATGCATAAACTCATAATATAACTGTCATCGTAACCTTAAGCGTGCGGACCCTACGGGTTCGAGAACAATGTAGACATGACCGAGACACGTCTCCGGTCAATAACCAATAGCGGAACCTGGATGCTCATATTGGCTCCTACATATTCTACGAAGATCTTTATCGGTCAGACCGCATAACAACATACGTTGTTCCCTTTGTCATCGGTATGTTACTTGCCCGAGATTCGATCGTCGGTATTCCAATACCTAGTTCAATCTCGTTACCGGCAAGTCTCTTTACTCGTTCTGTAATACATCATCCCACAACTAACTCATTAGTTACAATGCTTGCAAGGCTTAAGTGATGTGCATTACCGAGAGGGCCCAGAGATACCTCTCCGACAATCGGAGTGACAAATCCTAATCTCGAAATACGCCAACCCAACATGTACCTTTGGAGACACCTGTAGAGCTCCTTTATAATCACCCAGTTACGTTGTGACGTTTGGTAGCACACAAAGTGTTCCTCTGGTAAACGGGAGTTGCATAATCTCATAGTCATAGGAACATGTATAAGTCATGAAGAAAGCAATAGCAACATACTAAACGATCGGGTGCTAAGCTAATGGAATGGGTCATGTCAATCAGATCATCCACTTAATGATGTGATCCCGTTAATCAAATAACAACTCCTTGTTCATGGTTAGGAAACATAACCATCTTTGATTAACGAGCTAGTCAAGTAGAGGCATACTAGTGACACTTTGTTTGTCTATGTATTCACACATGTATTATGTTTCCGGTTAATACAATTCTAGCATGAATAATAAATATTTATCATGATATAAGGAAATAAATAATAACGTTATTATTGCCTCTAGGTCATATTTCCTTCAGTCTCCCACTTGCACTAGAGTCAATAATCTAGATTACACAGTAATGATTCTAACACCCATGGAGTCTTGGTGTTGATCATGTTTTGCTCGTGGAAGAGGCTTAGTCAATGGGTCTGCAACATTCAGATCTGTATGTATCTTGCAAATCTCTATGTCTCCCACCTGGACTAGATCCCGGATGGAATTGAAGCGTCTCTTGATGTGCTTGGTTCTCTTGTGAAATCTGGATTTCTTTGCCAAGGCAATTGCACCAGTATTGTCACAAAAGATTTTCATTGGACCCGATGCACTAGGTATGACACCCAGATCGGATATGAACTCCTTCATCCAGACTCCTTCATTTGCTGCTTCCGAAGCAGCTATGTACTCCGCTTCACATGTAGATCTTGCTACAACGCTTTGTTTAGAACTGCACCAACTGACAGCTCCACCGTTTAATGTAAACACGTATCCGGTTTGCGATTTAGAATCGTCCGGATCAGTGTCAAAGCTTGCATCAACGTAACCTTTTACGATGAGCTCTGTGTCACCTCCATATATGAGAAACATATCCTTAGTCCTTTTCAGGTATTTCAGGATGTTCTTGACCGCTGTCCAGTGATCCACTCCTGGATTACTTTGGTACCTCCCTGCTAGACTTATAGCAAGGCACACATCAGGTCTGGTACACAGCATTGCATACATGATAGAGCCTATGGCTGAAGCATAGGGAACATCTTTCATATTCTCTCTATCTTCTGCAGTGGTCGGGCATTGAGTCTTACTCAACTTCACACCTTGTAACACAGGCAAGAACCCTTTCTTTTCTTGATCCATTTTGAACTTTTTCAAAACTTTGTCAAGGTATGTGGTTTGTGAAAGTCCAATTAAGCGTCTTGATCTATCTCTATAGATTTTAATGCCTAATATGTAAGCAGCTTCACCGAGGTCTTTCATTGAAAAACTCTTATTCAAGTATCCCTTTGTGCTATCTAGAAATTCTACATCATTTCCAATTAGTAATATGTCATCCATATATAATATCAGAAATGCTATAGAGCTCCCACTCACTTTCTTGTAAATACAGACTTCTCCAAAAGTCTGTAAAAAACCAAATGCTTTGATCACACTATCAAAACGTTTATTCCAACTCCGAGAGGCTTGCACCAGTCCATAAATGGATCGCTGGAGCTTGCACACTTTGTTAGCTCCCTTTGGATTGACAAAACCTTCTGGTTGCATCATATACAACTCTTCTTCCAGAAATCCATTCAGGAATGCAATTTTGACATCCATCTGCCAAATTTCATAATCATAAAATGCGGCAATTGCTAATATGATTTGGACAGACTTAAGCATCGCTACGGGTGAGAAGGTCTCATCGTAGTCAATCCCTTGAACTTGCCGAAAACTTTTTGCGACAAGTCGAGCTTTGTAGACAGTAATATTACCGTCAGCGTCAGTCTTCTTCTTGAAGATCCATTTATTCTCAATTGCTTGCCGATCATCGGGCAAGTCAACCAAAGTCCATACTTTGTTCTCATACATGGATCCCATCTCAGATTTCATGGCTTCAAGCCATTTTGCGGAATCTGGGCTCACCATCGCTTCTTCATAGTTCATAGGTTCATCATGATCTAGTAGCATGACTTTCAGAACAGGATTACCGTACCACTCTGGCGCGGATCTCACTCTGGTTGATCTATGAGGTTCAGTAGTATCTTGTTCTGAAGTTTCATGATCATTATCATTAGCTTCCTCACTAACTGGTGTAGGTGTCACTGAAACAGTTTTCTGTGATGCACTACTTTCCAATAAGGGAGCAGGTACAGTTACCTCGTCAAGTTCTACTTTCCTCCCACTCACTTCTTTCGAGAGAAACTCTTTCTCCAGAAAGTTTCCGAATTTAGCAACAAAAGTCTTGCCTTCGGATCTGTGATCGAAGGTGTATCCAATAGTCTCCTTTGGATGTCCTATGAAGACTCATTTCTCCGATTTGGGTTCGAGCTTATCAGGTTGAAGGTTTTTCACATAAGCATCGCAGCCCCAAACTTTCAGAAACGACAACTTTGGTTTCTTGCCAAACCACAGTTCATAAGGCGTCGTCTCAACGGATTTTGATGGTGCCCTATTTAACGTGAATACGGCTGTCTCTAGAGCGTATCCCCAAAACGATAGCGCTAAATCAGTAAGAGACATCATAGATCGCACCATATCTAGTAAAGTACGATTACGACGTTCGGACACACCATTACGCTGTGGTGTTCCGGGTGGCTGAGTTGCGAAACTATTCCGCATTGTTTCAAATGTACACCAAACTCGTAACTCAAATATTCTCCTCCACGATCAGATCGTAGAAATTTTATTTTCTACGATGATTTTCAACTTCACTCTGAAATTCTTTGAACTTTTCAAACGTTTCAGACTTATGTTTCATTAAGTAGATATACCCATATCTGCTTAAGTCATCTGTGAAGGTGAGAAAATAACGATATCCGCCACGAGCCTCAATATTCATCGGGCCACATACATCTGTATGTATGATTTCTGACAAATCTGTTGCTCTCTTCATAGTACCGGAGAACGGTGTTTTAGTCATCTTGCCCATGAGGCACGGTTCGCAAGTACCAAGTGATTCATAATGAAGTGGTTCCAAAAGTCCATCAGTATGGAGTTTCTTCATGCGCTTTACACCGATATGACCTAAACGGCAGTGCCACAAATAAGTTGCACTATCATTATCAACTCTGCATCTTTTGGCTTCAACACTATGAATATATGTGTTAATACTATTGAGATTTAATAAAAATAGACCACTCTTTAAGGGTGCATGACCATAAAAGATATTACTCATATAAATAGAACAACCATTATTCTCAGATTTAAATGAATAACCGTCTCGCATTAAACAAGATCCAGATATAATGTTCATGCTTAACGCTGGCACCAAATAACAATTATTTAGGTCTAATATTAATCCCGAAGGTAGAGTAGAGGTAGTGTGCCGACTGCGATCACATCGACTTTGGAACCGTTTCCCACGCGCATCGTCACCTCGTCCTTAGCCAATCTTCGCTTAATCCGTAGTCCCTGTTTCGAGTTGCAAATATTAGCAACGGAACTAGTATCAAATACCCAGGTGCTACTGCGAGCATTAGTAAGGTACACATCAATAACATGTATATCACATATACCTTTATTCACCTTGCCATCCTTCTTATCCGCCAAATACTTGGGGCAGTTCCGCTTCCAGTGACCAGTCTGCTTGCAGTAGAAGCACTCAGTTTCAGGCTTAGGTCCAGGTTTGGGTTTCTTCTCTTGAGTAGCAACTTGCTTGCCGTTCTTTTTGAAGTTCCCCTTCTTCTTCCCTTTGCCTTTTTTCTTGAAACTAGTGGTCTTGTTGACCATCAACACTTGATGCTCCTTCTTGATTTCTACCTCCGCAGCTTTTAGCATTGCGAAGAGCTCGGGAATAGTCTTGTTCATCCCTTGCATATTATAGTTCATCACGAAGCTCTTGTAGCTTGGTGGCAGTGATTGGAGAATTCTGTCAATGACGCAATCATCTGGAAGATTAACTCCCAATTAAATCAAGTGATTATTATACCCAGAGTATATGCTCACTGACAGAACTGTTCTCCTCCATCTTGCAGCTATAGAACTTATTGGAGACTTCATATCTCTCAATCCGGGCATTTACTTGAAATATTAACTTCAACTCCTGGAACATCTCATATGCTCCATGACGTTCAAAACGTCGTTGAAGTCCCAATTCTAAGCCGTAAAGCATGGCACACTGAACTATTGAGTAGTCATCAGTTTTGCTCTGCCAGACGTTCATAACATCCGGTGTTGCTCCAGCAGCAGGCCTGGCACCCAGCGGTGCTTCCAGGACGTAATTCTTCTGTGCAGCAATGAGGATAATCCTCAAGTTACGGACCCAGTCCGTGTAATTGCTATCATCATCTTTCAACTTTGCTTTCTCAAGGAACGCATTAAAATTCAACGGAACAACAGCACGAGCCATCTATCTACAAGCAAGCATAAACAAGCAAGATACTTATCAGGTACTAAGTTTCATGATAAATTTAAGTTCAGTTAATTTACTTAAAGAACTCCCACTTAGATAGACATCCCTCTAATCCTCTAAGTGATTACGTGATCCAAATCAACTAAACCATGTCCGATCATCACGTGAGATGGAGTAGTTTCATTGGTGAACATCACTATGTTGATCATATCTACTATATGATTCACGCTCGACCTTTCGGTCTCCGTGTTCCGAGGCCATATCTGTATATGCTTGGCTCGTCAAGTATAACCTGAGTATTCCGCGTGTGCAACTGTTTTGCACCCATTGTATTTGAACGTAGAGCCTATCACACCCGATCATCACGTGGTGTCTCAGCACAAAGAACTTTCGCAACGGTGCATACTCAGGGAGAACACTTCTTGATAATTAGTGAGAGATCATCTTATAATGCTACCGTCAATCAAAGCAAGATAAGATGCATAAAAGATAAACATCACATGCAATCAATATAAGTGATATGATATGGCCATCATCATCTTGTGCTTGTGATCTCCATCTCCGAAGCTCTGTTGTGATCACCATCGTCACCGGTGCGACACCTGGATCTCCATCGTAGCATCGTTGTCGTCTCGCCAAGCTTGTGCTTCCACGACTATCGCTACCGTTTAGTGATAAAGTAAAGCATTACAGCGCGATTGCATTGCATACAATAAAGCGACAACCATATGGCTCCTGCCAGTTGCCGATAACTCGGTTACAAAACATGATCATCTCATACAATAAAATTTAGCATCATGTCTTGACCATATCACATCACAACATGCCCTGCAAAAACAAGTTAGACGTCCTCTACTTTGTTGTTGCAAGTTTTACGTGGCTGCTACGGGTTTAAGCAAGAACCAATCTTACCTACGCATCAAAACCACAACGATAGTTTGTCAAGTTGGTGCTGTTTTAACATTCGCAAAGACCGGGCGTAGCCACACTCGATTCAACTAAAATTGGAGAAACTGTCACCCGCAAGCCACCTCTGTGCAAAGCACGTCGGCAGAACCGGTCTCGCGTAAGCGTACGCGTAATGTTGGTCCGGGCCGCTTCGTCCAACAATACCGCCGAACCAAAGTATGACATGCTGGTAAGCAGTATGACTTATATCGCCCACAACTCATTTGTGTTCTATTCGTGCATATAACATCAACATATAAAATCTAGGCTCGGATGCCACTGTTGGGGAACGTAGTAATTTCAAAAAATTTCCTACGCACATGCAAGATCATGGTGATGCATAGCAACGAGGGAAGAGTGTGATCTACGTACCCTTGTAGATCGACAACGGAAGCGTTTGGTTGATGTAGTCGTACGTCTTCACGGCCCGACCGATCAAGCACCGAAACTACGGCACCTCCGAGTTTTAGCACACGTTCAGCTCGATGACGATCCCCGGACTCCGATCCAGCAAAGTGTCGGGGAAGAGTTCCGTCAGCACGACGGCGTGGTGACGATCTTGATGTACTACTGTCGCAGGGCTTCGCCTAAGCACCGCTACAATATTATCGAGGACTATGGTGGCAGGGGGCGCCGCACACGGTTAAGAATAAGATCACGTGGATCAACTTGTATCTCTGGGGTGCCCCTGCCTCCGTATATAAAGGCTCAAGAGAGGGTGGCCGGCCGGCCATCATAGGGCGCGCCAGGAGGAGTCCTACTCCCTCCGGGAGTTGGACTTCTCCCCCAATCCTAGTTGGAATAGGATTCGCGAGGTGGGAAAAGAGAGAGAGAGAAGGAGGAGGGCGCCGGCCCCCCCTCTCCTTGTCCTATTCGGACTAGGGGGGAGGGGCGCGCGGCCCAGCCCTGGCTGCCTCTCCTCTTCTTCCACTAAGGCCCATTAAGGCCCATATAGCTCCCAGGGGGTTCCGGTAACCTCCCAGTACTCCGGTAAAATCCCGATTTCACCCGGAACACTTCCGACATCCAAATATAGGCTTCCAATATATCAATCTTCATGTCTCGACCATTTCGAGACTCCTCGTCATGTCCGTGATCACATCCGGGACTCTGAACAAACTTCGGTACATCAAAATGCATAAACTCATAATATAACTGTCATCGTAACCTTAAGCGTGCGGACCCTACGGGTTCGAGAACAATGTAGACATGACCGAGACACGTCTCCGGTCAATAACCAATAGCGGAACCTGGATGCTCATATTGGCTCCTACATATTCTACGAAGATCTTTATCGGTCAGACCGCATAACAACATACGTTGTTCCCTTTGTCATCGGTATGTTACTTGCCCGAGATTCGATCGTCGGTATTCCAATACCTAGTTCAATCTCGTTACCGGCAAGTCTCTTTACTCGTTCTGTAATACATCATCCCACAACTAACTCATTAGTTACAATGCTTGCAAGGCTTAAGTGATGTGCATTACCGAGAGGGCCCAGAGATACCTCTCCGACAATCGGAGTGACAAATCCTAATCTCGAAATACGCCAACCCAACATGTACCTTTGGAGACACCTGTAGAGCTCCTTTATAATCACCCAGTTACGTTGTGACGTTTGGTAGCACACAAAGTGTTTCTCTGGTAAATGGGAGTTGCATAATCTCATAGTCATAGGAACATCTATAAGTCATGAAGAAAGCAATAGCAACATACTAAACGATCGGGTGCTAAGCTAATGGAATGGGTCATGTCAATCAGATCATTCACTTAATGATGTGATCCCGTTAATCAAATAACAACTCCTTGTTCATGGTTAGGAAACATAACCATCTTTGATTAACGAGCTAGTCAAGTAGAGGCATACTAGTGACACTTTGTTTGTCTATGTATTCACACATGTATTATGTTTCCGGTTAATACAATTCTAGCATGAATAATAAACATTTATCATGATATAAGGAAATAAATAATAACTTTATTATTGCCTCTAGGGCATATTTCCTTCAGCACCAGCCTCGATTGGTTTGTCTGCTACCAGATTCGCCGACGACCGTCTCATAGCAACCCACCAAAGTCGAGTCCGAAGCAAATTTATTCTACGCAGCCATCACCATAACCGTAAGACAGGAACGGTGGAAGCACAACAAGCACACATTGCTATCAACTACGGGGCGCCGCCATGAAGGTCGCCGACGGTGTGGGAATGGAGTTAAGGTAGATTTATTCACCCGAACGCTGAGCCCACCACCCCAACGACGCACCACAACAGACAAACCCTGACCTACCTAGTAGGCCAGAACGGAAGAACGAGATCCCCCACTCCCTCCTGCCACCGGAGCGGCAAGCATAGGGAGAGGGGACCAACGCCCTCGCCGCAGAGATCGGGGATGGGACTTGGTCGCTTCTTGTCGCCCAAGAGAGGAGGCAGGGCGAAAACAGATTTTTTTTCCAGTATAGCCATAGTTATGGAGCACAAAAAAGACGCATTTTGGAGCACTTATTTTTTTGTACAGACACCTCTATGGATGTCTTTTTGTGGCAAAAATATGCATGATGTTAGAACTTTTGTTGATGTTCATACACCAAGAAAAAACAGATTTTTTAAATTTCATTTCCTATTTTATTGGTAATTACTGTTCATACATGTGCATTTGTGATCGAGATTAGAGTAACACTTTTGCATAGTTAACTAGCACTAAAATTCAAAGAATTTAAACTGAAAACCCGTTCCTCGGTCAACTCTTGCAACTTAGTACTCACTCTGTAAACTTTTATAAGACAAGAAAGAACAATCATGTTTGCTCTACTGTTCGCAGGTCAAGAGGGTGGCATGTAGCAATCTTGATCACGTCTCCGTAATGCACGTTTGGAATTAACAAGCCAAATCATGTTGCCAAATGAATTTCACACCATATTAGTATTTCTTTAATAAAGTGCAGTCGTCTCATCATTTGGGCTTCTTTGACTCAAAACTCCTAGTGCGACTAATCCGCATATGTAGATCATCTTCATATGGATCCTGAGTTTAGGTGGTGTCAAACCTTGTGTAGATCATCTTCAGACCTTCTGGTCGCCCTATCATCGAATAATTAGTCTGTATGTATTATATTAATTTCAAAATGAGGACTTTCTTATCTAGCGAACCGTTCGCTAGGAGGTGATATTTGCAAACATTTTGATGGCAGTTTTAGTTGGTCACGGGGTGACAGTTTCTTCAGAATATTTTGGCATTTTCTAGAAGGATGATATTGTATAAAAATGCTAGGCTGTTCTGAAGAAACTGCCACATCCCGATACAGCTCAAATTGCCAAAAGAAACTTTCAACATGAAATGCTCTTCTAATGAACGGTCGCCCAAGTTAGCTTTTCCGCAAAATAAATCACCAGAATTTCCTTCCTACTACTACCGTTGTATAGGTGTGGTACAATGCGTCAATGCTCATGCTCATACACCGTACGTGCGTGTTCTGCGATGTGCCCACCGCCACCGGTGTACTTCCCATGCATGTGGATACAGTGGGTTTATACGTGCACGCACAATACATGTACTATTCAAGTACTGATCCATTCATGCATAATCATACAACCGATCGGGTCCAGTCCAATGTTTTGCAGCTGCTAAAGTGGTTGAGCGCTGCATCTCATGTCTGCCAGATGAGATACTACGTGGCTTCTCAATACACCTTTTGGGTACGCCGGTTCATGTATATTTCTCACAGTACGATTACGTCTTCCTTGCTTAGGTCGGGAGCTGGATCCGTACTTTGATAACTGCGTGCCACGTCAGCTTGTATCGTTCAGCCGTGTATTTAGTTTGGATGTTGCTTTATATACTTCGTTCGAATGTTGTTTTATACTTATATAAAGCCAGGCTTTTCGCCTGTTTCGAGAGAAAGTGCTTGCACCGCACCATCTGCTTGTTATGACAGTTTTTACGGAGAAAAGTGAAAAAAAGGGAAAACTTGTTGCGGCAGACAAAGTATTTGGCTACCGAAATTCAGTTTTAGGCTATGGGAGAGGATGATTTAGATAGCCAATTTTTTTTTCTGTTTATATGGCAGATCCTGTTGAGCTCTTGTGGACAGTTTCGAGGACCTACGTCTGTCGAAAGAAAATCAGGCAAGCTGTCCATGAAAAAGCATAGTTGGTGGACACTAATAGCTTGATGATGATGGTACATGTACTCTAGGTACTTATGCTTAGCTGTTGTACTTGACTGCGGTTAAACTCGTCTGTTTATATATACATCTAAAGGAAACACTGCTCGATGATTTGACGTGTTCCGCGCTTACACTATCTCTATAAGCACCTTTGAAATACTCAGCTGACACAACATCTGATGAGGAACGCAGTAATTTTAAAATTTTCCTGCGCACATGCAAGATCCATCTAAATGATGCATAGCAACGAGAGGGAAGAATATGTCTACGTACCCTCGTAGACCGAAATCAGAAGCGTTATGAAACACGGTTGATATAGTTGAACGTCTTCACGATCCAAGCGATCAAATACCGAACGCACGGCACCTCCGTGATCTGCACACGTTCAGCTCGGTGACGTCCCTCGTACTCTTGATCTAGTTGAGGCCGAGGGAGAGTTTCGTCAGCACGACGGCGTGATGACAGTGATGATGAAGTTACCGACGCAGGGCTTCGCCTAAGCACTACAACGATATGACCAAGGTGAAAATCTCTGGAGGAGGGTACCGCACACGGCTAAAGAATCAATTTGTGTGTCTATTATGGGGTGCCCCCCTCCCCCGTATATAAAGGAGTGGAGGAGGGGAGGGTCGGCCCTCATAGGGAGGGTCCAAGGGGGGGAGTCCTACTCCCAGTAGGAGTAGGTTTCCCCCCTTCCTAGTAGGAGTAGGAGAAGAAGGAAGAGGGACAGAGAGGGAAGGAAGGGGGGGCACCCAATTCAGATTGCGCTTGGCAGGGGGGCTCCACCTGGCCGCCTCCTCCTCTGTCCCACTAAGGCCCAATAAAGCCCATTGACTCCCCGAGGGGTTTCGGTAACCCCCGGTACTCCGGTATTTTCCCGAACTCATCTGAAACCATTCCGTTGTCCTAACATAGCCTTTCAATATATCAATCTTTATGTCTCGGCCATTTCGAGACTCCTCATCATGTCCGTGATCACATCCGAAACTCCGAACTACCTTTGGTACATCAAAACACATAAACTCATAACACCGATCATCATCGAACGTTAAGCATGCGGACCCTACGGGTTCGAGAACTATGTAGACATGATCGAGACTCACTTCCGGTCAATAACCAATAGCGGAACCTGGATGCTCATATTGATTCCTACATATTCTTCGAAGATCTTTATCGGTCAAATCACACAACAACATACGTTGTTTCCTTTGTCATAGGTATGTTACTTGCCCGAGATTCAATCGTCAGTATCATCATACCTAGTTCAATCTAGTAACCGGCAAGTCTCTTTACTCGTTCTGTAATGCAACATCCCACAACTAAATCATTATTCACCATTATTTACAAGTCTGTTTACTCGTTTTATAGTGATGTGGATTACCGAGAGGGCCCGGAGATACCTCTCCGACAATCGGAGTGACAAATCATAATCTCGATATATGCCAACTCAACAAACACCATTGGAGATACTTGTAAAGCATCTTTATAATCACCTAGTTACGTTGTGACGTCTGATAGCACACAAGGTGTTCCTCCGGTATTCGGGAGTTGCATAATCTCATAGTCAGAGGAACATGTATAAGTCATGATGAAAGCAATAGCAATAAAACTAAACGATCATTTATGCTAAGCTAACAGATGGGTCTTGTCCATCGCATCACTCTAATGATGTGATCTCGTTCATCAAATGACAACACATGTCTATGGTCAGAAAACTTAACCATCTTTGATTAACGAGCTAGTCAAGTAGAGGCATACTAGGGACACTCTGTTTTGTCTATGTATTCACACATGTACTGAGTTTCCAGTTAATATAATTCTAGCATGAATAATAAACATTTATCATGATATAAGGAAATATAAATAACAACTTTATTATTGCATCTAGGGCATATTTCCTTCGGTCTCCCACTTGCACTAGAATCAATAACCTAGTTCACATCACCATGTGATTTAACACCAATAGTTCACATCTTTATGTGATTAGTTCACATCTCCATGTGACTAATACCCAAAAGGTTTACTAGAGTCAATAATCTAGTTCACATCGCTATGTGATTAACACCCAAAGAGCGATCATGTTTTGCTTGTGGGAGAATTTTAGTCAACGGGTCTGCCACATTCAGAGTCGTATGTATTTTGCAAATTTTCTATGTCTACAATGCTCTGCACGGAGCTACTCTAACCAATCGCTCCCACTTTCAATATGTATCTAGATCAAGACTTAGAGTCATCCATATCGGTGTCAAATCTTGCATCAATGTAACTCCTTACGACAAACTCTTTGTCACCTCCATAACCGAGAAACATTTCCTTTTTCCACTAAGGATAATTTTGACCATTGTTCAGTGATTCACTCCTGGATCACTATTGTATCCTCTTGCCAAACTCATCGTGAGGTACACAATAGGTCTGGTACACAGCATAACATACTTTCTAGAACCTATGACTGAGGCATAGAGAATGACTTTTCATTCTCTTTCTATTTTCTGCCATGGTCGGGTTTTGAGTCTTTACTCAACTTCACACCTTTCAACACAAGCAAGAACTCCTTCTTTGACTGTTCCATTTTGAACTACTTCAAAAACTTGTCAAGGTATGTACTCATTGAAAAAAGTTATCAAGTGTCATGATCTATCTTTGTAGATCTTGATGCTCAATATGTAAGAAACTTCACCAAGGTCTTTCTTTGAAAAACTCCTTTCAAACACTCCTTTATGCTTTCCAGAAAATTCTACATTATTTCCGATCAACAATATGTCATTCACATATACTTATCAGAAATGATGTAGTGCTCCCACTCACTTTCTTGTAAATACAGACTTCACCGCAAGTCTGTATAAAACTATATGCTTTGATCAACTCATCAAAGCGTATATTCCAACTCCGAGATGTTCGCACCAGTCCATAGATGGATCGTTGGAGCTTGCACACTTTGTTAGCACCTTTAGGATTGATAAAACTTTCTTGTTGTATCATATACAACTCTTCTTTAAGAAATCCATTAAGGAATGCAGTTTTCACATCCATTTGCCAGATTTCATAAAATGTGGCAATTTGCTAACATGATTTGGACAGACTTAAGCATCGCTACGAGTGAGAAAATCTCATCATAGTCAACACCTTGAACTTGTCGAAAACTTTTTGCGACAATTCGAGCTTTGTAGATAGTAACACTACTATCAGTGTCAGTCTTCCTCTTGAAGATCCATTTATTCGCAATGGATTGCCGATCAATGGGCAAGTCCACCAAAGTCCACACTTTGTTCTCAACATGGATTCTATCTCAGATTTCATGGCCTCGAGCCATTTTGCGGAAACTGGGCTCATCATCGCTTCCTCATAGTTCGTAGGTTCGTCATGGTCAAGTAACATGACCTCCAGAACAGGATTACCGTACCACTCTGGTGTGGAACGTACTCTTGTTGACCTATGAGGTTCGGTAATAACTTGATCCGAAGTTTCATGATCATCATCATTAACTTCCTCACTAATTGGTGTAGGCATCACTGGAACTGATTTCTGTAATGAACTACTTTCCAACTCGGGAAAAGGTACAATTACCTCATCAAGTTCTACTTTTCTCCCACTCACTTCTTTCGAGAGAAGCTCATTCTCTTGAAAGGATCCATTTTTAGCAACAAAGATCTTGCCTTCAGATCTATGATAGAAGGTGTACCCAACAGTTTCTTTTGGGTATCCTATGAAGACGCACTTCTCCGAATTGGGTTTGAGCTTATCAGGCTGAAACTTTTTCACATAAGCATCGCAACCCCAAACTTTAAGAAATGACAGCTTAGGTTTCTTGCTAAACCACAGTTCATACGGTGTCATCTCAACGGATTTTTAGACGGTGCCCTATTTAACGTGAATGCAGCTATCTTTAATACATAACCCCAAAACGATAGTGGTAAATCGGTAAGAGACATCATAGATCGCACCATATCTAATAAAAGTATGGTTATGACGTTCGGACACACCATTACGCTATGGTGTTCCAGGTGGCGTGAGTTGCGAAACTATTTGACATTGTTTCAACTGAAGGCCAAACTCATAATTCAAATATTTCGTCTCCGCGATCAGATCGTAGAAACTTTATTTTCTTGTTACGATGATTCTCCACTTCACTCTGAAATTCTTTGAACTTTGAAACGTTTCAGACTTGTGTTTCATTAAGTAGATATACTCATATATACTCAAATCATCTATGAAGGTCAGAAAATAACAATACCCGTCGCGAGCCTCAACACTCATCGGACTGCATACATCGGTATGTATTATTTCCAATAAGTCAGTGGCCCGTTCCATTGTTCCGGAGAACGGAGTCTTAGTCATCTTGCCCATGAGGCATGGTTCGCAAGAATCAAATGATCCATAATCAAGTGATTCGAAAAGTCCATACACATGGAGTTTCTTCATGCGCTTTATAGCAATATGACCTAAACGGCAGTGCCACAAGTATGTTGCACTATCATTATCAATTTGCATCTTTTGGCATCAATATTATGAATATGTGCACTACGATCGAGATTCAATAAACCATTTATATTAAGTGTATGACCATAGAAGGTTTTATTCATGTAAACAGAACAACAATTATTCTTTGACTTAAATGAATAACCGTATTGCAATAAACATGATCCAACCATATTCATGCTCAACGCAAACACCAAATAACGTTTATTTTAGGTTCAACACTAATCCCTAAGGTAAAATGAGTGTGCGATGGTGATCTTATAAACCTTGGAATCATTTCCAACACACATCGTCACCTTGCCCTTAACTAGTCTTTGTTCATTTTGCAACTCCTGTTTCGAGTTACTAATCTAAGCAACTGAACTAGTATTAAATACCCTGGGGTTACTATGAACACTAGTAAAGTACACATTAATAACATGTATATCAAATATACTTTTGTTCACTTTGCCATCCTTCTTATCCGCCAAGTATTTGGGGTAGTTCCACTTCCAGTGACCATTCCCTTTGCAGTAGAAGCACTCAGTTTCAGGCTTAGGTCTAGCTTTGGGCTTCTTCATGGGAGTGGAAACTTGCTTGCCATTCTTCTTGAAGTTCCCATTCTTTCCCTTGCCCTTTTACTTGAAACTATTGGTCTTGTCATCCATCAACACTTGATGCTTTTTCTTGATTTCTACCTTCGCCAATTTCAGCATCGCGAAGAGTTTGGGAATCGTTTCCGTTATCCCTTGCATATTATAGTTCATCATGAAGTTCTAGTAACTTGGTGATAGTGACTAGAGAACTCTGTCAATCACTATCTTATCTGGAAGATTAACTCCCACTTGATTCAAGTGATTGTAGTACTCAGACATTCTGGGCACATACTCACTAGCTGAGCTATTCTCCTCCATCTTGTATTCAAAGTACTTGTCAGAGGTCTCATACCTCTTAACACGGGCATGAGTCTGAAATACAAATTTCAGCTCTTGGAACATCTCATATGCTCCGTGGCGTTCAAAATGTTTTTGAAGTCCCGGTTCTAAGCCGTAAAGTATGGCGCACTAAACTATCAAGTAGTCATCATACCGAGCTTGTCAAACGTTCATAACTTCTGCATCTGCTCCTACAAAAGGTCCGTCACCTAGCGGTGCATTAAGAAAATAATTTTTCTGCGCAGCAATGAGGATAATCCTCAGATCACGGATCCAGTCCGCATCATTGCTACTATTATCTTTCAACTTATTTTTCTCTAGGAACATATCAAAAATAAACGGGGAGCTATAATGTGAGCTATTGATCTACAACATAATTTGCAAATACTATCAGGACTAAGTTCGTGATAAATTAAAGTTCAATTAATCATATTACTTAAGAACTCCCACTTAGATAGACATCCCTCTAGTCATCTAAATGATCACGTGATCCATATCAACTAAACCATGTCCGATCATCACGTGAGATGGAGTAGTTTTCAATGGTGAACATCACTATATTGATCATATCTACTATATGATTCACGTTCGACCTTTCGGCCTCAGTGTTCCGAGACCTTATCTGCATATGCTAGGCTCGTCAAGTTTAACCCGAGTATTCTGCTTGTGTAAAACTTTCTTGCACCCATTGTATGTGAACGTAGAGCTTATCACACCCGATCATCACGTGGTGTCTCTGCACGACGAACTATAGCAACCGTGCATACTTAGGGAGAACACTTATACCTTGAAATTTAGTGAGAGATCATCTTATAATGCTACCGTCATACTAAGCAAAATAAGATGCATAAAGGATAAACATCACATGCAATAAATATAAGTGATATGATATGGCCATCATCATCTTGTGCGTTTGATCTCCATCTCCAAAGGACCATCATGATCACCATCGTCACCGGCTTGACACCTTGATCTCCATCGAAGCATCGTCGTTGTCTCGCCAACTATTGCTTCTACGACTATCGCTACCGCTTAGCAATTACATGGCGATTGATTTTCATACAATAAAGCGACAACCATATGGCTCCTGCCAGTTGCCGATAACAGTGTTACGAAACATGATCATCTCATACAACAATTTATATAATCACGTCTTGACCATATCACATCACAACATGCAAAAACAAGTTAGACGTCCTCTACTTTGTGGTTGCAAGTTTTACGTGGTTGCTACGGGCTTAGCAAGAACCGTTCTTACCTACGCATCAAAAACCACAACGTGGTACAGTGATTGCTTTTTGATCTTTAGAAAGAACCATGTTCATTGAATCCGATTCAACTAAAGTTGAAGAAACTGACACCCACTATTCACCTGTGTGCGAAGCACATCGGTAGAACCAGTCTCGCATAAGCGTACGCGTAATGTCGGTCTGAGCCGCTTCATCCAACAATGCCGTTGAATCAAGAATCAACTAGTGACGGCAAGCAATATGTATATACCCTCGCCCACAACTCATTTGTGTTCTACTCGTGCATATAACATCTACGCATAGACCTAGCTCTGATACCACTGATGGGGAACACCGTAATTTCAAAATCTTCCTACGCATACGCAAGATCCATCTAGATGATGCATAGCAACGAGAGAGGAAGAGTATGTCTACGTACCCTCGTAGACCGAAGGCGGAAGCGTTATGAAACACGGTTGATGTAGTCGAACATCTTTGCAATCCAACCGATCAAGTACCGAACGCACGGCACCTCCGTGATTTGCACACGTTCATCTCGGTGACGTCCCTCGTACTATTGATCCAATTGAGGCTGAAGGAGAGTTATGTTAGCACGACGGTGTGATGATGGTGATGGTGAAGTTACCAACGCAGGGCTTCGCCTAAGTACTACAACAATATGACCGAGGTGGAAATCTGTGGAGGGGGTACCGGACACGGCTAAACAATCAACTTGTGTGTCTATGGGGTGCCCCTCCCCCGTATATAAAGGAGTGGAGGAGGGGAGGGCCGACCCTCATAGGGAACGCCCAAGGGGGGAGTCCTACTCCCAGTAGGAGTAGGTTTCCCCCCTTCCTAGTAGGAGTAGGAGAAGAAGGAAGAGCGAGAGAGAGAGGGGAGGAAAGGGGGGCGGCCCCCACCCAATTCGGATTGGGCTTGGGGGGGAGCGCCCTCCACCTGGCCGCCTCCTCCTCTCTCCCACTAAGGCCCAATAAGGCCCATTGACTCCCGGGGGGTTCCGGTAACCCCCGGTACTCCGGTATTTTCCCGAACTCATCCGAAACCATTCCGGTGTCCAAACATAGCCTTTCAATATATCAATATTTATGTCTCGACCATTTCGAGCCTCCTCGTCATGTCCGTGATCACATCTGGGACTCCGAACTACCTTCGGTACATCAAAACACATAAACTCATAATACCGATCGTCATCGAATGTTAAGCATGTGGATCCTACCGGTTCGAGAACTATGTAGACATGACTGAGACTCACTTCCGGTCAATAACCAATAGCAGAACCTGGATGCTCATATTGGTTCCTACATATTCTATGTAGATCTTTATTGGTAAAACTACATAACAACATACGTTGTTCCCTTTGTCATAGGTATGTTATTTGCCCGAGATTCGATCATTGGTATCATCATACCTAGTTCAATCTCGTTACCGGCAAGTCTATATACTCATTCTGTAATGCAACATCCCGCAACTAACTCATTAGTCACATTGCTTGCAAGGCTTATAGTGATGTGCATTACCGAGAGGGGCCAGAGATACCTCTTCGACAATCGGAGTGACAAATCCTACTCTTGATCTATGCCAACTCAACAAACACGATTGGAGACACCTGTAGAGCATCTTTATAATCACCCAGTTGCGTTGTGACGTTTGATAGCACACAAGGTGTTCCTCCGGTATTCGGGAGTTGCATAATCTCATAGTCGGAGGAACATGTATAAGTCATGATGAAAGAAATAACAATAAAACTAAACGATCATTTATGCTAAGCTAATGGATGGGTCTTGTCCATCACATAATTCTCTAATGATGTGATCCCGTTCATTAAATGACAACACATGTCTATGGTCAGGAAACTTAACCATCTTTCATTAAGGAGCTAGGCAAGTAGAGGCATACTAGGGACACTCTGTTTTGTCTATATATTCACACATGTACTAAGTTTTCGGTTAATACAATTCAAGCATGAGTAATAAATATTTATCATGATATAAGGAAATATAAATAACAACACTATTATTGCCTCTAGGGCATATTTCCTTCAACATCTTTAGATTGATGAAGTCGCCCAAAAATGCCTTTATAGTCGATGTTGGGGAACGCAGTAATTTCAAAAAAATCCTACGCACACGCAAGATCCATCTAGGTGATGCATAAGAACGATAGGGGAGAGAGTTGTCCATGTACCCTCGTAGACCGTAAGCGGAAGCGTTATGACAACGAGGTTGATGTAGTCGTACGTCTTCATGATCCGACTGATCCTAGCACCGAAGGTACGGCACCTCCGCGATCTGCACACGTTCAGCTCGGTGACGTCCCATGAACTCTAGATCCAGCTGAGGTCGAGGGAGAGTTTCATCAGCACGACGGCGTGATAACGATGATGATGAAGTTGCCGACGCAGGTCTTCGCCTAAGCTCTACAACGATATGACCAAGGTGGAAATCTGTGGAGGGGGGCACCGCACATGGCTAAACAATCAACTTGTGTGTTCTAGGGTGCCCCCCTCCCCACGTATATAAAGGAGGGAGGGTGGAGGCCGGCCGACCTCTGTAGGCGCGCCAAGGGGGAAGGAGTCCTCCTCCTAGTGGGAGTAGGACTCAACCTTTCCTAGTCCCACTAGGAATAGAAGAAGACGGAGAAGGAGAAAGGAAAGGGGGGCCGGCCCCCTCGCGGATTCTCACTGCCTCCCATCCTTTATTCCGGGGTTTTTTGAACTTCTTTGGGGCTCAATTTCACCATTTCACTCCAAACACTATAGTCTATCTAGCCGCTTTCATGTCGATGTGTGAAAATTTCTTGGGCTGTCGACCGCACTGGGGTCTTTTCAAACACATCTTCACCTGCCGCTCCCAGTCGGTCAAAAAGGCCAAATCGAGTGACGAGAGGACACAAGTGAACCAGATGTGCGGGGGTCTGGGGATCCAGATGAGGAGCAAGAGTACCTTCCCAGCCATGATCCTTCCCGACTCGGTCCGGGGCTGGCAGTCGACTTGGTTCTACTGCAAGGATCAGCCGACCCCGGGTCAGTCGACTGGACTTCCTCCTTTTTCTTTGGCTCAAGTGGAGAAGCCCGCCCCTCTGAAAGTAGTTCCAGAAGAGAAGGCGCAGGTCAAGGTGCTGGTCGAGCGGGTCATCCAACTCGTCCGTGATGGGGTGACCGGGAGACCTGCTGGAGGTCTTTCTCGCTCGACGCATTCAACCGCTCCAGGCGCGTGATCATCCGATGTGGATGTACTCTGGGCTCGTGGATTCCACTCGGATCCACCCGGAGGATGTCAGCGAGGATACCTTGGAGAAGTGGTTGATGGGGATCACCAGCAATAAAGACAACCCTCGGGGGTCTAGGAGGGTGATTCCATTCGACCACTCGCACCAGCCGGAGCAGGTATAATTCTGTTTTATCAAGTATCTTTCCGGTTCACCGTGTGATATCTTGTTTTATGGTCGACTGAATTTCCTTTGATCGTTGTCCTTTCAGGCCCTCATCGACATGTACTCAATGCCCAACGGAGTGCAGGACCAAGACGCCGAGGAACAAGCGAGCGGGGGCGAGAGCGGCGAGGAGCATTCGGAGGCCGAGGAGGACGAGGAGAGCGACGAATCGACCGATGACGAAGAAGTCGACTCGCCTCCTCGCAGGGAGAGGAGATCCAAACACGCTCATGACCCGGCGAGCGCTCCGGACATGGTGGCCGCGCCGACTGGTCAGTCTTCGAAGCGTCCTAGGACGTCTTCCCCAACGTCGACTGAAAAGGATCCAAAGCAGTCCAAAGTTGCGCTGCCTCCAACGCCAAAAGCGCCGAAAGCTACCTCCTCCAAACTGCCAAAAGCTTTGCCCAGGATCAAACCGTTCCTACTATCTCCGGGTAACCATCTGACTTGCCCTTTTCGTCGACTCAATTAACCGGACGTAACCGATTGAATGCGGGTCTTTGCAGTGCTGCTATGTCAGGAACCTCTTCTCTCCAGTACCGGGATGAGGAAATGGAAGATGCGGTAACCTCCAACCCAGGTATAAACTCTTGCGATTTTGCTCTTGATTCTTTGGTCGATTGCGTTCAAATGATTCACTTGGGGTCGAATGATCTGCCTTGCAGCTCCACCCAACGTCATCGATCTTCCAGATGACGATGAAGATGTGGCTCTTAAGCGCAGGAAGAGCAAGAAGGTAGCAGCTGGTAGGATGTCTCGGCAAGAACCCACTATGACACCTCCCGTCCGTCAACTTGAAGACGCGGGCAGGGCTTCTGTGACCTTCGCTGCACCCTTGTCGAGTGAGCACCTCACACCGCTGACTGCACCTATGATTCCTTCGGTCGTCCAACTCCACACCACGGAGCTCCAAGCCGCCGCACCTGGGTCGACTGGACACTTTTTCACCAGCTACCCCGTCCCGGACAAACAGTCGGAAGCGGCTGCGGGAGCCATCCGACAGGCTGACTTGATGATGGAGCGGGTGAAGATGGTGCATGAGAACAGCCAGGCTGCCTACGACGCCAGTGCTGCCCTTCGGGCCAATGTCCAGGTGAGTAGACTTTCCGACTGTTTTTGCTCTGTGAGGAAGTGTTACTCGAAAAAAATCTTCTTCTACATAATCTGCTGTTGTTTGCGTCGAATTAGAGCACCCACTGGGTGTTTTGTTGTTTTTGGTAGTTTCGATCTTCCACTCGGTCTGGGCGAGTGGGATCTGAACCGGTGGGGGCACGCTAAGTGCACCCACTGGGTGTAGTCCCCGAGACCGCGGTCGACTGCTGGCAGTCGACTAGGGTCTGAGTTCTCCTTTCTTTTCTTTTTTTACTCCTTACACTCGACTCAGGATCCGAACCGGTGGGGGCACTCCAAGTGCACCCACTGGGTGTAGTCCCCGAGACTGCAGTCGACTGTGTGCAGTCGGCTGGGGTCTAAGCGAACTTCTTTAGGTTTTATTCACTCGGAAGTAAACAACCTTTGATCTTATCGACTGATCCGTCTTTTGCCTTCTGCAGAAGTCTTGTACTCTTATTTCTAAGTTTGCTGAACTTGAGGAGAAGCAGAGGCAACTCAACCTCGACTTGGAATTAGCTCAGCAGAATACTTACGCGAGTACTGGACTGCAGCTAAGTCTCCTAGTGAGAGAACTTAGGCGGGTACTGGACTGCAGCTAAGCCCCCGAGTGGGAGGATTGCTCTCCACTCGGTAGGATTTTCTTTCGAACTTAGGCGAAACGGATTCGCGACTAAGCCCATCCACTGGGGGATTTCAGATGTAAATAAGAACACAACAATCGAATGATAGGACCCTAAGCTCTTGTCTTTGATAAACAAATTACAAAGGTGTTTCTTATTACATTTTATTCGAACGAGTGCTTAAGTATAAAAGGGGCGGGGCAGCTCCGCGTTCCAAGCTCGTGGCTCATCTTTCTGATGCTCAATACTGTAAAGATGGTATGCTCCGCTGTGGAGAACTTTGGTGATGATGAAGGGGCCCTCCCAAGTCGGGGCAAGCTTGTGTGGTTTCTGTTGATCCACTCGAAGAACCAGGTCTCCTTCTTGAAAGGTTCGACCCCTCACATTTCTGGCGTGGAATCGATGCAGGTCTTGCTGATAAATGGTCGAGCGGGACCAAGGCCATCTCTCTTTCCTCCTCTAAGAGATCGACTGAATCTTGCCGGGCCTGCTCTGCTTCCTCTTCGGAGAAGAGCTCAACTCGGGGTGCATTGTGGAGCAGATCACTTGGCAGAACAGCTTCGGCTCCATAGACTAAGAAGAAAGGAGTTCGTCCGGTCGACCGATTAGGAGTTGTCCTCAAACCCCACAGAACTGACGGAAGTTCATCAACCCAAGCACATGCTGCGTGTTTGAGATCACGCATCAGTCGGGGTTTCAGTCCTTTGAGAATTAGGCCATTGGCTCTTTCTGCTTGTCCGTTCGACTGCGGGTGAGCGACAGAAGCATAGTCGACTCGAGTGCCCTGAGAGGCGCAGAAAGCTCTGAACTCATCAGAATCGAAGTTCGATCCGTTGTCCGTGATGATGCTGTGTGGGACTCCATATCTGAATGTCAATTCTCTGATAAAACTGACAGCGGTGCTAGCATCAAGGTTCTTGATAGGTTTAGCTTCGATCCATTTGGTAAACTTGTCGACTGCAACGACCACATGAGTGAAGCCGCTCCTGCCAGTTCTCAGTGGTCCAACCATATCCAGTCCCCAAACAGCAAAGGGCCAGATGAGGGGGATGGTCTTCAGGGCTGACGCTGGCTTGTGAGACATGTCGGAGTAAAACTGGCAGCCTTCACATCTGTCGACTATATCTTTCGCCATTTCATTTGCGTGTGGCCAATAGAATCCAGCTCGGTATGCTTTAGCCACGATGGCCCGAGAGGACGCATGATGACTACAGGTCCCCGAGTGGATGTCATTGAGGATCATTCGACCTTCTTCTGGTGTTATGCATTTCTGACCGACTCCAGTCACGCTTTCCCTAAACAGCTGCCCTCTTATCACAGTAAAGGCCTTGGATCGATGGACGATCTGTCGAGCCTCTTCTTCATCCTATGCGAGTTCTTTCCTGAGTATGTACGCAATGTAGGGCACCGTCCAGTCGGGAGTAATAGCCAGAACCTCCATGATCAGGTCGACCACGACTGGGACCTCGACTTCAGTCGGATCTGTGGCGCTCTTAGGTTGCGGGGGCTCTTCAGTAAAAGGATCTTCCTGAACTGTTGTCGAGTGAATATGCTCCAAAAACACATTGCTGGGAATGGCTTCTCTCTTGGAACCTATCTTTGCCAAATCGTCGGCTGCTTGATTTTTCAGTCGGGGTATGTGGTGGAGTTCTAACCCCTCAAACTTCTTCTCAAGCTTTCTCACCGCGTTGCAGTAACCAGTCATGGCTGGGCTTCTGACGTCCCACTCCTTCATCACTTGATTAACTACCAAATCTGAGTCGCCATAGACCATGAGGCGACGGACGCCGAGTGAGATGGCCATGCGCAACCCATACATGAGTGCTTCATATTCTGCTTCATTGTTGCAGGAATCAAAGTGAATCTGGAGGACATATCTGAGCCTGTCTCCTTGGGGGTATACCAGAACTACTCCAGCACCAGAACCGTTCAGCATCTTGGATCCGTCAAAGAACATGGTCTAGTGCTCAGAGTGAACTTGAGTCGGTAGTTGCTGTTCGATCCACTCGGCGAGGAAATCTGCTATTGCTTGGGACTTGATAGCTTTCTTTGTCTCAAACTTGATATCCAAGGGAAGGAGTTCAATCGCCCATTTGGCCACTCGACCAGTTGCATCTCTGTTGTGCAGAATCTCTGACAATGGAGCGTCGCTGACGACTGTAACAGAGTGATCCGAGAAATAGTGTGAAACCTTCTTCGTGGTCATGTAAATCCCATAGACAAGCTTCTGATAATGAGGATATCTCTGCTTTGACGGGGTCAGGACTTCAGAAATATAATAAACTGGGCGTTGAACCTTATAAGCTTTTCCTTCTTCTTCCCGCTTGACCGTAAGTACTGTACTGACGACTTATCCAGTGGCTGCTATATAAAGCAGTAGAGGCTCTTTGCTGATTGGAGCAGCAAGCACCGGCTGGGTGGAAAGCAGGGCTTTTAGCTCTGCAAACACTGCATCAGCTTCTGGGGTCCACTCGAACTTGTCTGGTTTCTTCATCAGTCGGTAAAGAGGCAGCGCCTTTTCACCGAGGTGAGAAATGAATCGACTTAGGGCGGCCAAGCAACCAGTAAGCTTCTGGACATCATGCACATGCATAGGGCGTTTCATTCGGAGTATAGCGCCTACTTTCTCTGGGTTAGCATCGATTCCTCGTTCGGAAACAAGAAAACCGAGTAACTTTCCGCCTGGAACTCCAAACGTGCACTTTGATGGATTGAGCTTGATATCATACCTTCTGAGGTTGGCAAAGGTTTCAGCAAGGTCAGTCAGTAGGTTGGAACCTTTACGTGACTTGACCATAATGTCATCCATGTATGCTTCCACATTCCGACTGATCTGAGTGAGCAGGCACTTCTGAATCATCCGCATGAATGTGGCTCCGGCGTTCTTCAAACCGAATGGCATTGTGACATAACAGAAGCACCCAAACGGGGTGATAAAAGCTGTCTTTATTTCGTCGGGTCCGTACAGACGGATCTGGTGGTACCTGATGTAGGCATCCAAAAGGGACAAACGCTCGCACCCTGCAGTCGAGTCGACTATCTGATCGATGCGAGGGAGAGGGAAGTGATCTTTCGGGCAGGCCCAATTGATATGCTTGAAATCAATACACATGCAAAGTGAGTCGTCTTTCTTTGGGACCATGACAACATTGGCTAACCACTCGGAGTGATAAATCTCTCGGATAAACTCAGCCGCCAAAAGCCGAGCCACCTCTTCATCGATTGCCTTTCTTTTCTGGATGACGGACCGTCAAAGATGCTCTTTGACTGGTTTCACCTTCGGGTCGACTCGCAAACGATGCTCAGCTAGTCCCCTGAGAACACCCGGCATGTCAAAAGGCTTCCATGCAAAGATGTCCCAATTCTCACGGAGGAACTGGATGAGCGCTTCTTCCTATTTGGGGTCGAGTGTGGTGGAAATGTGAGTCGGAGCTGCATTGGGATCCGTCGGGTGAATGTGAATCGACTTCATTTCACCAGACGACTAGAATGCTGAATCTGTGGCTGGCTTCTTGGCTCGCAGCAAGTCACCCGGATCTGCATTTTTCTGGTATTCTTGCAATTCTACCACGGCCATCTGGGCATCGGCGATCTTTGAGCCCTTCTGGAAGCACTCTTCTGCCTTCTTCTGGTTACCATAGATAGTGATCACTCCTCTGGGACCAGGCATCTTTAGTTTGAAGTACACGTAACATGGTCGAGCCATAAATCGTGCATAAGCTGGCCTGCCTAGAATTGCATGATAAGCACTCTCGAAATCCACAACTTCAAACGTCAACTTTTCTTTGCGGTAATTTTTGGAATCACCGAAAACCACGTCGAGTGCAATCTGACCGAGGGATGGAGCCTTCTTGCCTGGAATGACCCCATGGAAACTCATATGGCTTTCACTGAGTCGGACATCGGAATGCCCATTCCTTTCAACGTTTCTGCATACAGTATGTTCAGGCCACTGCCACCGTCCATCAGGACCTTTGTCAGTCGAGTGCCTTTGACCACCGGGTCAACCACCAGTGCTTGCCTCCCAAGGGTGGCGATGTGCGCTGGATGATCAGACTGGTCGAATGTAATGGCAGTCTGCGACCACTTCAAGTAACTGGGTGTCACCGGAGCGACCATGTTCACTTCCCTGTTGATGAATTTCAATCGACTTTTTCTCTCAACGTCAGCAAAAATCATCAGAGTGGAATTCACGTGGGGATAACCATCATCGTCCTCTCCCTCATTCTCAGCCTTGTCTGCCTCCTTCTCCTTTTCCTTGGGTTGTTTCTCTCGGAACTACTGGATTAGGAGCCGACACTGCCGAGTGGTGTGCTTCGGGTAAATGAAATTACCTTCTTCATCTTTTTTGGTGTGGATATGGCACGGCAGATCCAACACGTCATTTCCATCTTGATCTTTTACTTTCTTGGGTTTCCACGGCCCTTTGGGATTCCCCTTGAACTTTCCTTGAACTACAGCCAAGGCTTCACCCGGAGCAGCTGGCTCGGCCTTGCGCTTCTGTTTCCGACCGGAGTTTCCTCCTCCGGCTTCGTGGGCGACTGCTTTGTGCTTGCCACTCTGGAGTCGCTCTTCTTCTTCACCATTGGCATACTTAGTGGTAATTTCCATCATCCGAGCCAGAGTCATATTTCCTGTCCGGCCAAATTGCATATTCAACTCCCGATACCTGACGCCTTCCTTAAAGGCACAAATTGCCTGATGATCTGACACATCTTCTACCGTGTGGTGTAGGGTGATCCATCTCTGGATATAATCCCTCAAAGTTTCATTCGGTTTCTGAACACAACACTATAATTCTGTCAAACCTGCCGGCCGTTTGCAAGTGCCCTCGAATGTTCTGACAAACACTCGTGCGAGATCTTCCCAAGTATAGATGCTGCCAGGCGCTAACTGATTCAGCCATGCTCTAGCTGAGCCCTCCAACATCAGAGGAAGGTGTTTCATGGCCACTTCATCATTGCCGCCACCAATCTGGACAGCCACTCGATAATCTTCAAGCCAAGTGTCAGACTTGGACTCTCCGGTGAACTTACTAACTCCAAACGCCAACCTGAAGTTGGGGGAATCACCGCAGCTCTGATAGCTTTGCTGAAGCACTCTGGACCAGAGACATGCACCCTGTTGTTGGTTTGCGGATCTCTGTCATGGCCCTCTCGGTGAGCCTGTTTCTGTCGACCAAGCCCTGCATGAGAATAGATCTCACATCAAAGCCTGGTTCCCTGGGGTCGACTAGAATACCTCTCCCGACACTGTGGGGGCGTCTGTCTTCATGTGGTCGAGGCACGTATGACCCACTCCTTGGAGGAGGCGTGGGCACTCGACGGCGATCATCGCGATCGGCACGGCGATCATACTGCTCTCGGTTTCTATACTGATAACGCCGATCTCCATGTCCCTCACGCCTCGGGGGCGATCTCGGGCTATGGGCCGACTGAACTGTGTCTGCGACCACTGCTATGGATCCTATTCCGCGATTGAGACACGACCATATTCAGCTCTCCCGCTGCCCGGAGCAAGGCTCTGATCTGCACCAGACTTCGGCCAGCTTCTGATTGGGAAGGTTGGATCGACTCTACTATCCGGGCAGCAGCTGCTAGATTTTGGATCGGTGTTCGTTATACCTGAGTCGGAGGTGGAAAAAGATGGCGTCGACTGGACTCAGGAGCACGCTGTCGAGCGCGATCGTCGAGTGCGCGCTGGAGGTTCTCCAGTCGAGTGCGCTCAGCCAGGTTGGCCAAGCGCGCCTGCTCCAAGGCCTGGGCCTCAGGGGTTTCTCCAACTATAGGAGTATGCAATCATCCATATTCCGGCGGTGAAGTTCCTCCCTCTGCTGCGAGGATAGGGGTTCGGGGTGGTACTCCTCGTGAACGCGCATCGGATCGCCGTTCCCGTCGCCGCCGTCTTCGCGGTTGAAGCCAGGCGGGCTGCGTGGTCCGTTGACCATCAAAACTTCCGCCGCTGGGTCACTGCTGTCGCACTCGGATGTGGTCTCTACGGAGCCAGTCGACAGATCGAACAGGCCGTAGAGAGTTTCGTCGGGCTCGATCGCCGCAACTTGAGGGGTGGCCGACTGGCGGGCCACCGCATGCTTCACCCACCGCTGAAGCCTCGACCGACCGGTGCGCTTGCTCCGGCGGGTCATAGGGAGGGGGAAAGCTGCTAGAGTCGACTGGTACTGGGTCGACGGTTGTCGCGGGAGGACGCCACGGACGCACGCGCAAAAGTGCGTCGCCCCGCGGGCGGGGAGCGCGTCGGCGTCGAGTGGTGCCTCCTGAAGCCAAGCGGAGTCGTCGGCGATAAACACGAGCGCGCCGAGACGGATCTCGCGGCCCTCAGCCAAACCTCCGCCCGGAACCATGATGAAGGGGATCGGAAAATTGCAACTTCTCCAACAAGTCGCTAAGACACCTGCCCCACGGTGGGCGCCAACTGTCGTGGTTCTAAGACTGGCAGTAGAATAGGGGGGTAGGAATGTAGAGGCAAGATCCTAGCTATGGAGGAGTTGTACACACGAGTTTACGAGTTCATGCCCTTCTCGGAGGAAGTAACAGCCCTACGTCTCGGAACCCAGAGGCGGTCGACTAAATATATGTGTGTGAATTACCGAAAGTGCCAACCCTTGTCCCAGAGGAGGGGGTGGCTTATATAGAGTGCGCCAGGACCCCGGCTCCCCTCTTTTACACAAGGTTCAATGCTCATAAAGGAGGGGCGTTACTGGTAACATCTGCAATAAAGTGTTGTAAATGCCCATAAAGCTATGGTTTAAGTCCTGACCGTTGCAGAGTGGAGGGTTTCTCACCTTCTGGTGGTCGAGTGTCTTCAAGGTGGTCGAGTGAGGATATCTTCATGGTCGAGTGGATGATGGTTTCTCTTCGACTGCTTCTGATTCTTTGTAGAGATGTCCTTGGGGAGGGCATGTTGGACAGATCCATGACCCTACCCTAGGTACATAGCTTCATCACTGGTAACCCCCGGTACTCCGGTAAATGGCCGAACTCATCCGGAACCCTTCCGATGTCCAAACATAGCCTTTCAATATATCGATCTTTATGTCTCGACCATTCCGAGACACCTCGTCATGTCCGTGATCAAATCCGGGACTCCGTACTACCTTCGGTACATCAAAACACATAAACTCAAAATATCGATCGTCACCGAACGTTAAGCGTGTGGACCCTACGGGTTCGACAACTATGTAGACATGACCGAGACTCATCTCCGGTCAATAACCAATAGCGAAACCTGGATGCTCATATTGGTTCCTACATATTCTACGAAGATCTTTATCGGTCAAACCGCATAACAACATACGTTGTTCCCTCTATCATCGGTATGTTACTTGCCCGAGATTCGATCGTCGGTATCCCAATACCTAGTTCAATCTCGTTACCGGCAAGTCTCTTTACATGTTCTGTAATGCTCCATCCCGTATCTAACTCATTAGTCATGTTGCTTGCAAGGCTTATAGTGATGTGCATTACCGAGAGGGCCCAGAGATACCTCTCCGATACACAGAGTGACAAATCCTAATCTCGATCTATGCCAACTCGGCAAACACCATCGGAGACACATGTAGATCATCTTTATAGTCACCCAGTTACGTTGTGATGTTTGATAGCTCACTAAGTGTTCCTCCGGTATTCGGAAGTTGCATAATCTCATAGTCATAGGAACATGTATAAGTTATGGATAAAGGAATAGTGACAAACTAAACGATCATCGTGCTAAGCTAACGGATGGGTCAAGTCAGTCACATCATTCTCTAATGATGTGATCCCGTTCATCAAATGACAACTCTTGTCTATGACTAGGAAACTTAACCATCTTTGATTAACGAGCTAGTCAAGTAGAGGCATACTAGTGACACCCTGTTTGTCTATGTATTCACACATGTACTAAGTTTCCGGTTAATACAATTCTAGCATGAATAATAAACATTTATCATGATATAAAGAAATATAAATAACAACTTTATTATTGCCTCTAGGGCATATTTCCTTCCGTCGACGGGATGTCTCCTCCCACTGAACGCACATCGTCGGAAGGCCTAAAATAAATCTAAAAAAATGCGATCATCAATGCGAGGTCTAGGAGTAGAATCCTGGTGTGTTAGTTCCACCACAAGAACCTAAACATCTGATCTATTCTCGGTTCACAATTACTTTCGTGCATACAAGATTCAATAATTTTTTGAACAAATTGAAACCAAAGACATGCAAGGAAAGAATTCAGAAGCACCTCCTCCCAAGAAAAGCATTGGGTTCCTTTGCCTCCCGCCGGCGCCGCCGCCGGTCCGCCTCGTCTCCGATGGCGTTAGGACCATGGCGCTGCGGTGGATCCCGGCCCTTGCCGGCGGGAGGGCTCCGTTTTTAGATGTTTCTTCAACTTTTGTTAGGGTTTGTGTTCTGCTCAGAAAAACAAGACATCGGAGGCGCCCTAAGATGGAATAAGTTTCTCCCCGCCTAGTCCCCGTTCCGGTGGTGTGTCTAGCATCGTTGGTGGGCATGTGGAGGTGTGTCTTCGGCGGATCTATCCTTAGTGGATTTGGTCCAATCTAGTCGTAGTTCGTCTACGTTTGTGTTTCTTTAGGTTAGATCCTTTTGATCTACGCTATTCTTCATCAACGACGGTTGCTGTTCTGCTGCGCTGGTCCTATGAGATCTTAGCACGACGACTTTTCGACTGTCTACTGCAACAAGTTTTGTCCGGCTCCGGCGAGGGAGGGGCGATGACGGCGGCGCGCCTTCGGCTCGCTTCAGTGTTTGTAGTCGTTGATACGTGGTCTATGGATCTGAATGTAATTTTTATTATCTTCGATGTTTGTTGTATTGTCATGATTAAAGATGAATATATTGAAAGTTTTCTTGAAAAGAAATAGAAACGACTTGGTCAAACGGCCCACGACCTAGCTGCGAAATAATGCACGAAATGGTCCTCGGTGTAATGCACCAATAAATTTTCCGTTTTATGTCACCTGGCCTCGGCCGAGCTGAACTGGTCCTTAACAGGATTGAAGATGTTGTGGCGCGAAACCTCAACTGTTTCTGGTCCAAGTCCTGGCGCTCGATCCAGTCCGTTGCATGCGCCGTTGCCACGTCGCTCCGTAATTTGAAATTTTCGCTTCAGCCGCGACCATTCCAGCCCCAAGAGTGCAGTGCAGTGCCGCCGGCGCCATCAATTGGTCGCCTGCGGCTCGTCGACGTCTGCCTGCTTGGTACGTAAGTACGTCGTACGGCGGAATGATTGCGTTTGGAATATGGAGCCAGGGCGTATTGAAGCTGCGCATAAACCGTCCGTCCGTCCACGGGACGAGACAAGGCAGCCGGTTCCACCGTCCTGCGTCTCGGTCGGGAGGACGCAACGCTCTCCGATCGATCGAAATTCTTCGTCCATGACGAAGTTACGCCTCGACCGTTTCCGTCGTGAAAGGTTTCCGTGGAGTGGTCGAGTGGATCAGTGGAGAGCTGAGAGCTCGCCCGATGAATATGAATTCCATAACAGGATTTATGCTGGTAGGAAACCTCCTCTCGAAGTCGAAACGCCTTTCTTCCTCGTACTGCAGTCGATCGACAAGTGTGACGTGCGAGACCTGATCGCGGTTTAATAAGTGTTAATCGCAGTTTACTGCTTGTGCTCTCCGACATCGGGATTGATAACTAAATATGGTCTTATCCAAATGACGGCGAATAAATCTGCCAGCTTCACGTGAACGAGGCTTGTTAGGCAGCTACTCTCTCTCTCTCTCTCTCTAATCGAGGCTTGTTTAGACGGCCACTCTCTCTCCAAGTGAGACGTGAGATGTAGACCAATATCCAATTTTACTTCTCGTTTTAATTAATGATGATTTTCTTGTTGTGCTATATGTGTCATCCCAATGGAAATATAAATATAAATAACCATGATCCTTGGATCCATGCATAACCTTTAGATACTAGTTTATCCATGGTCCAAACGTTTGAGTTGGTATTTTCAATTTTATATTTTAGGGACGACAGACCTCATGATAAATTGTATGCACGATGTGTTAGGACCGAAAGGAAACTATACTCCTTCCGTCCATGTGCATAGGGCACCTAAGAGAATCCTAAAATTCCAAAAGTGTTAGGCGTAAGTCAATTAAATGCTTCTCGTTGTTCGCTCCACCAGGACGTGCTCCTTCTCCTAATCTCCCACCGGTCCACCTCCTACTAGTAATCTCATGTGTGTGAAAGCAAACAACATGCATGTTGCTTCTTCTCTCTCCTGTGTAAAGCAATCATGCATGCTGCATGTTTCCATGGCGCTCCTTCCCAGCACTAATGACAGGATTAATTTTCAAATTCAGTTTTGATTTTGAGGGAAACCTGCGCGCTCTCTCGTCCAAGCTCAACCCACCTAAATCGCAGAGCTTTGTCTTAGACGCCCTATACACCTGGACGGAGGGAGTACTATTTTTCTGAAATTAGAAATACTCTCATGTAGTGTGTTTTTGCGGGTACCCACAGAGTGGTTACAAGCAAGGATTTCAACATGAAAAGTCCACAACTGCCAAAAAGGAGTAACTACAAATTATTGAAAGGGCTAACATAATTAAAAAAATCTTCTCTATTTTCTTGTATGTTTTCTTACCTTCAATTAAATAATGTAGATGTGGACAAAGCATATACTCTTGCGTGCCTTCTATGCCCGTACCTATCATATCATCAAATTTCATGTTGAATTGGAAACAATGTTCGGAAAAAAATTATATAACGTGAACATCTTCAGAGGAAAGGCACCAAAACTTTGTACAAATAAGCAATAAAAATCCGCTAGCAGGAAAACAATGCATGCATAAAAAATGAAACTAAAGAGTGATTAGAGATACTCCATTAGATGGAGTATTAAACACTAAAAGAACATGTAATAAATGTGGCAAACAACTAATGTATTTAAATTGGCATATCAAAGGTGGCATTCTGCAAGGTACTAGCAATACTCTCCCTAAAAAGCGGCAATCAAACCAATGATATGTAAAATCTTCATCGAATTTGGTAGACAAATTGTGACCTCATCAGATTTTTTTAATGAAAATTTTCTCATGACTCACCCATTTTGTAGAAAATTACTAACACTCATGAAAATGATTATCAAAGTTGGATGCTGGAGATTGTGTCCTTATCTAAAATACCATGTCTTTTGGATCTTGTGAATAATTCTCCCGTTTCTCCCGAAAACCAATACTTGTTCCGATAATAATTGGCTCGTGACTTGAACATTTCTCTACTCTGTTATTTACAAACATAATTTGAGCCATGTTGACTTTGACAAGCTACAAAGCAACACAAATATAACCATTTCAATTATTGTTACCATTCAATGGGTTGAGTTTCTAATAGTGATTGCTTGCCATAGATTGATAGCTAATGGAAAACACATGTATTTTCGAAGGTTTGAGTTGATATTTTCAAAACTTAGAGGCCAACGACCACGAGATAAATTTTATGCATGATGCGTTAGGACCGAGAGGAAACTATACTATTTTTATGAAAGTAGAAATACTCCCACATAGTATTTTTTTTGCGGGTGCCCACGGAGTGGTTACAAGCAATTATAACTGGCCAAACCTCGGGCCGGGCCGGGCTTCGGGCCGGGCCTAGCCAAGCCCGAGCCAAAAAACCTGGGCCCGAGCCTGTTGGAAATATTCCCTAGAGGCAATAATAAAATGGTTATTATTATATTTCCTTGTTCATGATAATTGTCTATTGTTCATACTATAATTGTGTTATCCGGAAATCGTAATACATTTGTGAATATATAGACCACAACATGTCCCTAGTGAGCCTCTAGTTGACTAGCTCGTTGATCAACAGATAGTCATGATTTCCTGACTATGGACATTAGATGTCATTGATAACGGTATCACATCATTAGAAGAATGATGTGATGGACAAGACCCAATCTTAAGCATAGCACAAGATCGTGTAGTTCGTCTGCTAGAGCTTTTCTAATGTCAAGTATAATTTCCTTAGACCATGAGATCGTGTAACCCCCGGATGTCGTAGGAGTGCTTTGGGTGTACCAAACGTCACAACGTAACTGGGTGACTATAAAGGTATACTACAGGTATCCCCGAAAGTATCTGTTGGGTTGACACGGATCGAGACTGGGATTTTTCACTCCGTATGACGGAGAGGTATCTCTGGGCCCACTCGGTAATGCATTATCATAATGAGCTCAATGTGACCAAGTGTTTGGTCACGGGATCATGCATTACGATACAAGTAAAGTGACTTGCCGGTAACGAGATTGAACGAGGTATTGGGATACCGACGATCGAATCTCGGGCAAGTAACATACCGATTGTCAAAGGGAATTGAATACAGGATTGATTGAATCCTCGACATCGTGGTTCATCCGATGAGATCATCGTGGAACATGTGGGAGCCAACATGGGTATCCAGATCTTGTTGTTGGTTATTGACCAGAGAGTCATCTCGGTCATGTCTGCGTGTCTCCCGAACCCGTAGGGTCTACACACTTAAGGTTCGGTGACGCTAGGGTTGTAGAGATATTAGTATGCGGTAACCCGAAAGTTGTTCGGAGTCCCGGATGAGATCCCGGACGTCACGAGGAGTTCCGGAATGGTCCGGAGGTGAAGATTTATATATAGGAAGTCCAGTTTCGGCCATCGGGGAAGTTTCGGGGGTAATCGATATTGTACCGGGACCATCGGAAGGGTCCCGGGGGTCCACCGGGTGGGGCCACCTATCCCGGAGGGCCCCATGGGCTGAATTGGGAGGGGAACCAGCCCTTGGTGGGCTGGTGCGCCCCCCATGGGCCTCCCCATACGCCTAGGGTTGGAAACCCTAGGGGTAGGGGCGCCCCACTTGGCTTGGGGGGCAAGTCCCCCTTGGCCGCCGCCCCCCTTAGAGATCCCATCTCCTAGGGCCAGCGCCCCCCCTAGGGGCCCTATATATAGTGGGGGGAGGGAGGGCAGCCGCACCCAAGTCCTTGGCGCCTCCCTCTCCCCCCGTGACACCTCTCCCTCTCGTTGGTGCTTGGCGAAGCCCTGCCGAGATCACCGCTGCTTCCACCACCACGCCGTCGTGCTGCTGGATCTCCATCAACCTCTCCTTCCCCTTGCTGGATCAAGAAGGAGGAGACGTCTTCCCAACCATACGTGTGTTGAACGCGGAGGTGCCGTCCGTTCGGCGCTTGGTCATCGGTGATTTGGATCACGACGAGTACGACTCCATCAACCCCGTTCTCTTGAACGCTTCCGCTCGCAATCTACAAGGGTATGTAGATGCACTCCCCTCTCACTCGTTGCTAGATGACTCCATAGATTGATCTTGGTGATGCGTAGAAAATTTTAAAATTCTGCTACGTTCCCCAACAGTGGCATCATGAGCTAGGTCTATGCGTAGTTTCTATGCACGAGTAGAACACAAGTTGTTGTGGGCGTTGATTTTGTCAATTTTCTTGCCGTTACTAGTCTTATCTTGATTCGGTGGCATCGTGGGATGAAGCGGCCCGGACCGACCTTACACGTACGCTTACGTGAGACTGGTTCCACCGACTGACATGCACTAGTTGCATAAGGTGGCTAGCGGGTGTCTGTCTCTCCCACTTTAGTCGGATCGGATTCGATGAAAAGGGTCCTTATGAAGGGTAAATAGAAATTGGCATATCACGTTGTGGTTTTGGCGTAGCTAAGAAACGTTCTTGCTAGAAACCTATAGCAGCCACGTAAAAACTTGCAACAACAATTAGAGGACGTCTAACTTGTTTTTGCAGCATGTGCCATGTGATGTGATATGGCCAAAAGGATGTGATGAATGATATATGTGATGTATGAGATTGATCATGTTCTTGTAATAGGAATCACGACTTGCATGTCGATGAGTATGACAACCGGCAGGAGCCGTAGGAGTTGTCTTAATTTATTTATGACCTGCGTGTCAACATAAACGTCATGTAATTACTTTACTTTTTTATTAAACTGTTAGCCATAGTAGTAGAAGTAATAGATGACAAGATAACTTCATGAAGACATGATGATGGAGATCATGGTGTCATCCCGGTGACGATGATGATCATGGCGCCCCGAAGATGGAGATCAAAAGGAGCAAATGATATTGGCCATATCATGTCACTATTTGATTGCATGTGATGTTTATCATGTTTTACATCTTGTTTGCTTAGAATGACGGTAGCTTAAATAAGATGATCCCTCACATAATTTCAAGAAAGTGTTCCCCCTAACTGTGCACCGTTGCGAAGGTTCGTTGTTTTGAAGCACCACGTGATGATCGGGTGTGATAGATTCTAACGTTCGAATACAATGGGTGTAACACGCAATACACTTAGGTTGACTTGACGAGCCTAGCATGTACAGACATGGCCTCGGAACACGGAAGACCGAAAGGTAGAACATGAGTCGTATAGAAGATACGATCAACATGAAGATGTTCACCGATGATGACTAGACTGTCTCACGTGATGATCGGACACGGCCTAGTTGACTCGGATCATGTATCACTTAGATGACTAGAGGGATGTCTGTCTGAGTGGGAGTTCATTAAATAAATTGATTAGATGAACTTAATTATCATGAACTTAGTCTGAAATCTTTGCAATATGTCTTGTAGATCAAATGGCCCACGCTAATGTTTCCCTCAACTTTAACGCATTCCTAGATAAAACCAAGCTGAAAGACGATGGCAGCAACTACAGGGACTGGGTCCGTAACCTGAGGATTATCCTCATAGCTGCCAGGAAATCATATGTCCTTGATGCACCGCTAGGTGAAGCACCTGTTTTCCCTGCAGAACAAGACGTTATGAACGCTTGGCAGACACGTAGTGATGATTACTCCCTGGTTCAGTGCGGCATGCTTTATAGCTTAGAACCGAGGCTCCAAAAGCGTTTTGAGCAACACAGAGCATATGAGATGTTCCAAGAGCTGAAAATGGTTTTCCAAGCTCACGCCCGGGTCGAGAGATATGAAGTCTCCGACAAGTTCTACAGT
Organism: Triticum urartu; assembly: GCF_003073215.2. NCBI lineage: Eukaryota > Viridiplantae > Streptophyta > Magnoliopsida > Poales > Poaceae > Triticum > Triticum urartu. The sequence goes on from NC_053025.1 coordinate 34,524,019, forward strand.
TGTAATATGGAGGAGAACAGTTCTGTCAGCGAGCACATACTCAAAATGTCTGGGCTGCATAACCGCTTATCTCAGCTAGGAGTTAATCTCCCGGATGATGCGGTCGTTGACAGAATCCTTCAGTCACTCCCACCTAGCTACAAGAGCTTTGTGGTGAACTTCAATATGCAGGGGATGGAAAAGACCATTCCCGAGGTATATTCAATGCTGAAATCAGCGGAGGTGGAAATCAAAAAGGAACATCAAGTGTTGATGGTGAAAAAAACCACTAAGTTCAAGAAAGGCAAGGGTAAAAAGGACTTCAAGAAGGACAGCAAGGGAGTTGCCGCGCCCGGTAAGCAAGATGCCGGGAAGAAGTCAAAGAATGGACCCAAGCCTGAGACTGAGTGCTTTTATTGCAAGGGAAACGGTCACTGGAAGCGGAATTGCCCCAAGTACTTAGCGGAAAAGAAGGCCGGCAATACCAAAGGTATATGTGATATACATGTTATTGATGTGTACCTTACTAGCGCTCGTAGTAGCTCCTGGGTATTTGATACTGGTGCAATTGCTCATATTTGTAACTCAAAACAGGAACTGCGGAATAAACGGAGACTGGCGAAGGACGGGGTGACGATGCGCGTCGGGAATGGTTCCAAGGTCGATGTGATCGCCGTCGGCACGCTACCTCTGCATTTACCTACGGGATTAGTTTTAAACCTCAATAATTGTTATTTAGTACTAGCTTTGAGCATGAACATTGTATCTGGATCTCGTTTAATGCGAGATGGCTACTCATTTAAATCTGAGAATAATGGTTGTGCTATTTATATGAGAGATATGTTTTATGGTCATGCCCCGCTGGTCAATGGTTTATTCTTATTTAATCTTGAACGTGATGTTACACACATTCATAGTGTGAATGCCAAAAGATGTAAGGTTGATAATGATAGTCCCACATACTTGTGCCACTATCACCTTGGTCACATTGGTGTAAACGCATGAAGAAACTCCAAGCAGATGGACTTTTGGAGTCTCTTGATTATGAATCATTTGACACGATGCGAACCATGCCTCATGGGTAAAATGACCAAGACTCCGTTCTCCGGAAAAATGGAGCGAGCAACCAACTTATTGGAGATCATACATACTGATGTGTGCGGTCCAATGAGCGTTGAGGCTCGCGGTGGCTATCGTTATGTTCTCACCCTCACTGATGACTTAAGTAGATATGGGTATGTCTACTTAATGAAACACAAGTCTGAGACCTTTGAAAAGTTCAAGGAATTTCAGAGTGAGCTTGAGAATCAACGTGACAGGAAAATAGAGTTCTTACGATCAGATCGTGGGGGAGAATATTTGAGTCGCGAATTTGTCACGCACTTAAGGAAATGTGGAATAGTTTCACAACTCACTCCGCTTGGAACACCACAGCGTAATGGTGTGTCCGAACATCGTAATCGCACCCTATTGGATATGGTACGATCTATGATGTCTCTTACCGATCTACCGCTATCATTTTGGGGTTATGCTATAGAGACTGCCGCATTCACTTTAAATAGGGCTCCGTTGAAATCCGTTGAGACGACACCGTATGAATTGTGGTTTGGCAAGAAACCTAAGTTGTCATTTCTGAAAGTTTGGGGATGCGATGCTTATGTCAAGAAACTTCAACCTGAAAAGCTCGAACCCAAATCGGAAAAATGCGTCTTCATAGGATACCCTAAAGAAACTATTGGGTATACCTTCTATCTTACATCCGAAGGCAAGACATTTGTTGCCAAGAATGGATCCTTTCTAGAGAAAGAGTTTCTCTCGAAAGAAGTAAGTGGGAGGAAAGTAGAACTTGATAAAGTATTGCCTCTTGAACCGGAGAGTGGCGCAGCTCAAGAAATTGTTCCTGAGGAGTCTGCACCGACTAGGGAGGAAGTTAATGATGATGATCATGAAACTTCAGATCAAGTTGCTACTGAACTTCGAAGGTCCACAAGGACGCGTTCCGCATCAGAGTGGTATGGCAACCCTGTCCTGGAAATCATGTTGTTGGACAATGGTGAACCTTCGAACTATGAAGAAGCGATGGCGGGCCCAGATTCTGACAAATGGCTGGAAGCCATGAAATCTGAAATAGGATCCATGTATGAAAACGAAGTATGGACTTTGACTGACTTGCCCGTTGATCGGCGAGCCATAGAAAATAAATGGATCTTTAAGAAAAAGAGAGACGCGGATGGTAATGTGACCATCAATAAAGCTCGGCTTGTCGCTAAGGGTTATCGACAAGTTCAAGGGGTTGACTACGATGAGACTTTCTCACCCGTAGCGAAGCTGAAGTCCGTCTGAATCATGTTAGCAATTGCCGCATTCTATGATTATGAGATATGGCAAATGGACGTCAAAACGGCATTCCTTAATGGTTTCCTTAAGGAAGAATTGTATATGATGCAGCCGGAAGGCTGTGTCGATCCTAAGAATGCTGACAAGGTGTGCAAGCTCCAACGCTCAATCTATGGGCTGGTGCAAGTATCTCGGAGTTGGAACGTTCGTTTTGATGAGATGATCAAAGCGTTTGGGTTTACGCAGACTTATGGAGAAGCCTGCGTTTACAAGAAAGTGAGTGGGAGCTCCGTAGCATTTCTCATATTGTATGTGGATGACATACTATTGATGGGAAATGATATAGAATTCTTGGAAAGCATAAAGGCCTACTTGAACAAGTGTTTTTCAATGAAGGATCTTGGAGAAGCTGCTTATATATTAGGCATCAAGATCTATAGAGATAGATCGAGATGCCTCATTGGTCTTTCACAAAGTACATACCTTGACAAGATATTGAAGAAGTTCAATATGGATCAGTCCAAGAAGGGGTTCTTGCCTATACTGCAAGGTGTGAGATTGAGCACAGTTCAATGCCCGACCACGACAGAAGATAGAGAAAAGATGAGTGTCGTCCCCTATGCCTCGGCCATAGGGTCTATCATCTATGCCATGCTGTGTACCAGACCTGATGTAAACCTTGCCGTAAGTTTGGTAGGAAGGTACCAAAGTAATCCCGGCATGGAACACTGGACAGCGCTCAAGAATATCCTGAAGTACTTGAAAAGGACTAAGGATATGTTTCTCGTCTATGGAGGTGACGAAGAGCTTGTCGTAAAGGTTTACGTCGATGCTAGCTTCGACACAGATCTGGATGACTCTAAGTCACAAACCGGATACGTGTATATTTTGAATGGTGGGGCAGTTAGCTGGTGCAGTTGCAAGCAAAGCGTCGTGGCGGGATCTACATGTGAAGCGGAGTACATGGCAGCCTCGGAGGCAGCACAAGAAGCAATCTGGGTGAAGGAGTTCATTACCGACCTAGGAGTTACTCCCAATGCGTCAGGCCCGATGACTCTCTTCTGTGACAACACTGGAGCTATTGCCCTTGCCAAGGAGCCCAGGTTTCACAGGAAGACCAGGCATATCAAGCGTCGCTTCAACTCCATTCGTGAAAATGTTCAAAATGGAGACGTAGATATTTGCAAAGTGCATACGGACCTGAATGTCGCAGATCCGTTGACTAAAACTCTTCCTCGAGCAAAACATGATCAACACCAGAACTCTATGGGTGTTCGATTCATCACAATGTAACTAGATTATTGACTCTAGTGCAAGTGGGAGACTGTTGGAAATATGCCCTAGAGGCAATAATAAAATGGTCATTATTATATTTCCTTGTTCATGATAATTGTCTATTGTTCATACTATAATTGTGTTATCCGGAAATCGTAATACATGTGTGAATATATAGACCACAACATGTCCCTAGTGAGCCTCTAGTTGACTAGCTCGTTCATCAACAGATAGTCATGGTTTCCTGACTATGGACATTAGATGTCATTGATAACGGGATCACATCATTAGAAGAATGATGTGCTGGACAAGACCCAATCTTAAGCATAGCACAAGATCGTGTAGTTCGTCTGCTAGAGCTTTTCTAATGTCAAGTATCATTTCCTTAGACCATGAGATCGTGTAACCCCCGGATGCCGTAGGAGTGCTTTGGGTGTACCAAACGTCACAACGTAACTGGGTGACTATAAAGGTATACTACAGGTATCCCCGAAAGTATCTGTTGGGTTGACACGGATCGAGACTGGGATTTGTCACTCCGTATGACGGAGAGGTATCTCTGGGCCCACTCGGTAATGCATCATCATAATGAGCTCAATGTGACCAAGTGTTTGGTCACGGGATCATGCATTGCGATACGAGTAAAGTGACTTGCCGGTAACAAGATTGAACGAGGTATTGGGATACCGACGATCGAATCTCGGGCAAGTAACGTACCGATTGACAAAGGGAATTGAATACGGGATTGATTGAATCCTCGACATCGTGGTTCATTCGATGAGATCATCATGGAACATGTGGGAGCCAACATGACTATCCAGATCCCGCTGTTGGTTATTGACCGGAGAGTCGTCTCGGTCATGTCTGCGTGTCTCCCGAACCCGTAGGGTCTACACACTTAAGGTTCGGTGACGCTAGGGTTGTAGAGATATTAGTTTGCGGTAACCCGAAAGTTGTTCGGAGTCCCGGATGAGATCCCGGACGTCACGAGGAGTTCCGGAATGGTCCGGAGGTGAAGATTTATATATAGGAAGTCAAGTTTCGGCTATCGGAAAAGTTTCGGGGGTAATCGGTATTGTACCGGGACCACCGGAAGGGTCCCGGGGGTCCACCGGGTGGGGCCACCTATCCCGGAGGGCCCCATGGGCTGAATTGGGAGGGGAACCAGCCCCTGGTGGGCTGGTGCGCCCCCCATGGGCCTCCCCCTGCGCCTAGGGTTGAAAACCCTAGGGATGGGGGGCGCCCCACTTGGCTTGGGGGGCAAGTCCCCCTTGGCCGCCCCCCCCCCCCTTGGAGATCCCATCTCCTAGGGCCGGCGCCCCCCTAGGGGCCCTATATATAGTGGGGGAGGGAGGGCAGCCGCACCCAAGTCCCTGGCGCCTCCCTCTCCCCCTGTGACACCTCTCCCTCTCGTTGGTGCTTGGCGAAGCCCTGCCGAGATCACCGCTGCTTCCACCACCACGCCGTCGTGCTGCTGGATCTCCATCAACCTCTCCTTCCCCTTGTTGGATCAAGAAGGAGGAGACGTCTTCCTAACCGTACGTGTGTTGAACGCGGAGGTGCCGTCCGTTCGGCGCTCGGTCATCGGTGATTTGGATCACGACGAGTACGACTCCATCAACCCCGTTCTCTTGAACGCTTCCGCTCGCAATCTACAAGGGTATGTATATGCACTCCCCTCTCACTCGTTGCTAGATGACTCCATAGATTGATCTTGGTGATGCGTAGAAAATTTTAAAATTCTGCTACGTTCCCCAACAGAGCCTGGCCCGGCTCGGCCATCGGGCCTAGTTTTGGGCCCAAGCCCGGGCCGAACATGCAAAAGCCCACCGGGCCTCGGGCCTCGGACCAGGCCCCTTCAGAAAACTGCAAAAATGACGGGCCCGGGCCCGGCCCAGCCAGGCCACCGGGCTCAAAATCTAGGCCCGAGCCCGGCCCGGGAGCAGCGTCGGGCCGGTCAGGGCTGCCCATGGCCAGGTCTACAAGCAATGATTTAAACATCAAAAGTCCAAACCTGCCAAAAATGAGTATTTACAAATTATAGAGAAAATGTCAGGCTATCATAATTAGAAAATATTCTCTATTTCAATGGATGTATTTTCTTGCATGTTTTCTTACCTTCAGTTTAATACTATTGATGTGGACAAAGCATGTAATTTTGCACGCCTTCTATGCATATACATATCATATCATCAAATTTCATGTTGCATGGGGAACAATGTTCGGAAACATTTATATGCATGAACATCTTCATAGGAAAGGCACCAAACCTTTGTACTAATAAGCAATAAAAATCCGCTTGTAGAAAAACAACATATGCATAAAATATGAAACTAAAGAGTGATAAGAGGTATTCCATTGGATGGAGTATTAAAGATTAAAAAACAGGTAATAAATATGGTAGTAGCCAACTACTCCCTCCGTTCGGAATTACTTGTCGCGGAAATGGATGTATCTAGACGTATTTTAGTTCTAGATACATCCATATCCGAGATAAGTAATTCCGAATGGAGGAAGTATATATTTAAATTAGCATATAAAAGGCGGCATTCTGCAAGGTACTACAAATACTCTCCCTAAAAAGCGGCACACAAAATAACAATATGTAAAATGTACATCGAATTAGACAAAATGTGCCATCATCAGATTTTTTTGATGAAATTTCTCATGACTCGCCCATTTTGTACAAAATTACTATCATTCATAAAAATGATTATCAAAGTTGAATACTAGAGATTGTGCCCATATATAAAATGCCATATCTTTTCGATCTTGTAAATAGTTCTCCCGTTTCTACCCGAAACCAATACTTGTTCTGGTAATGATTGGCCGGTGACTTGAGCATTTGTCTACTATGTTATTTAGAGACATAATTTGAGCCATGTTGACTTTGACAAACTGCAAAGTAATGAAAATATAACTATTTCAATTGTTTTTGCCATTTGATGGGTTGAGTTTCTAATAGTGATGTTGACCGATAGGTTGGTAGCTAATAAAGGAACACATGTATTTTCAAAGGTTTGAGTTGGTATTTTCAAAGCTTAGGGACCTACCACCTCGAGATAAATTTTATGCATGATGTGCTGGGACCAAGAGGAAAGTATCCTATTTTATGAAATTGAAAATACTCCCATGCAGTGGTTATAAGAAAGGATGTCAACATCAAAAGTCCACAACTGCGGAAAATAAGTAATTATACATTACAGGGATAAAAGTTGGGCTATATCATATTGAGAAATATTGTTCTCTACTTGCCATATGGATTTATTTTCTTGCATGTATTCTTTACTTCAATTTAATATTGTCGATGTGGAAAAATCATGTGATTTTGCACGCGTTTTATGACCGCACCTATCGAGATCATCAAATTTCATGTTGAATTAGGAAATAGTCTTTGAAAGGTTTTATATAACATGGAAACATGTGAGGAAAGACAATAAACCTTTGTATTGATAAGCAAAAAAACACTGCTAGCAGAGAAACATCACATGCATAAAAAATGAATAAAGAGGTACTCCATTGGATGGATAATTAAGAAATTGTATTAAAGATTAAAAATAGGTAATAAATATCACAACCAACTCATGGTTTTGAATTGGCATATAAAAGGTGGCACTCTGCAAAGTACTAGCAATACTCTCCCTAAAAAGTGGGAGTCGAACTAAAGATACATAAAACGTACATCCAATTTGGTAAGACGAAATGTAACATCATTAGATTTTATTATGATTTTTTCTCATGACCCTCCAATTTTGTACAAAATAACTGACAAACATACAAAATGATTATCAAAGTTGAATATTGGAGATTGTGTCTATAATATCATGTCTTCTCAATGTTGTGAATAGTTCTCGGACTTGGAGTATATGCTCACGAGCTCAAATGCTCTCCGATGGACAGTAAAATAAAAAATAAAAAAACAGAATTTTTTTGTGGTAAACTTTGACAAATGTTTTGTATGCTTGCAAAATTCAGCATGAAATGATATTCATGGAAGTCATGGCAAAAAAAATTGATGCTCCAAACATACTAGTTTTGAAAACCATTTGAAGTGCTGATTTTGGTGTTTTTTGACACGACTTCCAGGAATGTCATTTCGTTCTGAAAGTCTTTAAGCATACAAAACATGTGTCAAAGTTTACCACAAAAAATATTCAGAATTTTTTGAATATTTTCTATTTCTTTCGATTTTACTATTCATTATGGTGATTTTGGGTTCGGGATCAAAATAGGACTTTCGATAGTTCTCTTGTTTCTCCCCTAAACCAATACTTGTTCCGGTAATGATTGGCTGGTGACATAAATATTTCTCTACTCTGTTATTTAGAAACATAATTTGACCTATGTTTAATTTGACAAACTAAAAATCCACGAAAATGTTAACCATTAAATTGTCGTTACCATTCGACGGGCTGAGTTATTAATAGTGTTTGTTGACTGATAGGTTTGATAGCTAATAAAAAATCACATGCATAAAAGAAACTTGTCACAATCAGTTTAAATTTCTACCTTACAAAATCAACTAGCTCAAGAAATGCCTACTACGTACTCTCTCGCAAGAAAAGAACTACTACTACTTTTTTCATATTTCACTCTGAAACAGCAAATTACCATAAAAACAATACTTATGTTTCATGTAAGAACTGTATCATAGTCCATTCACTAGAGTGATATATTGGTGTTGACGGTCAGTAGTGCATATGTAAATTTCATCCAGATAGATCATTGCAGAGGCCGGGGTCATACCTCCTTTTTGAAAAGAGAAGTTCCAAATAGTTCATGGTAGGGTGTATGGTTCAGGGCCAGCCAACTAACACCTTGATTTTCTTCTTATGATTTGACCTCGTATTAGTACTATCTTTAAGCATAAAATTTATGGAGAAACGGTGAGACAACTTGTTGGTCTTGGGCTGCAAATCGTCAATGATGCGTTCCAACACGTCTGCAATTTTCGCATGTGTGTGAATTAAAATACAAGTAGACTTACAGACATTTTGACTTTTCTGGAACTTTTCACCACACTACTTTTTTTCAGAAGAACAAGTGCGACTCTCATTTTCTGCCACCTGCAAAAAAAAACTCTCATTTTCTGCCATTTAGTCTTGTACTACGCTCCTTCGTTGGAACGGATCAATGTGTGTCTTATGCGGGACCACGACGACAATAAGGACCAACCAGCCAGCCGTTGATTTGCCGATTAGACAGCTGATATTAAATCATGGTTCATTTTCTCAGACTGCATATATGTCTGCACCCTTCGTGTGTGATCCTATGTTGACTTTGTTTTTCTTATGATACTATTTATGATACTCTTATTGTCACTGGCCTTATATAATTATTTGGAGGGGTCTTCATCCTCTCTGTGGAAAAAACATGTTGCAGGGTCTTATCACCTGCAAATGGTATTCTTTGTATTGTTATGACAGATGATGAGTTAGATTTGAAGTTTCTCTGGGGAAAACAAGTGAGTATTCCCCTGATTGCTCGATTGCTCACTGATTATTGGGTAAGTCACTATGCAGCCCAGGGCCTGATGCAGCCTTTGCTAATCGGTTGCGTCATCCTTAACCTCCAGAAATCAGTACTGCTACTAGCACTAGCGCACTCATGACAACGTCTTGCTACTCTAGCCTAGTTCTTTGCGACTAATCTAATGACCATGACAACTCCAATCGGTTGTGCTATTACTGTCGTTGATACGCAAACATGTTGTCTTTTTTCTTTCTCCATCAAACATGTTGTCATCACTGTGCCTACTAGCTAGAACTAGTTAGTTAACGAGGCCACCTCCTTGTCAATACCTGTAGTGTGCTACTACCACCGCTACTACTCCCACTTAATTAGGCTAACTATATTTAGCAGTTCTGGCCGAAGATATTGTTGCGGCAGCGGAAGCAGCAGCAGATGTGTGCTAAATTAGGTTAACTACATCGATATAATCATGCATGACTAGTGCATGCATCTCAGATATGGGTTGGGATACGTACAGTGTACCAGTTGACTCGTAGTTGGTAGAGCGCAGGTAGAGAGCATCGGATACGTGGAGCTCATCACCTACAACTCGGGCCTACCTATACTAATAATAAATTAAAAATTAAAACGGATCGGCTCACTTTACAACTGGGATGTGTAGTGCCGGCTCGATCCCAAATTCCCAATCATTCGAGTGTAGAGGCCGTTCGTTTGGGTGTAGAATATTGTGGCATCCAGCTCGAGCACATCCGCACATGTACGTACAGGGAAAACCTTGAAGCAACACGTCGGGCTAGTGGCGTAGTGCATGGGCCCGTGCGTATATGCATGCATGCCTCCGATCCATTTTTGTGCATGCCTCCGATCCATTTTTGTGGATGCGCACTGTAGTAGTGCTTGTTACGTATGGGAATTTCAAAAAGGCAAAAGGAGGAGGTGTGCTTTGGTCGAATGTCCATACCCCCATTTTTTACTAGAGGAAAAAGTGGGTTCTTCATGTTCTTTCCTTCTTTCTAGGAGAAAAGGTCACGGTCATCTATGACGGAAACATACATGAGTTTATCCTCTGTCTTTTTTATACCCACTTCATTCTAAAATAAGTCTTAATGGCATCTACAGTCGGATCGAACAAATTTGGCATCTTAAACACCCGCGGACGCGCCCGACCAGTGTCCGAGCGTGTCCGCTTTGACTCCCTATTTTTCTGTTCACGCAGTCACACCCCTTATTTTTTCCTTATATACCCGGTCACATGCATGTGATTGGTGAAGAAGGAGAGAAAGAGAAATGAAAGAAATAATAAAGAAAGAAAAAAGATGCTCTATGGGGGCTCAATTATATGTGGTGGACACAGGATCACTGACCAGACACACCCAAACACTCCTCATACTCATCCCATATATGAGATGAATATGAGGGCTGCCGGACAGCTCGGGCATTTAAGAAGACTTTGAGGGGTTCGGTTGGGTTTACTTTTTGAAACTCTTTTGCTACTCTCTCCTGTCCGGTTAGTGGTCCCCGCGTCCGCTTGGTCAATTTGAGGAGTCCGGCTATAGATGCTCTAACCTTAGTAGTATAATTTTGTACTAGAATTAGTATAAAGTTGAAACATTTATTTTAGGACGGAGAAAGTACAAAATAGCACACATTTTTAGTTGTAACCGAGCACCGTTTCTTTCTTTGAGGGAGTTCGTAACTGAGAAAAGAGAAGTAAATTGCTTCCTCATAAAATTATACTAAAGTTACGATAAGTAATATGCATCGGAGGGAGTAAATAGAATCCCGCAAAAAAAATTGTTAGCTAGAACCAGCTTGAAAGCAATCGTTTTCCCGGTGATCGGGTCTAGTTTCTGTCACTCGCACACTTGCTCGGCTCCTTGCTCGGTGCTCGCGTGCACGTTTCAGTGCCACCCATGAAATCTTCATGGTTGTCGTTTCGACCAGGCTATAGCCAGGGCACCAAAAGGATGGTACGTACGTGGATGGGTTCCATGTGCGAAACCTGCGCGCGAATCACGACGCGTCCAGCAAAGGAGTCGCGGCCTCGATCCGGCGGAGCACGCACGACGCACGACCGCACGAGCGCGACGCCGTCGAAGGGAACAAAGTCATATGCGCGCGCGCGGGGGAAGCAAAAATCCAAGGGCGCAACCGCGCAAAGCCGTCGGAGAATGAAAACATTCGGCGGCGCTCGTGAGACAGGCGCAGGCGGCACGCCGCGCGCGCGCGCGGTTCGTTTGTTTGCGCCGGCCGTTTTCTGCCGCGTCTATCGAGGTTGCGTGCGTAGCAGGGAGGGCGGCGGTTTTTCTTGGAGGCAGCCGGAGATGTGACGCCGCCGCGGGACGGGACGGGCCGTGCGTGCGTCCTTCGCCCCGGCTCCCAGGGCACAGGGTGGTGGATCCCATGTCGCCACCGTGCCCGCGTCGCGGCTCCACACGTATGCTCATCCGGCAGCTCTTCCAGTTCCTTCCGCCGATGCACGATACGAAAGCGACCGTACGTGAATGGGGCGATGTCTATTTTCATCCAGATGATGGTCGTTTCTTTCATGTGGAAAAAGCCAAAGCCATGATTAGTAGTTTTGCGGAAATAATCATAGTAGCCTGGCATAAAGGTATTTGCAGCACATGTCACGTCATTCTACCGCCTGTGATTTTCAAACATCTTCTCAGAGGAAAATGATTTTTTGACATTCGAAATGATTATTTCATAATGAGATCCTAATGCGACATGTTTCAGAATCTGAAATAATGCTTGGATGCTCAAATCTTGGTCCTCAGATTCACACGCATGCCTGTGAATTTAGCAATATTTGTCGATCTACCTACAGTCACCAACATTGGGAGCCATGCCTGCGGAGGCTCCAGCACCTCCACCCCCCACCTCTGCGTCCAGTTCGGTGAATAGCGCCTTCGTCGCCGCCTGTTCTTGTCGGATGGCCTCGACGTAGGGCTCGTCCTAGATGGACTCGAGGATGACGGTCTGCTCCGTCATCTCCATCGCTTGGGCGGTTTCGTACTTCGCCTGCACGTCTGCCATGGTGAAGCCCGTCCGGCTTAAATAATCGGCTTCGTACATTAGGCGGCACGCCGGAGCGGCGCCACGAAACACGGAGCGAAGGAGGCCCTCGTCGGACCAGGGGTCTCTCTGCATCCCCACATGGGCCCTATCCATCAGTCTTATGTGGCGGGCGTGCCCGGACGCATCCGGGCCTCCCCATATCCGCCCCAGATATGAGCCGGATATAAGAAGTGCCGGTTAGTTCAGACGTTTTCCCTAGCTATGAGGAACCCGGTTGGGTGGCCAAAACTAATCCGAACTGAACAGACAGCCCGTGCGGACGTTTAAGGCGATTATGGGTAGTCCAGTTGTAGATGCTCTTAGGAGCCAATCGGCCATCCAAGCGGGGCCTAAGCAATCTTCGTGTGGCAACATAGTGTAAAAAAATGGTCTTCCAAGCATGACATCTAAGACCTTCCTCGCCTTGTGGCCACAGTTCAGAAAATCGGACTGATAATCAAATCGATGAGGCTATCGGTTTAGGTTTTTATCGGTCGGACTGCCCATTTAATTGGTTCAATAGCAACAAAAAAAGGGAATATCTAAGATATGTTTCTAAAAACTTAACCTTTGATCAAATGATTTAGTTTTGGTTCTAATCCATTATTAAATCACAACTTGAAGTTAGCCAAGTTGGTATTGGGCCATTGTGCATGTAGTGGCTAAAGGTCAAATGCTCGATCCCCGATTTACACATGATTCTCTTGATATTTTTGCTGGTTTATTCCTATAAGACCGACACCTTAAAAAATCAGACGAGCTGGCCACAATTAGTCGGACCGCGGACCGGTCCGGTTTTTAAAACTATGCTTGTGACCTCCTCTTCGCCACTGCTCTACCGCCTCCAATGAAAGCCCTGGCATGGTTTCCACCTCCCCCCCCCCCCCCGTGCACGCGCTTCTTGTCTCGTCGCCTCGATGAAGCTCATATAGGCTCCAAGGCTGGTGGAACTGGGGCACTTTGCTGGGCAGTTAGTCGGCAACAAACTGTTAGGTGACCCAACGCGGCGGTTGCTCAGGATGTGGTGGAGAGTGCTCGAAGGGTCCCATGGAGGTGGCTACTCAAGGACTTAGTGGTAACTACTATTTGTTAGTGTGGGTGCAAAAATGGCTGCTCATTACTGGGCGCGCGTGTATAGCGCGTCATGTGTGGGAGAATTACTAGTAGTTTATTTCGGTGGTGCCATGGCATGAGGATTGCGGTGGAGGGGCCGATGATCCGGTTAGCGATGATGGACCAAGCCTCAAAATTTGGCCAGTGTCTATCTTCGGTTACCTCTCTCAGCACTTCTCGAGGTCTCCTTACTCGAAGACATGTGGATCTAGAGCGCACTCAACGTAGGAGGAAGGCAGCCAAAAGTGGATGTGATGCACGTTCTGTTGGAAATATGCCCTAGAGGCAATAATAAAATGGTTATTATTATATTTCTTTGTTCATGATAATTGTCTATTGTTCATGCTATAATTATGTTATCCGGAAATCGTAATACATGTGTGAATACATAGACCATAACACGTCCCTAGTGAGCCTCTAGTTGACTAGCTCGTTGATCAAAAGATAGTCATGGTTTCCTGACTATGGACATTGGATGTCATTGATAACGGGATCACATCATTAGGAGAATGATGTGATGGACAAGACCCAATCCTAAGCATAGCTCAAAGATCGTGTAGTTCGTTTGCTGTAGCTTTTTTCGAATGTCAAGTATCATTCCTTAGACCATGAGATTGTGCAACTCCCGGATACCGTAGGAGTGCTTTGGGTGTGCCAAACGTCACAACGTAACTGGGTGACTATAAAGGTACACTACAGGTATCTCCGAAAGTGTCTGTTGGGTTGGCACGAACCGAGACTGGGATTTGTCACTCCGTATGACGGAGAGGTATCTCTGGGCCCACTCGGTAATGCATCATCATAATGAGCTCAATGTGACCAAGTGGTTGATCACGGGATCATGCATTACGGTACGAGTAAAGTGACTTGCCGGTAACGAGATTGAACGAGGTATTGGGATACCGACGATCGAGTCTCGGGCAAGTAACATACCGATTGACAAAGGGAATTGTATACGGATTGATTGAATCCTCGACATCGTGGTTCATCCGATGAGATCATCGAGGAGCATGTGGGAGCCAACATGGGTATCCAGATCCCGCTGTTGGTTATTGACCGGAGAGTCGTCTCGGTCATGTCTGCGTGTCTCCCGAACCCGTAGGGTCTACACACTTAAGGTTCGTGACGCTAGGGTTGTTGAGATATTAGTATACGGTAACCCGAAAGTTGTTCGGAGTCCCGGATGAGATCCCGGACGTCACGAGGAGTTCCGGAATGGTCCGGAGGTGAAGATTTATATATAGGAAGTCAAGTTTCGGCCATCGGGAAAGTTTCGGGGGTAATCGGTATTGTACCGGGACCACCGGAAGGGTCCCGAGGGTCCACCAGGTGGGGCCACCTATCCCGGAGGGCCCCATGGGCTGAAGTGGGAGGGGAACCAGCCCCTAGTGGGCTGGTGCGCCCCCCCCCTTGGGCCTCCCCCTGCGCCTAGGGTTGGAAACCCTAGGGGTGGGGGCGCCACCCTTGCCTTGGGGGGCAAGGCACCCCCTTGGCCGCCGCCCCCCCTAGGAGATTGGATCTCCTAGGGCCGGCGCCCCCCCTAGGGACCCTATATATAGTGGGGGGAGGGAGGGCAGCCTCACCCCAAGCCCCTGGCCTCTCCCTCTCCCTCCCGTGACACTCCTCCGTCTCCCTGCGCTTGGCGAAGCCCTGCCGAGATCACCGTTGCTTCCACCACCACGCCGTCGTGCTGTTGGATCTTCATTAACCTCTTCTTCCCCCTTGCTGGATCAAGTTGGAGGAGACGTCTTCCCAACCGTACATGTGTTGAACGCGGAGGTGCCGTCCGTTCGGCGCTTGGTCATCGGTGATTTGGATCACGACGAGTACGACTCCATCAACCTGTTCTCTTGAACGCTTCCGCGCACGATCTACAAGGGTATGTAGATGCACTCCTCTCTCCCTCGTTGCTAGATGACTCTATAGATTGATCTTGGTGATGTGTAGAAAATTTTAAAATTCTGCTACGTTCCCCAACAATGGCATCATGAGCTAGGTCTATGCGTAGTTTCTATGCACGAGTAGAACACAAAGTAGTTGTGGGCGTCGATATTGTCAATTATCTTGCCATTACTAGTCTTTATCTTGATTCGGCGGCATTGTGGGATGAAGCGGCCCGGACCGACCTTACACGTACGCTTACATGAGACTGGTTCCACCGACTGACATGCACTAGTTGCATAAGATGGCTGGCGGGTGTCTGTCTCTTCCACTTTAGTCGGATCGGAGTCGATGAACAGGGTCCTTTTGAAAGGTAAATAGAAATTGGCAATTCACGTTGTTGTCTTGGCGTAGGTAAGAAACGTTCTTGCTAGAAACCTATAGCAGCCACGTAAAAAACTTACAACAACAATTAGAGGACGTCTAACTTGTTTTTGCAGCAAGTGTTTTGTGATGTGATATGGCCAAAGGATGTGATGAATGATATATGTGATGTATGAGATGATCATGTTCTTGTAATAGGAATCACGACTTGCATGTCGATGAGTATGACAACCGGCAGGAGCCATAGAACTTGTCTTTATTTATTTATGACCTGCGTGTCAACATAAACGTCATGTAATTACTTTACTTTATTGCTAAAGCGTTAGCCATAGTAGTAGAAGTAATAGATGACGAGACAACTTCAATAAGACACGATGATGGAGATCATGATGATGGAGATCATGGTGTCATGCCGGTGACAACGATGATCATGGAGCCCCGAAGATGGAGATCAAAAGGAGCAAATGATATTGGCCATATCATGTCACTATTTGATTGCATGTGATGTTTATCATGTTTTACATCTTATTTGCTTAGAACGACGGTAGCTTAAATAAGATGATCCCTCGTAATAATTTCAAGAAAGTGTTCCCCCTAACTATGCACCGTTGCGAAGGTTCGTTGTTTCGAAGCACCACGTTCGAATACAACGGGTGTAAGCCAGATTTACACACGCAATACACTTAGGTTGACTTGACGAGCCTAGCATGTACAGACATGGCCTCAGAACATAGAAGACCAAAAGGTCGAGCATGAGTCATATAGAAGATACGATCAACATGAAGATGTTCACGATGTTGACTAGTCCGTCTCACGTGATGATCGGACACGGCCTAGTTAACTCGGATCATGTTTCACTTAGATGACTGGAGGGATGTCTATCTGAGTGGGAGTTCATTGAATAATTTGATTAGATGAACTTAATTATCATGAACTTAGTCTAAAATCTTTACAATATGTCTTGTAGATCAAATGGCCCACGTTGTCCTCAACTTCAACGCGTTCCTAGAGAAAACCAAGCTAAAAGATGATGGCAACAACTATACGGACTGGGTCCGGAACCTGAGGATCATCCTCATAGCTGCCAAGAAAGATTATGTCCTAGAAGCACCGCTAGGTGACGCACCCATCCCAGAGAACCAAGACGTTATGAACGCTTGGCAGTCACGTGCTGATGATTACTCCCTCGTTCAGTGCGGCATGCTTTACAGCTTAGAACCGGGGCTCCAAAAGCGTTTTGAGAGACACGGAGCATATGAGATGTTCGAAGAGCTGAAAATGGTTTTTCAAGCTCATGCCCGGGTCGAGAGATATGAAGTCTCCGACAAGTTCTTTAGCTGTAAGATGGAGGAAAATAGTTCTGTCAGTGAGCACATACTCAAAATGTCTGGGTTGCATAACCGCTTGACTCAGCTGGGAGTTAATCTCCCGGATGACGCGGTCATTGACAGAATCCTTCAGTCGCTTCCACCGAGCTACAAGAGCTTTGTGATGAACTTCAATATGTAGGGGACGGAAAAGACCATTCCTGAGGTGTATTCAATGTTGAAATCAGCAGAGGTGAAAATCAAAAAGGAACATCTAGTGTTGATGGTGAATAAAACCACTAAGTTCAAGAAAGGCAAGGGTAAGAAGAACTTCAAGAAGGACGGCAAGGGAGTTGTCGCGCCCGGTAAGCAAGCTACCGGGAAGAAGCCAAAGAATGGACCCAAGCCCGAGACTGAGTGTTTTTATTGCAAGGGAAGTGGTCACTGGAAGCGGAATTGCCCCAAATACTTAGCGGACAAGAAGGCCGGCAACACTAAAGGTACATGTGATATACATGTAATTGATGTGTACCTTACCAGTACTCGTAGTAGCTCCTGGGTATTTGGTACCGGTGCGGTTGCTCACATTTGTAACTCAAAGCAGGAGCTGCGGAATAAACGGAGACTGGCGAAGGACGAGGTGACGATGCACGTCGGGAATGGTTCCAAGGTCGATGTGATCGCCGTCGGCACGCTGCCTCTACATTTACCTACGGGATTAGTTTTAAACCTCAATAATTGTTATTTAGTGCCAGCTTTGAGCATGAACATTGTATCAGGATCTCGTTTAATTTGAGATGGCTACTCGTTTAAATCCGAGAATAATGGTTGTTCTATTTATATGAGAGATATGTTTTATGGTCATGCTCCGTTGATGAATGGTTTATTCTTAATGAATCTCGAGCGTAATGTTACAAATATTCATAGTGTGAATACCAAAAGATGTAAGGTTGATAATGATAGTCCCACATACTTGTGGCACTGCCGCCTTGGTCACATAGGTGTCAAACGAATGAAGAAGCTCCATGCCGATGGACTTTTGGAGTTTCTTGATTACGAATCATTTGACACCTGCGAACCATGCCTCATGGGTAAAATGACCAAGACTCCATTCTCAGGAACAATGGAGCGAGCAACCAACTTATTGGAAATCATACATACTGATGTGTGCGGTCCAATGAGTGTTGAGGCTCGTGGTAGTTATCGTTATGTTCTCACCCTCACTGATGACTTGAGTAGATATGGGTATGTCTACTTAATGAAACACAAGTCTGAAACCTTTGAAAAGTTCAAGGAATTTCAGAGTGAGGTTGAGAATCAACATGACAGAAAAATCAAGTTCTTGCAATCAGATCGTGGGGGAGAATACTTGAGTCATGAATTTGGCATACACTTAAGAAAATGTGGAATAGTTTCACAACTCACGCCGCCTGGAACACCTCAGCGTAATGGTGTGTCCGAACATCGTAATCGCACTCTATTAGATATGGTGCGATCTATGATGTCTCTTACCGATTTACCGCTGTCATTTTGGGGCTATGCTTTAGAGACTGCCGCATTCACTTTAAATAGGGCTCCGTCGAAATCCGTTGAGACGACACCATATGAATTATGGTTTGGAAAGAAATCTAAGCTGTCATTTCTAAAAGTTTGGGGATGCGATGCTTATGTCAAGAAACTTCAACCTGAAAAGCTCGAACCCAAATCGGAAAAATGCGTCTTCATAGGATACCCTAAAGAAACTATTGGGTATACCTTCTACCTCAGATCCGAAGGCAAGATATTTGTTGCCAAGAATGGGTCCTTTCTAGAGAAAGAGTTTCTCTCGAAAGAAATAAGTGGGAGGAAAGTAGAACTTGATGAAGTATTACCTCTTGAACCGGTAAGTGGCGCAGCTCAAGAAAATGTTCCTGAGGTGCCTGCACCGACTAGAGAGGAAGTTAATGATGATGATCATGAAACTTTAGATCAAGTTGCTACTCAACTCTGTAGGTCCACAAGGACGCGTTCTGCACCAGAGTGGTACGGCACCCCTGTCCTGGAAATCATGTTGTTAGACAACGGTGAACCTTCGAACTATGAAGAAGCGATGGCGGGCCCGGATTCCAACAAATGGCTGGAAGCCATGAAATCCGAGATAGGATCCATGTATGAAAACGAAGTATGGACTTTGACTGACTTGCCCGTTGATCGGCGAGCCATAGAAAATAAATGGATCTTTAAGAAGAAGACAGACGCGGATGGTAATGTGACCATCAATAAAGCTCGGCTTGTCGCTAAGGGTTATTGACAAGTTCAAGGGGTTGACTATGATGAGACTTTCTCACCCGTAGTGAAGCTGAAGTCCGTCCGAATCATTTTAGCAATTGCCGCATTCTATGATTATGAGATATGGCAAATGGATGTAAAAACGGCATTCCTTAATGGTTTCCTTAAGGAAGAACTGTATATGATGCAGCCGGAAGGTTTTGTCGATCCTAAGAATGCTGACAAGGTGTGCAAGCTCCAACGCTCGATTTATGGGCTGGTGCAAGCATCTCGGAGTTGGAACATTCGTTTTGATGAGATGATCAAAGCATTTGGATTTACGCAGACTTATGGAGAAGCCTGCATTTACAAGAAAGTGAGTGGGAGCTCTGTAGCATTTCTCATATTGTATGTGGATGACATACTGTTGGTGGGAAATGATAT